>NC_140179.1:41427284-41479557 GCF_963971535.1 Notolepis coatsorum
CTTCTAGAGGGTCCACTCACTTTGACAATCTGAGGAGGAAGGCTCTGTACTCTGATGGAGGCTTCCTCACATGGATCACATGGAAGAAGGAGTCCGAACTCACAGAAGGCCTGAGTAGGCGCTTGGTGAGGAGGAGCCCTGACCACCCCCCCTGAAAACAGATCCATCACATGGACCTGAACAGCACACGGAAGTCCTACCAACAGAGACGCGCACGGTGACGTACTCTATGGCGGGGGAATTCCTGCGGTGCACACGCCCAATATACCAGGCCGTGGGACCAGGAACTCCCTCCCCCCCCCCCCCCCCCCCCCCCCGTAACGTGCCGAACCGCCACGTGACGGGAACCTTGAAGGACAGGGGGTGTACCCCTGACCGACAGAACAATGGGGAGAGGAAAGGTTACCAGTTCACCCCTTTACGACCCCACCCACACCCATGATACGACGTAACGACAAAAAGAGAATATGACACAGTCATAGTCAGCTCTATGAAGCGTTTCACAGCTCCACACAGCGCACGAGCTAACCTGCTATCTGATTTTTACTAAGGAAAAACACAGAATAGAGAGGGCTCTAAGAACCCCGGTCCAACATACACATGTGCTTCTGTGGCCAGTACAACCCAGTTGTAGGTCACATGACACACACAACCCATCATCATCACAATGAGAGAATACATCATTCTTGATTAGTATCGACCACAGGCCTTGCTAAGCACACGACAGCAACCAAACCAATTTCCCTTTAGGAAATAAATTTCTCCAGCAGATTTAGCACAACCTCAGCAATCAAGCTGAGAGTTACATCGTATCCCTACCACACAAAAGACACAATTAATGCACAACATGTCTGATAGGAGGTGATAAAGTCCCCAGGGAACCAGGGGGGGAAAAACACAATCCTCCTATTTTACCCTCAACACGGCCAGTTAAAACAGGAAAACCTGTTAATGTGTGAACTCACTGTCCATTGTCATTACAGTCTGAGAAAGAACATTCTTTTACTCACTCGTCACCAAGCATAGCTTCATAGGTTAGTTGCCTTAGTAGTGAGTACACGGTACACATAAACACCATGATGTTTCTCACACAACAACCAGATCAATACATCACGACCTGCACGGAGAAGCTACTGCCAGTGACAAAAACAGCTCACACACAACCCGCAACGTATCTCAAATGCATTGCAACAACACACGTTTTGGGAAAAAACACCGTCATTCACAATACATTTAGCAAGGTAAAACCAGAAGACGTGTTATGAGGGTCTGGCCAACCCCGTACCTGCCCGGAACGCAGATCAGCGAAGTGCAGTCATAAGCCACCGTAGAACACAGCCTCTTTGTTGACGCAATCCCCGTCTAGGCTCAGGCAGGGTTGACGAACATCCCCTGTCAAAGATGACGTCGTGGTCAAGAGTGTAAAACATGTTAAAATCAAAGCACGTTCAACAGAATAGCATCAAGCTAACGGCTGCTCCAACCGTTCTGGTGCTATCGCTTCCGCTCGCGAGACGCCGATCTACGACGCACGCGATCAGGAGCGAGCTCCCGGCGGCGCGCGAGAAGCCTAAGCTACCCCGCGCCAGGCCACCGACCGGCTAACCGTAAGCTATGAACATGTAAACAATGACATAACACTCACCCAGACAGGCCGCCGTTCTGAACCCTCCTCACTTTTTAAGAGAAAAGAGAAAACAAGACGTCAACACCGCTTCACAACGGTGACATTAACACGTCCGGCGGAATCAGCACAGTACCAACTGGCCTGTATAGCTGACTTTGAACATGAATCTGCCGCTATCGCACATTACATGCACATATCCCCTCGTGAAGGAATACTCTCATTTGGATATGAAAGATGGGGTCTTAACACGGTGACAGAGAGAATCCACTCGTCCAGAACACACAGGGATCACCAGTGTCAATGGTCGCGGCCCACTAGTTAAAACTATAATGGTCGCCAGACCAAGGCCTTCTGTCGCCTAGACGGCTAAACAAAGGACCCTAGCCTGGGGCCGGTTTCCATAAACTTTGTCTAGTAGCCCCCATAGCACTAACAGACAAGTGGAGCCCGCCAGCAAACACTACTCACCCAACCTGGAACGCACCGCTCCTCACAACAGCGGCATGTCCGACAGTTCAGCTGTGGCCTGACAGGTTTCACCCCAACAAACACAGCAAGGAACTGCAGTTGAGAAGCATGCAGCGGCGTGCTCCCAATACGAAAACCGGTGGAGGGTTTGTAGAATGATCATCATCTTCTAGACACTCCAGTACGAAGACAATATCGCCGTATTTTCTCGAAAATAGTGAGAGAGAAAATAAAGATATGATGTCAACGTATCCTTGTTTCCCAAGCTGTTCCTAATCCAATTTCTTCCATCATGGTGTCAAGTGTGGGGATCTACCGAGGCACCTCTTCCTTGTGGTGAAAGCGAGAAGGAGGAGAGCAGGTGACCCACACACCTGCTTATGAAGGTAAGCTGATGAGGGGTGTGGTCAGACTAATACTGGTATTAGAGGTACATTTGTGGTTTATTCAGTACGCGTGCACGTACGCGAGATAGTGCAGAAGGCGAAGCCAAGCTAAGCCACTAACGATACAGAACAATGGTTGGAAAGTCACTATACATACACCACAATTGTTATCTCCATCAATCAATACCTTATTGGCTGCATGCCAGTACATGAGAACATCGATGCTTTACTGTAGTGTGTCTTCTGTCAGTTTCTTGGAAGATTGTCTTGATATGTTGGCTTGATGGCTTGTTCTTTAGTTATTAGAACGGCAGGTAATTTCATTACCACTCAAGTTCATGGTTCCAACGTAAGAGAGAAGGCGGAAACACGTCACCGGATACCAGGGGTGTCAACTCTCGTGAGATGTGGTAATTGCACAAATAAAATAGAAAACAGTGCGCCACTAATATGTATCTTATATAAAAACAAATAAGAAATACATTGAAAAGCAATTGAGTGTATCATTACTATTATACAAAATAAGCATATAAATTGTAAACATAAATAACTATATTAACCAACTGTTAACCATGCAGTTACAATACTCATTAAATACCCACAGAGACACTGCCTGGGACAACAGAGACATCTTCAGATGTTCCAAAACAAAGGCCTTGAGAACCCTTTCCATACCGAGATATATACAGACTCCGCCATCTATTGGCTGCTTCTGAAAACGACACTAATGTCATATCTACTGTATTTAAAAGCAAAAGGTAAGGTTTAATGTTAAACTTTGTATGTAATAAAATCTTTCAGATCACCATGGCAATCACCTATCTGTGAGTGAAATGTTGATGACTGGAGAAGTAGAGAAGTTGTTTCTTTCTAGTTAAGAAAGAAAGGTAAGGAAACCTCATATCCATGGTTTCAACTGAGAGAAAATAGCTGTTTTTCACCATCAGCTCACTACAGTACTATCGTTGACATATTTTTTTAAACATTGCAAACGCTTTGGTCCTACAGTAGGACACATTGTCCAGATAGGCCACCATATGGGAGACGCAGTCTGAAACATTGTAATTTACAGTAAAACAAACAAATAAATAATTACATGGAGATACAAGGTTTTATTGTTACTAAAGCCCATTGCATATGTATATAAATGATACTTGATTATGAGCTATCATGCAGCATCATGAATGGATAGTTTGGATCAGTGTGGGGTATATTTAAGCATTACATCACGCGCAGGAGTGGTTTGTGAACAATAAACCATGCCTAGGGGTGGTCGTTAGACCCCCTAGCATGGTTTATGTTCACAAATCACGACTGCAAGTGGTGTAAAGCTTTATACAACTGCCACATTCATCCAACCTTATTGCTATACAATAAACACACATTAATCGAAGATTTATTGAAAAAACCATCCGCCAGAAAAAGTAGTTCCCACAACTACAAAAAAGACAATTTGCCTCCATGTGAAAGCAGCTCGGAAGTGCATCCAACCAACTAACACATCCAACTGTGTATTATTGGAATGATTGAGAGAAGTTGCCTCATGTGGAAGCAGCTCGGAAGTGCATCCAACCAACTAACACATCCAACTGTGTATTATTGGAATGATTGAGAGAAGTTGCCTCATGTGGAAGCAGCTCGGAAGTGCATCCAACCAACTAACACATCCAACTGTGTATTATTGGAATGATTGATTGAACATTTTATTACCAGATGCAGAATGGGTACAATACAGTACGGCTCAATACACACAATTGTTAAGGGGATGCAGACCTACTTTCTATAGAACTTCATTCTTAGATGCTTCTATAGAAAGTAGGTAAAACAAATTAAAACTTTTTCTTTGCCCTGTAGGAAAAAAAGTTGTCTTCGCCCTATTTTTTATTAATTTTTTTAGCCTAAACTTAACCAGTTGGAAACCAAGCGTACAGTAATAAAATTAGCAATCAACCAATCAATCAATTCAATAGACCATGCTCACTTAAAACAGCGCAGCACTCAGCTGCTCCTCTCTCAGTCTGACTTTCCCCCGCTGTTGCAGACAGGAGTGTGTGTGTGTGTGTGTGTGTGTGTGTGTGTGTGTGTGTGTGTGTGTGTGTGTGTGTGTGTGTGTTGGGGGGGGGGGGGGGGGGGGGTGGAGACTAGAGCCAGCGCTGCAGTCAGAGGGAAGGAAAAAGAAATTGAAAAAGAAATAGCAAATTAATCAATCAATTAATCCGCGATTTTTCTTTTGTTACACAATGATTCATGACCCATAGATTACACAATCCAACATTGTGTAAGAGACTAAGACATTCGCCGTGACAGAATCGCTTGATATTTAGTCGTTTAGTCGTTATCAACATATCCATTTGTTAAAGATTATTGTCCGCCATCTTGTGATCCGGCGGAGTGATGTGATGTGATTCGGTTGTGGGTGGGTCCTGGGCCAGCAGCGTGGAATTGTGAAGAATAAACACGTGTAAAATGACAGTTTCAGCCAATCAGAATCGAGAAATTTGCATGCCGTTGTATAAATTCACATACATTCTATCAGTGTGGAGTATATTCACATACATTACATCAGTGTGGGGTATATTCACATACATTATATCAGTGTAGGGTATATTCACATACATTATATCAGTGTGGGGTATATATTCACATACATTCTATCAGTGTGGAGTATATTCACATACATTACATCAGTGTGGGGTATATTCACATACATTATATCAGTGTGGAGTATATTCACATACATTACATCAGTGTGGAGTATATTCACATACATTACATCAGTGTGGAGTATATTCACATACATTACATCAGTGTGAGTATATTCACATACATTACATCAGTGTGGGGTATATTCACATACATTATATCAGTGTGGAGTATAGATGTAGACTTATATACATGAGTAGTATTACAGCATGTAGAAGTATATATACATGATAGTATTACAGCATGTAGAAGTATATATACATGAGTAGTATTACAGCATGTAGAAGTATATATACATGAGTAGTATTACAACATGTAGAAGTATATATACATGAGTAGTATTACAGCATGTAGAAGTATATATACATGAGTAGTATTTCAGCATGTACGCCCTCACCTGCTTGTATTTCAGCATGTTCGCCCTCACCTGCTTGTCCAGAAGCTTATGAGTATAGGAATAAACTCCTCAATAATCAAATGGTTCTATTTTTTTCTTTTTTTTTAAACTTACATTTTTATTTACAAAAACATTTCTTGACTTACAAACATCGACATCAACAACATTACAACATTACAATTTACAGACAAAATTATAAGAAAATAACATCTAAATCAAGTAAAAAAAGACATAAATAATAATAAAAGTAAACATGGCATGGGGTCCTCAGTACATTGAGTATTTACATTTCAGTTTCTTCCTTAGTTCCTGCCCTTCCTCTGTGGTGTCGTTCCTAATTGTCTTATAGTCTTCCCATTTTCCCCATCTTGATTTAAATGTCTCCTCCTGTAGCCTCAGCATGTGTTATTCTCTCCATTTCTTGTATCTCCTCTACTATTCCTACCCATTGGTCCTTAGTCGGTGGATCTTCCTTGTACCACAGTCTGGTTATTGCTTTCCTGGTTGCCACTAGTAGTATCTTTATCAGATATTTGTCTTCCCCCAGTATATTTTTCGGCGTCAGATTTCCTAGATACAGCACTAAGCCTGTCTGGGGTATTTCGTATCCTATTATTTCGTTTATTGTCTCTCCTATTCCTTTCCAATAATTTCTTATTTTCTGACATTCCCAGAATATGTGTGTGTGGTTCGCACCCTCTTTTCCACACATTCTCCAACAAGATTTCTGTGCTGGTGCATATTTGCCTTTTATCTCTGGTGTTATAAAGAATCTAATTATGTTTTTCCATCCAAATTCCTCCATACCCTTGAACCTGTTGTTGAGTGCTGTACTTTGCATATGTGTACATTCCTCCTCTGTAATCTCAATCTCTAGTTCCTTCTACCATCTCTTTTTTATGTATTTGGTCGTATCCCCCTTACTGTCCATTATTGCTTGGTACATTATTGCTGATATGACCCTCCCTTTCTTCCCTTCATATGCCTTTACTATCATCCTAATTATTCCATTCTGTTCTTCGTCCTTATCTCCCTCTATTTCTTTGTTGTAATAGTCTCTAATCTGTAGATATCTAAAGTGGTATTTATTCTCTAGTCCAAATCTTTCTTTCAGTTTTTGTAGGGTCTGTATTTCTCCCTTTTCTATCATTGTACATATCGCTGTTACCCCCCCCCCCCCCCCCCCCCCCTTTCCCATCTTTTGAATCCATGGTCTCCCATCCCCGGTTTGAATCTATTGTCGTGTGTTACCCATCTCAAGACCTTGGATTATTTTTCTAACTTGTGTGTTTTTACTACTGTGTTCCATATATTAAAGTGAATTTGGTGATTGGATCTAGCATTTGTTCCTGTCTCTTAAATAGTTCCCTATCCCCTATTAGTGTCTGTACATTGTATCCCTCCCCTTCCTTTTCAATGTCTTTCCATCTGGCTTCATAATTTACATTGCACAGCATGTCACTGCTCTGAGCTGTACTGCGTAGTAATAGTCTCTCAGACTGGGTACTGCCATTCCCCCTTCTCCTTTGGTAGTTGTAGAGTAACAATCTGATCCTCTGCCTTTTCCCTGCCCAATTAATCTTGATATCAGTCTGTCCCATCTCTGAATTGTATGGGTAAAGACTGTATAATAACCTTGGTAGTATGTTCATCTTTCTTTCTATCCTTGAGTTGAAGTCTAGGGGCATTAACTGTCCATCTTTCTAAGTCTCTCTTGATGTTCTGATTAATCTGTATGTAGTTTGCATCAAACAGTTTCCCCACTCCTCTTGTGATGTTCACCCCTAAATATTTAATCTTGTCCATGTCCCATCTAATTCCGTACCTTTCCCTAATTTCTGTCGTTGGAGTATGTTCCATGTTAAGGTCTGTGTCTTTGTCACGTTAAGTTATATCCTGAATAGTGTCCATATTCATTCAGAAGATCCATCAGTACCGGGAAGCTTGTGTCTGGCTGTCTCATATACTATCACGTCGTCTGCGAATAAACCTAGTTTATGTTCTGTCCCCTTTATCTCTACCCCTTTGATGTTCTTAGTCTGTCTAATTAATTGTGCCAGTGGTTCGATAAATACATCGAAGAGCATCGGCGAAAGACAACAGCCCTGTCTGGTAGCCCTCTCTAGTTTGATTCGGTCCGTCAGGCTGCCATTTACCTTAATTCTTGCTGTCGGTTCCTGATACAGTGCTTTAATTGTTCTCATAGCGTCTTTGTTGTTATGGGAACGGAGGAACGGGACCCAAATAAGAGAGTGAAACAGTCCAACAGTTTAAACGCTAGACAAGCGTGTATTCATTTACAAACAGAAAAAATATACAATACAAATTTACAAGGCATTACAACAACGACGGTGGAAGTGTGGTGTAAGCAGGTCGGGACCTGGGTTATGAGGTGTGTGTTTAACCCGAAGAATGTGTGGTGTAGCAGACTATGTGTGTGTACTTTACATGTAAATAAAGTCTTACCGTGTTGAAAGTATGTAGTGGAATAGGTTGCTTCGGCCACGCCCGGAGCGAAACAATAACAGATTCCCGAGGGGGATAACACGAGGGACTTGGCGAGGCAGGGGGGAGAAAATAACAAGGGAATCGAACGGGCAGATGAACGCGACGAGTGTCCGAGGCGGCGTCTTCCAAACTAGATGGAAGAGAAAAAGAGACACGATATTAGTTGACCAGTAAACATCTACCCACGCTGGAGGGGGGAGAAGAAACGAGGTTAGGTTACAAACACAGGCATTGAACACGCGCATCAAAACAACGAGGTTAGGTAGCAGAATATTAATTGACAACTATCAACGAGAACTAAGCTAGACAGAATAGTCAAGAGGTAAGATTTAATGCGCAACAAACCTACTGTTCCTACAGAACGAACTTGCATCGACTGCTGGGCTGGTCAGGCGTTTATAGTCCGGGAAGAGGCAGCATTCTCTAATTGATCATCAGAACCAGCCATGAGACGTAACCCTCGGGGTCGAGCAACCGCGCCACGCGTCCTCAGGGGGGAGCCAACAGGCCGCGGTACCTGCTCAGATGCAGCCCTCACAACCTTTGTCTAAACCAAACTTCTCTAGTACCTTGTATAGAAATACCCAGCCCACACTAGGGGTGGACGGTATGGTCTAAAATTTATATCACGGTATAATTTGAAGCATAGACGGTAACGGTATATATCACGGTATCATCGTTTTTGATTAAATTTTTTTTTTAATTTTATATAATTTTTTTTTTTTTTTATATAAAATATATATATTATATAATTAGACTTGTACTTGTATTATCTGCGAGACATCGCCACCACGCAACAAGCTCCACTGTCTGTGTGTACATTAGTAGCCTCTAGCTACGGCCAGGATTCTCCGGAGCTGCAGCTGGACCTATACTCGAGTAGCCTCGAGCTACGGCCAGGATTCACCGGCGCTGCAGCTGGGCCCTAGTATTGGTATAACGTTAAATCACATTCACAAGCCCTCAGCTCGAATACGCATCGAATCAGTGTTATAAGACATTGATATCAGGAGCTATCTGTAGCTACTGCTAGCCGGATATATAACGTTAATACAACGCCTCAGTGAATTATTTAGTTCAATGGGACATTTCGTTTTGAACGGTGAACTAACTTGTGTTAACGTGAGCTAACGGCTAACGGAGCTATCATACACGTCTACTCTCTACTAGACTTGATGGAGCGTTTGTTGATGTCAGGAGCTATCGGTAGCTGGCCGACTAGATACCGTTCGGTTAGACAATGCCTCATCATGTATTAAACTAAAAGTGAATATTTGACTGGGTCATTTTGTAACGGTAGCTAAGCTAACGTTAGCTCAGGGAGACGTCCCGTCCCACTAGACTACTAGACGTAGACCCGTGTTTACATGCGTGCGGGAGGGGCTGGCACGCCCACTGCGCGAAGCCTCCTAAATAACTTTTTCCAGTTCGCACATATCTATTATCTATGACTAATTCTATCTATTTTTAGGGGCAAATGCGAGTGAAATAGTCGCGCTGTGGTTACATGACGTCATTGCTATTTTAGAGCTGCACTACCGGTTACACGGTATAGGCAAAATCCATACCGTAGAGCAAATTCATACCGTTTATACCGTATACCGTTTATACCGTCCACCCCTAGCCCACACTGTCGAATGCCTTTTCTGCATCTAGACCAGGGGTCTCAAACTCAATTTACCTGGGGGCCGCTGGAGGTAGAGTCTGGGTGAGGCTGGGCCGCATCAAATATTCCACAAAAAAAGGGTTTCAAGTATTCAAAAAAAAGTACAACTGATCCAATCTTCTCAATCTTTAGCAATAACATTTCAGAACATGAACAGTTCTTCAGAACATGAACGGTTCTTCAGGCTTCTCAGTGGTGTCAGTGGACTCATCCACAGCTATGGAAATGCACTGTGCATTTTTTTTTATTCTATCACAAAGCAGTTTATAAAAAAAATAGGTAAAAACCATATTATGCGTTTTCATCAATAAATAAATGCTCCACATTTTTTTATAGATTGGGGGCCCCACATTTTTTAATAGATTGGGGGCCCACAAATTGATTCTTTCATGGGGCCCAGAATCTCCAGCTACGCCCCTGGCTGGGACTTTTTCTGTCCATTCACCTTTGAATTGCAGTCGGCTTTTCTTTTACTGACCATCTTTGAAAATGTGATATTTTTCTGCTGGCTGCCTGCTGGCAAAAATAGGCTAATAGCTACATTTATCTCACAGAGATAAAACTGGGAGTGAGTTTACTGTAGATGCGCTGTCAACTCTGCTCCGACTTGAACTGAAAGAGAGAGACGACATGCAGTCCGTGAAGACCCGCCCTACTCCCCTACTCTGCCTCTGATTCGCAGACTGTGGGTGAGGGGGAAAAACGCTGACGGGATGCGTATGTGATTGGACCAGACTCGTACACAGACAGACGGTGGCAGTGCAGGCGGACAGCGCGCAGCACTGCTCGCAGAGGAGAGAGATAGCGAGGATGCATTTGCTTCCACTTTACTTGATATCATATCACTCCGGAATCACGTTTCAACCAAGTCACTAACATAACGTTGCTGTCATGAGCCTGCGCTATGGTAGCCTACAAGTGATCAAATAAATAAAACTTCCAACTCTCGCGCAACGACTCGGCAAACAGTAGTGCACGGGCCGCATTAACACTACACTTTGATGTCCAGTAGGGGGCCGCAAAATATCATCCCGCGGGCCGCAATTGGCCCGCGGGCCGCGAGTTTGAGACCCCTGATCTAGACTAACCAGTACTGCACTACCTCCTTCCCTCTGTATCTCCTCCATCTGCAATGTCTTCCTTATGTTATCCTGCGTCTGTCTTCCTTTAATGAATCCGGTCTGATCTTCATCTATGATGTCTGGCATAACGTCTCAAATCTTTTGGATATTATCGATGTATACATCTTGTCATCCACGTTAAGTATGGACACAGGCCTGAAACTGCTACATAGCTCTTTATCCTTTCCTTCTTTTGGTATTGTGGTAATTATGGCTTCTTTCCATGAGGGTGGCATTATGCCCTCTTTCATCGTGTGTCTAAATGCTGCTTCTAATATGGGAGTTAGTTCCTGTCTAAATATCTTGTAGAATTCTGATGGGAATCCGTCACTACCCGGAGATTTGCTATTCTTTGCTCTACTAATTGCATCCTCTACTTCTTGTTCTGTGATTCCTGCATTTAATATTTCGTTCTGTTCTTTTCCTGTCGATGGCAAATCTAGCTCTCCTAAAAAAATTCCTATCTCCTCTTCTTCTGCTGCTATCGGTTGTGTGCAGGGGCGGAGCTAGGGGGTGGCTACCTGGGCTCAAGCCCCGGATGTATTCTGAAAAGCCCCGAATCTATTTAAAAAAAAAAATAAAAATAAAAATTTTTTTTTTTTTTTTTTTACAATTCATCATTGTTACATGAAAATATTGTATTACTACCTTCAGTGAATCCCATAAAATATTCGGATCTACCTCCTCATTGTAATTTTCTTCTTTGTATCTGGCTGTGTCCTCTTTTATTTCATTCACTAAACCCTTGTTATTTAATAGTCCTATGTTCAGCCTCCAGACGGAGTGTTTCTCCGTCTACTTTTGAGATCTACTGTCAGATATGTCGCACTATGGTCTGATATGTCCGCTACCCCTATCCTGCAGTCCTTCACCCTGTATCTGTCCCCCGTTGTCATGAAAAAATAGTCTATCCTTGAATACGTTGTGTGTGGGTGCGAGTAGTGTGTGTATTCCCTGTCTAATGCATGCATTTCTCTCCACACATCCATAATTCCCATTTCTGTCATTTGTATATTCATATATTTGCTGATGTGTGTCCTCCATTTCTTTGTACTTGTGGTGTCCATGTCATAGTTCAGTATCACATTAAAATCACCCGTACATATTAGAATCCCTTCCATTTCCATTGCTATGATATAAAAAAAAATTCGAATAGATATCTTTCACTATCCGGAGGTGCATATACATTGATTAACGTTACCATTTGTCCTTCCATTTTTCCCTTCACCACAACATATCTCCCCTCCTTGTCCCTTATTTCTTTGGTCATTTCGAATTTCACTGAGTTCCTAATTAATATAGCTACTCCCCTCCTCAAGTTCTGTTTAAAAGAACTGTAAAACGTTTTTCGTGCTCCTGTGCTATTAAATGCGTTTCTTGTAAAAAAATTACTTGCATCTCTTCTTTTCAAAATTTCGTCATCACCTTACTCCTTTTGGTTGGATTGTTCATACCATTCACATTCAACGACACCATTTTGATACCTTTAACTTGCGTCATATTCCCTCTCCAAATGCCTTCCTGTCTTACCCATGTCTGTTTTGTCTTGTGCACTGTTGTATAGTTTGGTGCCTTCGTTCCAGTGTACCTTCAGCGAGGTCATAGGTGATTGGAACCTGATTTCTTTCTCCTTTAGAATTCTTTTTATTTCTGCATAGCTCCGACGCCTCACAGCCACCTGTTGAATAGTCGTGATCGAAAGTCACTTTCCTTCCTTCTACTTCTATCTTCGCCTGCCAGGCTGCTCTGAGAATGCTTTTTTTCATTTTGAATCTCAAGAAGTTTACAATAACTGCTCTCTGAGGTTTATCTGGTTGTGGTTTCGGGGCCAGTGCCCTGTGGGCCCTTTGAATCTCCATCTTGTCGAGTTCTGGCTTTTCCAACTCTTTTCGGATTAGATTTTGTATTTATTTGTATTTATTGGTTTAAAATACAGAGACAGTGCATATTTTTTTTTAAACTTAATTTTTTTTTAGCGTTTAGCGCTTTTCTGGTCAAGCATGACCGACAGATACAGGGTGAAACGGGATATAGATCAGGGGAAGACATTCTCTAACTCGGAGTCCACCAGATCCGTGACGCAGCACGGTTTTCCCCGACGCAGAAATAGCGCCGAGATATGCGGTGAGCTACTGGAGCCCCCCTAGAGACAGTGCATATTAAGGAACATTTGACTGTAAATATGCCAGTTTAGCCAAGTTGGCTAATTTTCAACTGTAGTCTCTGGGGCAGGTGACATGAGCACAACAATAATTAAAACATAGTACAATAATTAAAACACAGTAGGAATCAGTATAGGTTACAATACACTAAAATACATACAAATAAATACATTAAAATACATTACAATACAACCCCTCAGTTAAAATGGTCGCACACTTGACCATCTCTCAACCATGATTTTAAGTTAGTTTTAAATGAAATGTAACTTTGATACTCCCTGAGCCGTGTTGGCAGACTGTTCCAGGTGTGGGCTGCTCTCACGGAAAAGGCTGTCTGACTAAAAGCAGACCTCCTGTTTGGGACTACACAGTCCCCTCTGACTACAGACCTGGTATATATCTGTCAGCAGATGCTTTCTGTTTTATGAAAGTACAGAGGGGGGGAGGAGCCAAGCCATGTAGGATTTTATAGGTAAGGCAGGCATCTTTGAATTTGACAAGATTGTCCCAGCTCAGTAGGTTCTGGTTTGCTATGCTATAACAATGGTGGTGGCTGTTTGTTTTCCTGTCCAGAACTTTCACAGCCTGATGGTAAACTACCTGTACAGATCGTAGTGTTGTACAGGAGGCTTGTGTCCAGCTAGTCAGACAGTATGTTAAGTGTGACATAATAATGGCATTAAAATACAGTGCTGCTGCTTTTGTTGACAGAGAGTTTCTGATGTGACGGAAGTTTGATAAGTGAAACTTTGCATTGTTTACTACCGATTTGATTTGTTTTTTAAATGTAAGATTGGAGTCCATTTTTATCCCAAGGTATCTATATTCGGATACAACTGTCAACCTTTCTCCTCTGACATAGACATCAGGTGAGACAGTATTCAGATGATCCACATACCTGGTCATCGAGTCTCCCTCTATTCCTTCTTTCAGTCCCCATATGCGTATATTGTTCCTCCTTGATTTACCCTCCATGTCAGTTATCTTTTCTTGCATTCTCTCTTGTTGTTCGATAGTGGCTATCAGGATCTCCTGTACTTCTGTGCTCCATTCTTCTACCTCGGCTGTTCTTTCTTATATCGCTTCTATGACTTTTTGTTGCTTCTGTATCTTTCCGTTAACTGTCTCGAGTCTTGTATTCACTTCTTATCTGAGCTCATCCTGTCCTTGCTTCAATTCTTCCCTGAGCTTCTCGATATTCTGTTGTATGTCACGCATTGCTTATAGCCCAATCTGTGTTAGCCTGGTTCACCTCTATATTGGCTTGCATGCTAGCTTGGATACTAGCCTGTAGCTGCTGAGCCCAGCTGGGTATCCCTGCGCTGTCGGCTAGCGTCTCGCTAGCTTGATTCGCCTGTTGCGTCATCTCCTCGTGTTGGTTTCTTTTCATCTGTGTATTTTCTTCATCTGGGGCCGTTTTTCTCTCACTCATCCTCGTGTTCATTGTTTCTTCCTTGTTTTTTTATTTTTATTTTTTTAAATTTAGCATTTTTACAGCTTTATTGGTCACGCAGGACCGACAGAGGAGAGGGCGAACAGGAGGAGATGTGGGGAAGACATGCGACAAATAACGACGGGAGCTGGGATCGAACCCGGGTCGGCCGCTTGGTGCGCGAGGCACTATGGTATGCGCCACGAGGGCGCCCCTGTTTCTTCCTTGTTTAATCCTTGAATCTTCACTTTTTATTTCGTTTTGAATAGTTTTCCTTCCTTTTTTGTTATTTATTGACCGGGAGCTCTTTCCTGTGGCTTCTTACCTGTTCATCGCAAACCGGAAGTCCTCTTTTCGCTTCTTACTAACAGGACACAACAGGTCAAGGTGAATGACACACTCTCTGAGGTCAAATAGTGCAGCACCTTAAGGTGCGGTGAGCTCTCCTTTCCTATTTACACTGTATACCAATGAGAGTAGCAGCAGTCAGCCAACAATCATGTCCTGACATTTTCAGATGACACTTATTCTAAGCCTACTGAAGGCTGGCGACTACCCCTCTACTTATCTTAAAGAGATAGACTCCTTTAAGGTCTGGTGTGAGAGACATCATCTCATTCTATATACCACCAAAACTAAAGAGATGATCTATGAGATATGGGAGGGCAGCGTGGTTTGGTAAACTCACAGTACAGTGCAAGTCGAAGCTTGAAAGGCAAGTGAAAGCAACGATGAAGGTGACCGGAAATACTAAGTATCCATCACTCCAATCAATCTTTGAGAATGTAGTGGTCATCCAGGCACAGAGAATCTTACAGGACCCTTCTTCCCTCAGGGAGACGGTTCAGAGCAAGTAGATACAAGAGCAACCGCTGCAACCTCTCCTTCCTTCCTACATCCATTGCTCTGCTAAATAAATTGTTATAAATGAATCGTCTAGAACCCAGTAACACTTGAGGTTTTGTTCTATTCCTTTCACTGTAAACCCGCATGTTCAAAATAATCAATTAGTTTGAGTAGGGTATACTCAATATTCTATGAAAGTTCTACTAACTTGAATGTCTTGAGTTCGTGTGACGTGTTCTTATGTTTTGAGTAAATAAAACTCATAGTTTTTGATTGACTTGGAACTATTCACTTTTTAAGTAAGTATAATGTAAAAGCATAACTTAAGTACAACTTAAGATAATTAAGTAGATACAGACTGTAAACCGCATTATGTTTTGAGTAAATAAAACTCATAGTTTTTGATTGACTTGGAACTATTCACTTATTAAGTAAGTATAATGTAAAAGCATAACTTAAGTACAACTTAAGATAATTAAGTAGATACAGACTGTAAACAGCATTATGTTTTGAGTAAATAAAACTCATAGTTTTTGATTGACTTGGAACTATTCACTTATTAAGTAAGTATAATGTAAAAGCATAACTTAAGTACAACTTAAGATAATTAAGTAGATACAGACTGTAAACCGCATTATGTTTTGAGTAAATAAAACTCATAGTTTTTGATGGACTTGGAACTATTCACTTATTAAGTAAGTATAATGTAAAAGCATAACTTAAGTACAACTTAAGATAATTAAGTAGATACAGACTGTAAACCGCATTATGTTTTGAGTAAATAAAACTCATAGTTTTTGATTGACTTGGAACTATTCACTTATTAAGTAAGTATAATGTAAAAGCATAACTTAAGTACAACTTAAGATAATTAAGTAGATACAGACTGTAAACCGCATGTTCAAAATAATCAATTAGTTTGATATACTCTATATTCTATTGAAGTTCACCTAACTTACATATGTTGAGTTTGTGTGACTTGTTCTTATGTTTAAACTCATCGTTTTTGATTGCCTTTGAACTATTCACGTATTAAGTAAGTATAATGTAAAAGCATACCTTAAGTACAACTTAAAATAATTAAGTAAATTATTGCGGTTCAGTGGTAGAATTCAATAAAGGAATATCTTATCTTATAAAAATATATATTTTCCACTAATTTCTATGTTTCAACATTACTGTCTGATGCAGTAACATTAGTGTGATGATGTGTGCATGAGAACATGCAACTAGCATGTTTTTGTGAGCACTTGATGCAGAACCACAGCCACCCGCAGGCTGGGGTCCCGCAGGCTGAGGCCTGCAGGCTGAGGCCCCTCACGCTTCCATTGGCTGATTTGGGTCACGTGACCGTCCCACCCAATGGCTGAATTGTTGCACTGCAGGCATTGGCTGATTTGGGTCACGTTGCACTGCGGGATTGATTGATTGATTGATTGAAAACTTTATTAACAGATTGCAGAATGGGTATAGAGGTGTGTTAGGTGTGATAGGTGTGATAGGTGTGAGAGGTGTGATAGGTGTGATAGGTGTGATAGGTGTGAGAGGTGTGAGAGGTGTGATAGGTGTGATAGGTGTGATAGGTGTGAGAGGTGTGATATGTGTGATAGGTGTGATAGGTGTGAGAGGTGTGATAGGTGTGATAGGTGGGATCGGTGTGAGAGGTGTGATAGGTGTGATAGGTGTGAGAGGTGTGAGAGGTGTGAGAGGTGTGATAGGTGGGATAGGTGTGATAGGTGTGATAGGTGTGATAGGTGTGAGAGGTGTGAGAGGTGTGATAGGTGTGATAGGTGTGATAGGTGTGAGAGGTGTGATAGGTGTGATAGGTGGGATCGGTGTGAGAGGTGTGAGAGGTGTGATAGGTGTGATAGGTGTGATAAGTGTGAGAGGTGTGATAGGTGTGATAGGTGTGAGAGGCGTGATAGGTGTGATAGGTGGGATCGGTGTGAGAGGTGTGAGAGGTGTGATAGGTGTGATAGGTGTGAGAGGTGTGATAGGTGTGATAGGTGGGATCGGTGTGAGAGGTGTGAGAGGTGTGATAGGTGGGATAGGTGTGATAGGTGTGATAGGTGTGATAGGTGTGAGAGGTGTGAGAGGTGTGATAGGTGTGATAGGTGTGAGAGGTGTGATAGGTGTGAGAGGTGTGATAGGTGTGATAAGTGTGAGATGTGTGATAGGTGTGATAGGTGGGATCGGTGTGATCGGTGTGAGAGGTGTGATAGGTGTGATAGGTGTGAGAGGTGTGAGAGGTGTGAGAGGTGTGATAGGTGTGAGAGGTGTGAGAGGTGTGATAGGTGTGAGAGGTGTGAGAGGTGTGAGAGGTGTGATAGGTGTGATAGGTGTGAGAGGTGTGATAGGTGGGATCGGTGTGAGAGGTGTGAGAGGTGTGTGCGGTGTGATAGGTGGGATAGGTGTGATAGGTGTGATAGGTGTGATAGGTGTGAGAGGTGTGATAGGTGTGATAGGTGTGAGAGGTGTGATAGGTGTGAGAGGTGTGATAGGTGTGATAGGTGTGAGAGGTGTGATAGGTGTGATAGGTGTGAGAGGTGTGATAGGTGTGATAGGTGTGATAGGTGTGAGAGGTGTGATAGGTGTGATAGGTGTGATAGGTATGAGAGGTGTGATAGGTGTGATAGGTGGGATCGGTGTGAGAGGTGTGATAGGTGTGAGAGGTGTGATAGGTGTGATAGGTGTGATAGGTGTGAGAGGTGTGATAGGTGTGATAGGTGTGATAGGTGTGAGAGGTGTGATAGGTGTGATAGGTGTGATAGGTGTGAGAGGTGTGATAGGTGTGATAGGTGTGATATGTGTGGTGTGAGAGGTGTGATAGGTGGGATCGGTGTGAGAGGTGTGATAGGTGTTAGCTTTTTATGGGTTTTCTTGCTAAAGCTTGCTTGCTTGACTGGATTTAGTCTGGAAATCTGCTTGGATTACCTGCTTGGATAAACAAACAAGCCTGCTAGGAGCAGCCAGCTAACACCAGGCCAGGCCAGGCCCAGGCTCCAGCAGCAGCCAGCTACCACCAGGCCAGGCCCTGCAGCAGCTCAGGCCAACCGGGCTAGTAGTAGCCTAGCTGCTACCAGCCATCACCACCAGGCCAGCCCCAGCCTACCAGCTACCAGCCACCAGGTCAGGCCAGGCCCAGGCTCCAGCAGCAGCCAGCTACCAGGCCAGGCCCTGCAGCAGCTCAGGCCAACCGGGCTAGTAGTAGCCTAGCTGCTACCAGCCATCACCACCAGGCCAGCCCCAGCCTACTCTTTGTCATCAGTGACCATGGCACAAGTCCAGTTCACTACCAGCCTGTGACAATCTCTGTTGTCATTGAAAGTCACATCATGATCAGCCTCCCCAGATTTGGTGATTCCTTCCTGGTAATGTTTGGACTAATCTATGCACTACACCTCAGCTACCCCAAGGGACTTACCAACACGTTTGAATTCATTCAGAAGATTTTACTAGGTCTAGAAGCTGGTAAACTGTCGCCCAGGTTGCAGACTCTCAAGAATGACTTGATGATGCAATCATTTTTATTTCAGATTTTTCAATGAATTTTCTCCCCGTCCCAATTAGTCGTTGTGCCAATTCCCCCCCCCCCCCTCCCCTACCTGGTGCTGTATGCATGTTCTCCTACGAGTCGGTATAAGGGCGTTCCAAGTCGATCGCACGCTTCCCCCGAGACGTGCGCCGACAGCCAGTGACGTCTTTTCACTTGGCAGCGAGGGCTCTCATTGGTGAAGTGTAACGCGGGGCACGCTATCTCCACCAAGTCCTACCCCGCTTAGCAAGCGCCGAGACATGACCTGTAGGCGTCGCTGTCCACAACGCCAGATTCCCACCGCCAGCTTCCCCACCCCCTAATACTGCCAAATTGTATTAGTGTGAACGGCCAGCCAAGCTGGTGACAACGCAGGGAGTTGGATTCGAACACGCGAATCCAGTGTCTCCAGCGTTGGTGACGAACGCAATATCCGCTACGCCACCTGACCGCTCTTGCATTAAACTTTTGAAGGTATTATTTTGACATGACAAGGAAATTAATACCTCACCCCACATCCTTCTTTCAGATGAGTTTCTATTCCTTACTGTCATCAGTGATCATGACAAGTCCAGTTCACTACCAGCCTGTGACAATCTCTATTGTCATTGAAAGTCATATCATGATCAGCCTCCCCAGATTTGGTGATTCCTTCCTGTAATGTTTGGACTAATCTATGCACTACCCCAAAGCACTTACCAACACCTCAAAAGTGTGTCTATAGAAACTCATCTGAAATGTCTTGTCATGTCAAAATAATACCTTCAAAAGTTGCTGTACTACTTTGCAGATGTTCAGCCAATAGGTCCAAACTACTCAATGTACCTTGTTCTTTATTTTTTATGTAATATGTTTACATTTGAGAGTTTTACAGTTAGAATTTTCTTAACCGTCTATAGCATTATTGTAATTTCATCCAAGTACGTTTTAGAGTTGAAAGAGTTTATCAGAATCTCAAAGGCAACATCCAAGTCCCAAACGTTTGTTTCTCGAGGAACAATAGGAGGCAAAGGGCATAAATGCCACTCTGCTCTGACTGCTTCCATTGCTTGTAGGCAGTGGTAGAGTTAGTACAAGGGGATATACCAGGAGTCATAAACACAACACAGAAGCGTCATTATTAACATATACAGAATATGAACTTATACAGAATATGAACTGTTCAATTACACAACAAGTGAATAAAGACACAATAATTGATTAATAAAATAACTATTCACCATTAGCTGGACTCAGTTCCGTTTCACTTTAATGAATCGCTTGGGAGTCAGCAGCAGCAGACCATCGATCTTGTATGCTGAGAGTGGGACTGTATCGTTGAGACCTTGTAGGCAGTAGTATACTGCCCTGTCAAGGCTAACCGCAGTAACTTGAAAAAAGTAAAAATTTAGTTATGAGTGAAATTGACCTTGTCAATAAATGTTTTATCTTGTGACCAAGTTTCAGATGTTAATGTCGCTCAGTTTTGGAGATATGGGGTTTTAAAAACTGCAGTAACTACAAAATCACACTCAAAACCCAGGCAGACCGCAGTAACTTCCAAACAGTGAAAAATGGCTTTAAAGTGTTTTTACTTGCCATCCAAAATGTGTTATAGGTAGATAGATGATAGTACCCAGATTTAACATGTATTAATGAAGTAATCTTTAGGCATACAAAAATATGACATAATTATTTTAATTAACCCCAACAAAGCAGATACTGCACTCTGCTGCACGATTTCCTTAAATAATTATACAGGTAATGTACAGGCAAAGTGCAGTAACTTCAAATACAATGTTGTTTTCCCTCCAGCTTTCATAACTTAACCTAGCCATTTTGAAAATGAAATTTAATACCTGAATATATTGGAATGATGATGATCCAAATAAAATGGCTAGGTTAAGTTATGAAAGCTGGAGGGAAAACAACATTGTATTTGAAGTTACTGCACTTTGCCTGTACATTACCTGTATAATTATTTAAGGAAATCGTGCAGCAGAGTTCAGTATCTGCTTTTTTGGGGTTAATTAAAATAACTACGTCATATTTTTGTATGCCTAAAGATTACTTCATTAATACATGTTAAATCTGGGTACTATCATCTATCTACCTATAACACATTTTGGATGGCAAGTCAAAAAACTTTAAAGCCATTTTTCTCAGTTTCACTGTTTGGAAGTTATTGCAAGTTATTGCCTTGACAGGGCAGTATAGTTAGTGTACTGTATAGTGTTCTCAGTACAGAGTACTGTAGTGTTCTATAGTTATCATTCTGCAAACATAGCCTGCTCTAAATGACAGATGGTGTCTCTGACATTCTGACTAACTCTTTCAATGAAAACACCATCTTGTTCCATGATACATCATGGAGCAAGTACAGCTGCATTTCCATATGTCGGTATGTGCACTATTAACAGTATTGCCAGCTGTATAGCGTGTAATGTGGATTGGTATTTTGGTTCCACATTGGCAGGACCCAATATACAGCACAACGTTTGTGAATTTTACATGTGCCAAGCGGATTGACAATTTTCAGATAATCTATACATTTTATTCTGTACTGTACATAGATACACTGTGTTATCCCAATGGTCACAATAGTTGCCGTCAACATGTTTGCTCATTCTATGACCACACTATACAAATTTGAGTAATTCAGCCAGGATGTAAACAGCTCTGGTCATGTGCACTGCACATATTGAGACCCTTTATTATTTCAATATTTGCTGGAAATACATTGATACATCATTCAGTAACATTTTCAGAGCCTTATAACAAACATTATTACACTATTGTGACCAGTGGGATTAAATGTGTAATATACATTACATTTTATGTACATGTTATAACATGCATGTATTTATTTTCTATATATATTTTCTATATATATTTTCAGATAATCTATACATTTTATTCTGTACTGTACATAGATACACTGTGTTATCCCAACGGTCACAATAGTTGCCGTCAACATGTTTGCTCATTCTATGACCACACTATACAAATTTGAGTAATTCAGCCAGGATGTAAACAGCTCTGGTCATGTGCACTGCACATATTGAGACCCTTTATTATTTCAATATTTGCTGGAATATTTGCACATTGAGGAGGGCTTTATTTGAGAAAATTCAAATTGTAAATCCAGATTTGTTTTGGCAGTCTGAGAGTTGTATGTTAAGTTGTTTTTTTGTGGAGGACATCTTCGGTTTTGCAGGATTTTTGGAGAAGGCATGGCACTTGAGACAAAACACACTGTATCCTATATAATTGTATTTGAATTCATCTTGTTTTTCTGTTTATTTACATTAAGTACAGCTTAGTGTTATATTACGTTTTATTGTATTTTCTTGTATTTTCTTATGGCCATCTTGGTCTATATGTCATTTGTTAAGTAATTGGTAAAGTATATTATTATATACTTATTGTTATGTGTCTTGTAAGCCCATATGGGCTGGGCATACATCTGTATGTAAGACACGAAAATAAAAAATATCAAATCAAATCAAATCAGATACATCATTCAGTAACATTTTCAGAGCCTTATAACAAACATTATTACACTATTGTGACCAGTGGGATTAAATGTGTAATATACATTACATTTTATGTACATGTTATAACATGCATGTATTTATTTTCTATATATATTTTCTATATATATATTTTCAATTTTAACATTGCCATAATGTTGGAGAGGGCAACACAATGTTTTTGTAAGATAAATAGATGTATACTCTTTGAATAGAAATAAATATAAAGAGTTTGAAGTTGTAACACAATGTTTTTGTAAGATAAATGTCACGATGGGGTAGGTAGAATACAATAATACAGAAAGGGAAGGAATGGAGGAGGCAGAGGCGAGGAGTGAAGCTTGGAGAAGGGTGTTTACTGTAGAATCCAGTGCAATACAAGGAACATACAGAAACTACATAACAAACTTCACAATACAAAACAACAAACACTAAGACTTACTAGAGGGAGAACGGTGCGACACGACGTGGATAGGCGGAGCTAGGTTAGCTGGGAGTGGCTGGTTAGCTATTGACACAAAGCTAACCGGCGGAGCTATGTTAGCTGTGGACGTCTGGTTAGCTGTCTGAGCAAAGCTAACGGGTGGAGCAGTACCCACTGGAGACGTCTGGCCATCGATAGTGGCGGGACTAACAGGTGGAGCTGTGCTAACTGGGGACGACCGGTTAGCTATTGGCACGAAGCTAACGGGTGGAGCTATGTTAGCTGTGGACGTCTGGTTAGCTGTCTGAGCAAAGCTAACGGGTGGAGCTGTACCCACTGGAGACGTCTGGCCATCGATAGTGGCGAGACTAACAGGTGGAGCTGTGCTAACTGGGGACGACCGGTTAGCTATTGGCACGAAGCTAACGGTCGGAGCTATGTTGGCTGTAGACGACAGATCGGCGATGGACATCCGAGCAGCCTCAGCGGCTGTGGGAGGATCTAGGCTGACCGTAAGCCTCAGAACAGTCGACAGGCTAGCTACCCTAGCCTTCGGTTTATGCTTCTCTATGAGGACAGCAACATGTTCAGCCATCTCCCACATCGCCGTCTGCAGTGTCGGATTCTCAGTGGCGACCTGGTCGATCTTCCGGAGTAGGAACCCCAATTTGGCCAGTGAGTAACTCTTCATGTCACCGGCCATCAGGGTCAGGACAACGGTGATGGTATCACTTGCCCTTCCTGCTGCATTCGTTACTGTTGGTGGCGACATTCTGTCACGATGGGGTAGGTAGAATACAATAATACAGAAAGGGAAGGAATGGAGGAGGCAGAGGCGAGGAGTGAAGCTTGGAGAAGGGTGTTTACTGTAGAATCCAGTGCAATACAAGGAACATACAGAAACTACATAACAAACTTCACAATACAAAACAACAAACACTAAGACTTACTAGAGGGAGAACGGTGCGACACGACGTGGATAGGAACAGGGGGTAACTGGAGGTATGTCGCCACACCGAAGGGAGGACAGACAGAACCCTATATACCCCAACTAATTAACAATTAAGAACACCTGGCCAACACAGAATCACAAACAACACCTAGACAATAAGCAAAGAACAACTAAACACAACTAAACACAAAAGCAACTCCTAACAACCCAAAACAGTGCATGACATCACACCAGGGAAGGGAAAGACAATGACAGCACACACCAGGACACCACATTGATTACACAATTAATTATTGTTAATACAGTGGTCAAGATACTTGTCATTGTAGCGTGCACCAATTGTTTGTGACCACTAGAGGGTGGTAGACCAATGTCAGGCCGAGGGCCAATGTCAGATGGAGGGCATTGCCCAAAGTTAGGTGGAGGGTACTGCCCAATGTTACCATCCTGCCCAGTCCAGCCAGGACCGGGCCTAGGATCATGACAATAAATAGTTTCGATGAAGAACAAAACCTCCTAAATGCATACAAAAAAAGGGGAAAACTTCATATCTGCACTTTGCGAGGCACTAATACCTGGTCGGTATTGTTAACATACGTGTAATATAGTCCAAAAACAGTGTATACGGTGTTTACAGTGTTATTGTACATTGCTAACATACAGTTTATATATTATATATATATACTCTTTGAATAGAAAAAAATAAAGAGTTTGAAGTTGATTTAATGTGCTTGTGTAGTTATTTTTCTGTTAACTTATTCACATGGATTTTAAAACTGAACCTTAAGTTATAGTAACTGCAAATATTTGAGTTGATTAACTTAAAAATTTGAGGTGATTAAAGGGGAACTATTTTACTATTTCTTTCACTATTTGGGCACTTTTACACAATTCCTGTGAGTTTATGGAACACCTCTGTAATTATAATTTTTTTTTAATTCATTGTTTTGCATTTCTAATCAAGTCCTCAAAAACAGCATTTTTCTACCTCAAGATCTCGAGCCGTTTTGAGGCTGGGCTCCTAAACCACTGTGTGGCCTGCGCGGCATCTGGGACATTATCATGCAGCGGTGTCTCTCTGACATCACAGATCAGCACATGTTCAGATGACTCAGTTCAGTGAGGGTGAATATTGTGAGAGGAGAATTGGAAGAATGCGCCAATATGAGAATTAGAGACATAGATCATATTAATATAAGTCCACATAGCTAGGAAACAATGCTAAACACTGAAAAAGGCCATTTATAAGATAGTTCCCCTTTAACTTAAAAGAAATGAGGCATAAGAATGACTCAATTTCTTTGAGTTCTGTTAACTTAATCACATGGATTTAAGGTTGAACCTTAAGTCACAGTAACTGAATATATTTGAGTTGCCTCCACTAGAGAACTTTAAGTCACAGTAACTGAACATATTTGAACTGCCTTAACTGAGAACTGTAAGTCACAGTAACTGAACATATTTGAGTTGACACCACTTGAGAACCTTAAGTCACAGTAACTGAACATATTTGAATTGCCTTAACTGAGAACTGTAAGTCACAGTAACTGAACATATTTGAGGTGACTCCACTTGAGAACGTTAAGTCACAGTAACTGAACATATTTGAACTGCCTTAACTGAGAACAGTAAGTCACAGTAACTGAATATATTTGAGTTGCCTCCACTTGAGAACCTTAAGTCACAGTAACTGAACATATTTGAATTGCCTTAACTGAGAACTGTAAGTCACAGTAACTGAACATATTTGAGGTGACTCCACTTGAGAACCTTAAGTCACAGTAACTGAACATATTTGAACTACCTTAACTGAGAACTGTAAGTCACAGTAACTGTATATATTTGTGTTACCTCCACTTGAGAACCTTAAGTCACAGTAACTGAACATATTTGAATTGCCTTAACTGAGAACTGTAAGTCACAGTAACTGAACATATTTGAGTTGACTCCACTTGAGAACTGTAAGTCACAGTAACTGAACATATTTGAGTTGACTCCACTTGAGAACTGTAAGTCACAGTAACTGACCATATTTGATTTGACTTAACTGAGAACCTTAAGTCACAGTAACAGACCATATTTGAGTTGCCTTAACTGAGAATTGTAAGTCTTAGCCAACTGAAAACATTTGAGTTGATCAACTTAAAAAATTTGAGGCAGGAGATTACGTAAATTTCTTTAAGTTCTGGAAACGTATTCGGGTTTACAGTGCTTGAGGTGCCACTTAACAGTGGGCTCTTTCTTGTCCAAATCTTGTTGCAATATAATTAGGGCCTGGTGCAACACTAAGGGCAAGGTGCAATTTAAAGGGAAAGGTGCAATATGAAGCTTTTGAAATTAGTTTACCTACTTATGAATTATGGTTGTATGTCTCTATGCATTGTCATGTTTGTCTTATGTCCTTTTTACTAACTGTATGATTGTATATATCTCTTTTTCTTTTTTGTTTACACTGTTATCGCAGTGTATGTTCCTAGTAAATTTTCCCCTGGGGACAATACAGTTTATTCTTATTCTTATTCATATTCTTATATACATGAGTAGTATTACAGAAGTAACAAGCAGTAAACAGGTTTGCCTCCACAAGTGGTTCTAAACATGGAGTCCTTGAAGGGGGGGGGGGGGGGGGCGGGTCTCCAGTAAAGTAATTTACAGTTTAATTTCATTATCATTTAATTCACAACTATAATCAGGGTAAAGTTGTTTGATGGATTGGATTGGATATTCACATATTTGATTTCTATCTTCAATACCGCTGTCCCTTTGCATGTGGGGAAGACAAAATATTCATTTTCATACTCAGGGTAGGGTGACCGACATTACCCTGAACATTTAGTCCCAGGAACAACATTTCCTGGTGCTTTTTTGTTCTTTCAGCTTATTGTTGTCTGCGTTTCCACCACAGTGTAAAGATCCACAAAGATTAAGCAAATGAGTCTGAAAAAGGTCTCTAGGCATTCCAGTGTCTTACTAGAACATGGAAGGACAATTTTCTCTGATCAGATCATTGTGATCACGGTTAAATGAACAGACTAATGTTCCCTGCAGACTCTTTTGGCCTATATTGGTCCTTGCATGCAACAGCAATGTGCAACAGACCGCTCAATTCACTGGCAACTCACATGAGTCCAGATGACTCAGAATATATGATTTCAGATCGGGGCTTGTAGTAGATTGTTGATTTTTCTGCTACATTGCCTAGTAATAATAAATAATAGTGATCTGTACTTGACCTGCAAACATTTCACATGCTTAGTTTATACAATCTTGTTGAAACTAAGAAGTTTGCTGGGGGAAAAACTATTGCTTTTGAGCAAAGATCACTAGATGTATCATCTTATAATACGCATTTCATCATTTGTATTTCCTGGTTGAAAGCAGATGACAAAATGACAGGGGATGATGCTGGTTGACAGACTTGACACATGGCAATAGAATACATGCATGGTATGTTAAGGTTATAACAAGATAATGGCCCTGGGGAGCTGATGCTCGACACACACACACACACACACACACGCACGCACGCACGCACGCACGCACGCACGCACGCACGCACGCACGCACGCACGCACGCACGCACGCACGCACACACACACACACACACACACACACACACACACACACACACACACACACACACACACACACACACACACACACACACACACACACACACACACACACACACACACACACACACACACACACACTTGTACTTACACAGTACATTTTGCAGAGTAAATTTTACTCAAACTGAGTAAAATTTTACTCAGTTTGAGTAAAATTTACTCTGCGAATTTTACTGTGTACAATCCTCCAACAGTATTTAGAAAATAATTACGTATACCTATCAGACCTCAGCATGCCGTGGCGAGATTATGGATTTATCTCTGTGCTACATTCTGGAATTTACAAAAACCCACTAATTTGCTGTAGCCCGAGCGGTCCGTCGGCGGATGCCCCGATCACGTTTTTTGCCACAGATACCAATCACCGATCGTCTTGAGCCATATCGGCCGATACCGATCCGATATCGATCGTTTTTGATTAAAAAAATTATAATTTCTTTTATATAAATTAATTTTGAATTTTTTATAAAATATATATATTATATAATTGCGACTGCGATGCAAGCCGGGGCTCGAATACGCATTGAATCAATGTCATAAGATATCAGGAGCTATCGGTAGCTACTGCTAGCCGGCTAGATAACGTTAAGACAACGCCTCAGTGAACTATTTAGTTTACTGGACATTCCATATAGAGCTAACATGAGCTAACGTTGGCTAATGAGTCAACGGAGGTAACTTATCATGCACTCGACTATTGCTGGAGCATTTGTTGATATCAGCAGCTATCAGTAGCTAGCCAGCTAGATAACCTTAGACAATGCCTCATATTAAAACTAAATTAAACTAAAAGTGAATAGTTGACTGGGTCATTTTGTAACGGTAGCTAACATTAGCTCACAGAGGTCCCACTAGACTAGACTAGACCCGTGTTTACACGGGTGCGGGAGGGGCAGGAGGAGGAGGAGGGGCCTGCAGGCAGCTCTGTGTGTCTGAGAGAGAGAGCGAGTGAGATCTCCGCTAAGAATTGGATCATGTTTTTCGATCGGTTTTGACGATCGGCGAAAATAAAGCATTATCACCGATCACCGATCGCATATTTATACTGATTATCGGCCAATAACGATCGGTGGCCGATCGATCGGGGGATCCCTACTACAGACTGTATGAATTAATGTTGAGTTTTTTTTCTCCAAATGTAGCCAAGAGTAAAGACCCTAACCCTGTCAAAACAGCAGTCATAGTGTATATTTTCAGCAATACGTTTGTTTACCAATAGGTTAAAGTGTTATTAGTGAAATATTAGTTTTGGAAATGTATTTGGAAACAGGCGAATATAGATGCGAAGAAATCCACGCCGCCATTTTGTTTGTAGTCATATGAGGAGAGGAGACCCATTGCTTTCGAATGGCGTTAGAATTTTGAAAAACGACACTACCCAGCTCAAGCCAGCACTTGGATTGGTCCCCGGGACGCGGCCCCACACCGCAGCCCCTATCTGCTCCTGGCTGCCCTTGGGGGGAAAGACAACGGGATGGGTCAAGTGCAGCGACATTTCATCGGCGACCCAATGCATGTGTGTGTGTGTTCCTGTGTGTCGCCCATCTCACATGTGTGTGTTAAACTGCATGACAAATAAAGACATCTTCTTCTTCTTCTCCTGTCAATCAAATTCCTTGTGGAATAACTTTTAAATGTATCGCATTTTTCAGGATTATCTACCACAAAACTGAACGTTATTGGCATAAATTAGAAAGCAGTTAGTTTATCTACCTTTCTGTGAACGTCTAGCAAAAAACGGCGTTGCAATCCGATAAAAAATGGCGGAGGAATTTACATAATAAAAAGGTAACTGTATTTTTTATTTTTTTATGTTTTTGGTAGATTTTTTATTTGTTTGTTCTACCGGGCAGTCCGGTAGAGAGAGAGAGAGAGGAAGAACGGGAGACAGAGCGGGGGGAAGACATTCGGCAAAGGACGCCGGGTCCGGGAATCGAACCCAGGTCAGCCGCTTCGCGACGCAGCGCGTTACATGGGTCGCCACTTGGGTGCCCAAAGGTAACTGTATTTACAGTAGATTTCATTCACGGTTCTTGCTGCACGCCTGGTGATACTAAATCCAGATTGACCTCTGCCATTGGAAAGAGGAGATTTGGCCCGATCCATAGATGTGCGACTTGGCTATAATAAGGTAATTTATAGGCCTGATATTCTATAATAATATTTCAAATTGTTTCCGGATGGCAGAATTCAGTACTGTACCTACAAAACCTTCTGTTTAATCATCTTTTCTTTATTCATTCGCTTAGATACACGTTATCACAAGAAGGTGCTGAACGAGCTCAGTGGCAGTCTTTTATGTCTGGTCATTTTTAGCATGGTGTTATTCACCATCAATGATGAATTTTCTTTTTGAGATATAATTGATATTCTCCCTTGGTTCATTACAAACAGAAACAACTCTGCTCAGGGTGACGAATGACCTTCTAATGACTGCTGACGCAGGATCACCATCACTCCTCATCCTCCTCGATCTGACAGCGCCGTTTGACACTGTGCACCACACCATCCTCCTGGAGCGCCTCCACAACACTGTTGGACTGTCGGACCATGCACTACAGTGGTTCCAGTCCTACCTCTTAGGCAGGACTGAATACTGTATGTCTCACTGGGAGGACACAAGTCCAGGCTGCTCGATGTCACCTGTGGTGTTCCGCAGGGGTCGGTTCTTGGTCCCATCCTATTCATCACCTACATGCTCCCCCTCGGTTGTGTCCTTCCACTGTTATGCCGATGACACACAACTCTACATAAAAAAACCCTCTGCAGCTCTGTCATGCCTCACCACCTGTCTTGGGGAGATAAAGGCATGGATGAACAGCAACTTCCTCCAACTAAACAGCAAAAAAACCGAGGCACTTCTAATTGGCACCCCTCACCTGGTTCAGTCTTCATCCATATCACATCTCACCTTTGACGGCCAGGTTGTTGACAGAATTCGACTATAGGGTGACAATAATGTGGTCAAGAGGCATGGTTTCTATCTTGAGCCTTAACTGGCGTGGTTTATTTATTCACATGGCAGAGCAGCAGTTCTACAGGTCTCCTCTCACTGAGAGGCTGGGGGGAAGAGAAAGAATGGGAGGAGACATCTCTATTTATACTCGCCACCTGGTGGTGTTCCTGAGTGGCTCCGCCTAGAGCGCCCTCTAGTGGAAACAGTTATATATGCAGATAGACAGTTACTAGTGGAAACAGTTATATATGCAGTTAGACAGTTACTAACAATCCTACACAGAAACTCTGATCTCAACACAGGTAATCCCCCTCTCCCCCTCAGTCACAAATCTGGGGGTTCGATTTGACTCCCACCTGACCTTCATCATCTACATAAAACACCTCTGCAAGATCCGCAGGTAGCTCCTTCAGGTCCCCAATACCCGGCTCTGCACCATGGGTGACCGAGCCTTCTGCATGGCTGCACCACGCCTGTGGAACAGCCTCCCCATCCAGCTGAGGGCACCACAGAGCCTGGACTCTTTAAACCAGGCCTGAAAACCTACCTGTTCAAAAAGGCCTTTGACTGTTAGCTTTATTTTTTATTTTTTTTATACTATGTTTTTAATTAACTATGTTCTATTTTTATCTTATTTTTATTCTGTATTTTATTTTATTTGTTTTACTAACTATTTTATTTTTTTAACTATGTTTTAACCCTGTAGTGTAGCAATTTGGGATCCCAGCGAACAAAAAGTGCATTACAAATTCAATCTATTATTATCTATTATTATTAATACACACAATTGTTAAGGGGATGCAGACCAGAGAAAGACTTTCGTCTTGTTTACATCAGGGTCCCCCATTTTCAATTCATCATAACATATATGACATACACGACATACAGATAGACAGTTCCGCATCACCTTCAAACTCCTGCTCCTCACCTACAGGTCCCTCCATGCCCTCGCCCCCCGGTACCTGTCTGGTCTCCTCCACCAGTGCACTCCATCCCGGAGCCTGCGATCCTCTGATCTAGGTCTCCTCTCCATCCCTCGCACCAGGTTGCGGACTTTTGGGGACGGAGCCTTCGGCGTGGCGTCCCCTACCCTCTGGAACTCTCTCCCCCCCGGGGTCCGCAGCGCCCCAACCCTGGACACCTTCAAATCCGCTCTGAAAGCACACCTCTTCACCAGGGCTTTTCCCCATCAGTTAGTTTAGATTGGATTAGGTCCATTGTCCCTTGCCTTCCCTCATCCCCCCTTCCCCCCCCCCCCCTATTTTCCTTGCCCTATTTTTTGTCCTGATTGTGAAGCGACCTTGGGTTCTATGAAAGGCGCTATATAAATTTGATCTATTATTATTATTATTATTATTATTATTACATCTATACATTTATGACATACCATATTTACAAATACAGTACTGTTTGTGATACAAAAAGAGTCTAAAAAAGAGAGTATATACATTTGACGTAGAAACTGTACATTGGAGGAGGTTGGGTAGGTGGGGTGGGGGGGGAACTGTACATTGGAGGTGGTTGGGTGGGTGGGGTGGGTGGGGGGTTAGGTAGGCAGGGTGGGGGAAACTGTACAACTGTACAAGCAAAACTGTACATTGGAATATCGACAAAACCTTACTTGGTCCCAAGAAGAGGGACTGTGTATTATTGGGTTAGGACATTTACTGTACATTGGAGGGGGCCAGTTTCAAATTGCAGTCTCCCGTAGGTGCTCTTTGAGAGTGGTTTTGAAAGTGGGTAGTGATTCACATTCCTTTATTTGAGAAAATTCTAATTGTAAATCCGGATTTGTTTTGGCAGTCTGAGAGTTGTATGCTGAGTTGTTTTTCTGTGGAGGACATCTTCAGTTTTGTAGGATTTTTGGAGAAAGCATGGCACTTGAGACAAAACACACTATATCCTATTTTTTATTTGAATTCCTATTGTTTCTTTGTTTATATACATTGCGCACAGCTTGTGTTATATTACGTTTTATTGTATTTTCTTGTATTTTCTTGTTCTTGTGGCCATCTTGGTCTATATGTAATTTGTCAAGTAACTGGTCAAGTATATTATTATATTATATACTTATTGTTATGTGTCTTGTAAGCCCATATGGGCTGGGCATACACCTGTATGTAAGACACGAAAATTAAAAACATCAAATCAAATCAAATCAAACCCTTACAGCTTTGGGTAGGGCGTTCCACATTGATGTGGCATAATTGCGAAATGTGTTTAGTCCCTTGTTTGAGCCGAATCTGGGTTTAACATGATTTGTGGAGCTCCCTCTGGTGTTGTGGTCGTGGTATTCACTGACCTTTGGGAAGTATTTTGACATGTACATGGGTACCTTAGTCGTGTTGTGTATCTTGTAGACCAGGCACATTGCAAGTTGCTGTACTCTGTCGTCTACTCTAAGCCATCCATTTATCCAAAGTGAAATTAGTCCCCAACCACCAGAATATCAAGGCCTATGCCGCATTTTGGCATCATGGTTTTTCTTCTTCTTATATTTCTCTGATCGAGATCCAAAGTTTTGACAGTCTCCCTCACAGTCCAACACATCCCTAAGGAAGACTCCAGTGTGTAGACTATCCATTGTGCCAGCTTGAAAATACATTTTGGAATATATGAGTAAGCATTCATCCTTTCTCTCATTGTGCCAGCTTGAAAATACATTTTGGAATATATGAGTAAGCATTCATCCTTTCTATCATTGTGCCAGCTTGAAAATACATTCTGGAATATATGAGTGAGTGTCACAGGTTAACAGGGACAGTGCTCCTCATAGTCTCCCATTCCCTGTTTGCCGTTTGTCATTTTAACTCCACATATTGGGATACACATGTGGATTACACTTTCTTTGGTGACTATGGATTACCTGTGGATGATAAACCGTTGTTATTAACCCCTGGAATATACTGACTATTGGAATAACATTTGAATGTATGCCTAATTTGCCTATGGATTAATGCACGTTTGAGATGCAACTCTGAACAGCTTGAACTAGGTGCTGCAGTGTATCTCTTGTACAGCTGTGCCCAGAACATTTGGACATTATTAACAAATTGGTATGTGATTGGGCACATCTGTGAGCAACAGACCTTGTCGGGAGCGGGCCTGAGGATTGGCTGACAAGCAGTCGCCAGGTGCCTCCCACAGCTCTCTCGTCCCATAGATGCATGAGAAGAAATGGAGACACGCCTGGGCTTTATAATGAGAGCCCACAGTAAAGATGGCGGACCACACTAGGGTGGACGTATATTTGTGTTGCACATACATCACAAAATATCCTTTCTGACCCATCAGTGCATCCACGGAAATGCCCCCCCCCCCCCCCCCCCCCCCCCCCTACCTCAAAGATCTCCTCACCCCAGAACCCTCCTCGTAACCTTCGCTCCGCCAACACAAACCACCTCCTTCCCCCCAGGACCAAGCTCCGCACCACGGGCGACCGGGCCTTCTGCTCGGCTGCTCCTCACCTGTGGAATGCCCTCCCTGACTACCTGAGAGCACCACAGACCACTTCTTCTTTTAAAAGAGGACTAAAAACTTACCTCTTCACAAAAGCCTTCTCTTAGTTTTAACCTTTTTATCCCTTTTCTTCTATGTTTTTATGCCTTGTTTTTTAATTGCCTATGTTTTTAAAGCCTATGTTTTACCCTGTAGCACTCTGAGATTTGGTCTTCAAATGTAGAGTGCACTACAAATTGAATGTATTATTATTATTATTATTATTATTATTATTATTATTATTATTATTATTATTATTATTATTATTATTATTATTATTATTATTATTATTATTATTATTATTATTATTATTATTATTATTATTATTATTATTATTATTATTATTATTATTATTATTATTATTATTATTATTATTATTATTATTATTATTATTACATGCTCCTTTCTACAACATTGGTGTGCTCCAACTGCGTCCTCCAGCCACCAATCTTCTCCTTCACCACTGGAACACCCGAGGGCTCGCCGATGCACCATCTGTGTGTGGTTGGATGTTAAATAGGAAACAGCAGACCGCTGAACTGAAGTTTCCTCTCCATTCGGTTTTTTGACTCTACGTAAAACGGACCAGACGTGGCCGGAACCAATGGAGTACTGTCACTTTTCACATGGAGATCGTTCACAAATGCAACACAATTGTTCGACATTCTGCCCTATGTATCTTGTTGGACCAACGCTACTGTGTTGGTTGGGCTCAATATCCCAGGGCAGCGGCATTCAAACTCCAGTCTGTCTCTCCACGTTGGTACCTTTCCCAATGTCCCTGTCCCATAATATATATGTTTTATGCAAGTTATTGTGATAAGGTAGGTTATTTTAGTTCCTACTTCCTAGTGTGCTTCCCTTTGTCTTCCCCTTGTCTGCTCGCTCGCCACACCATGAGGGCGGCAGGGACGCCTGGCAGCAGCACTGTGTGCCCCACTTAACCCTTTCACTGCCACACGACAGAAGGTTAACCCTTTACTATCACACTACCGACGGGTAACCTGCTGTCGTGTGGCAGTGAAAGGGTTAACCTTCTGTGTATTGTTGCAGTGAAAGGGTTAACCGCTCGGTAGTGCGGCAGTGAAAGGGTTAATACCAGTCGCTAGGCAGAGCTTTGTGTTGCATGTCATTGTGTAATCGCAACCATTTGACTGAATGCATGTTTAGCCCTGTGACTGAGTGTCAAACCTGACCTAAGTGGCTCATATTTAACTAAGAGCGTGAGTATGTATCAATTTATTGCACTGCGGTCCATGTGTGAAGAAGAGTACTATATAGATAGTTATTCATATTTATTATTGTTATATTGTAGAAATGTGTGCATTGAAGTGTCTGTAAAGTCTCGACTACATTGGAAATGAGGGTGACCTCAATTGTAATTTCGAGAATAAATAAAAGTTGATGATGATGATGATTTAATTTTTTATCCAAAGCGCTTTACAACTTATGTCTCACATTCACCCATTCACTCACACATTCACACATCAAAGGCAGAGGTAACCATGACCAGAGGCTCATCGGGAGCAGTTAGAGGTTAAGTGTCTTGCTCACACTTTGATGTGCTGCGGGAGGAGCCGGAATCTAACCTGAGAATCTTCCGATTACCAGGCGACCACTCTACCTTCTGAGCCAAATGTATGTCTCGTCATAATGTAATATCCATGTTGTAGATGGTGTTGTACATCCCAAACCTTTACCTGTGTGGCCATTGGGCATTTTGTGTGTGAACATTTTTGACCTCGTGGCAACTTACTATTATTGTGTGTGCCGCCATTTTGGCGTCTCTATTACTGCTGGTAGTCCATAGGTTGCATCTATCTAAATGATATGTATGTTTTATAAACCATTTCTTAAAGGTTTTAATCTTTTTAATTAATACCTTATATAGTATGTAAATGACATGTGTGTAATAACAAAAGTGTTTATTAACATAATCAGAAAGTCATTATCATACTTTCTTATCAGCTATGTTACAGGATATACTTTTTTTTTTTTATATAGTTTTGAGCAAGTAATAGCCGTTGATTGGAGGGAGGATATATAGAATTAAGCCAGCATTGGTTTTGGATTTTGTGAGTCTGGGGAGGGTGTAGTCTACCCTACTGTCGGTCTGGGGAGGGTGTAATCTACTCTACCCTACTGTCGGTCAGGGGAGAGTGTAGTCTACCCTACTGTCGGTCTGGGGAGGGTGTAATCTACTCTACCCTACTGTCGGTCTGGGGAGGGTGTAGTCTACTCTACTGTCGGTCTGGGGAGGGTGTAATCTACTCTACCCTACTGTCGGTCTGGGGAGGGTGTAGTCTACCCTACTGTCAGTCTGGGGAGGGTGTAGGTTTAGTCTACCCTACTGTCGGTCTGGGGAGGGTGTAGTCTACCCTACTGTCAGTCTGGGGAGGGTGTAGGTTTAGTCTACCTTACTGTCGGTCTGGGGAGGGTGTAGTCTACCCTACTGTCGGTCTGGGGAGGGTGTAGTCTACCCTACTGTCTGTCTGGGGAGGGTGTACTACTGTACCCTATTGTCGGTCTGGGGAGGGTGTACTGTACCCTACTGTCGGTCTGGGGAGGGTGTAGTCTACCCTACTGTTGGTCTGGGGAGGGTGTAGTCTACCCTACTGTCGGTCTGGGGAGGGTGTAGTCTACCCTACTGTCGGTGTGGGGAGGGTGTAGACTGTGTGCCTCCTCAGATACATGTGGAGTCGCTAGCTGCTTCTTTTCACCTGACTAGGAATTTCACTGGGAATTTAACCTGGGTCTCTGCGGTGATAGGCGAGTGCTTAGATATTTTTCCTTAAAAATTTGAGAAAGTAATTGGCGCTAATTTGAGGGAGGATATCTATAATTAAACAAGCATTGGTTTTGGAATTCTAACTAATTTAAATTCAACTCTATTGAACTTCAATGGTAATAATAAGAAAAAAGGTCATTCAAAAAGTGATTATTGTCCACCCTACCTTGAGTATGAAAATAAAGATTTTAACTTCCCCACATGCAAAGGGTCAGGGGTATTGAAGATCGAAATGTAATAGGTGAATATTCATTATTCAAACCAACTTTACCCTGGTAAGAAGACACACAATGACAGGATGTATGACTCTGATCCCAGCTTGCCCTCCCCTCCCCCGAGGGTTTAGAGTAGACTATCAGTCTGGCGCCGGTCCTCTCCACCCCCACACTGCTAGCTAGTTCTTTGTGTTATACTACAGTATAGAGTGTGTACAGTCTGGCCTGACCTGATCTGTCCTGCTGTGGGGCCAGCTGTGTCAGGTCACACAGTAGCAGTGAACTGGCTGAACTCACCGTAGCGCATGGCTGACTCACACACAGACAGAGAAGACTGTGTGTTCAATGTCCTTCTCACTATGGGGGAAAAGTGTATTATTATTGTGACACTACTTGTACTACTACTGCCACTAAAAAGTGGACTACATTTTGTATAGCGTTTTTATCCAAAGTGCTTTACAACTTATGCCTCACATTCACCCATTCACTCACACACCGATGGCAGAGACAACCATGAAAGGTGCTAACCTGCTCATCAGGAGCAGTTAGGGGTTAAGCGTCTTGCTCAAGGGCACTTTGATACTCTGAGAACTGGGAACCTTCAGATTACCACACAACCGCTCTACTAAGATGTTAGGAATTGTATCTATGATGTACCATTCTCTATTATAAGTTGACCATTAATCATTATGCATGGAACATTAAATTGTGTGCCTCTGTTTCAAACCACAGTGGCTCCCTGTTTTTGTATGCAGCACACAGTAGCATCTTGTGTGCTGGAAATAAGGGGCCAGTCCCTTGCATATGCCTGCAGGGTTAAGAGGCCATTGTGGCTTAACACATAGGAAGCGATGAGACCGTTTTCTCCATCTGTCGTGTTAAGATTACCGTTTGACTATTGTGTATGTGTGATGCCCACTAGAAGTGGTATCATGTTAATATCTTTAGATTATGTGTCAAAACAGTGTGAACATATGGGTACAGGATTACCTCCATCAGAAACAAGTTAGAAGAGTCATTTATATGTAATGGGAGACATTAACATAATCTGGTCAATAGGTGGCGGTATAGGACTGGTGTTTAGTGACTTCGCCTTCCAGGGACCCGTTACTGTGTGCTTAGGAACGCACGAGGCAATCTCAGCCTCACAACCGGGAGGAGCCAGAGTCAATAACATCGTGTCTGCACCTCTCCTTTGTCAAATGATTAACTACAACCTGTTTCATAGGTTAAACATATATCTGCTATCAGGTGCCATATCCTGGTACCTGTAACAGTTTATTGGGGGCTCGTCCGGGATCAGCGCCACCTGCTGGATGGGAGCTGATCCAGAGATCTTGACACCTGGACCAACCGCGACCCGATGAACCAGGAACCAACGCCCGGTGTAAAGGTCGTCGAATGAGGGATTGATCTGCGCAGTATCGACAGCAGTGAAGTGCCTCATCTGATGCCAGATGACAACAAGACTACGTCCACTACTCTACCTGACGAGAAGGAAGACCGGTGTCGTGTAGAGGAGATCCACCCACCACGGAAAGTCGTCACAGTGATCCTGAACTGAGAGCCAAGTGCGAGGAATCGGGAAGCAGCCATGGGAGACAGCGAGAGGAAAAGCTTGGTGTGGGACATCAAGAAGAGCCTGCTCACTCTACCTGCGGATGAACTGTTTCGCATTGCCGAGGCATTGGAACTGATACCAGGACTGGAGACGTCTGACCGAACCCACCTTACCGTAGACGACGTGGAGGGGTGCTTCAACTTTATCAACGACTACCTGTACAGTAAGGTTTTACTGGAGTTAGAGGATACAGGGTTGTCTTATTTATTACAGATAAAAGATGTAACTGATGGACTTAGGCAGAGTGAGGTGGTGGGTCTAGAAGAGGGTAAAACCGAGGGCCTACGGTCCACCAGTCAAAGTGATGCAGTACCAGTCGACCCCGTTAGCGTCTTTTATGATGTAAGTGAAACCATTGAGGGTGTGCCCACTCCAAAAGTAAGCAACCAGGTTTTACAGTGCCTGCCCAGTGTACCACCACCCACAGCTCAGGCTGTGCCATTGAATAAGAGTGTAACAGACACCGAAAGTAAACAGGAAACCCCTGGTGTGTCGCCAGATAAACTAATATCTTTACGAGAACTGTCGTACCTTCACCGCAGGGAGTTTAAGCTCCAGGGAGGTCAGATAGGAGACCAGGGATCAGACATTAGTTACAACAGTGTCTGCAAACAGATCGACGAAGGTCTGAAGGAGCAATTCAGCGATGCAGAGGTTGTTAGAGCAGTCTTGAGAGTGATCAAAGCTGGCAGCTTTAAGGATATGTTAATGGTAAAAGACGATTTGACTATCGATGAGCTGAAGGGTTTTCTCCATTCTCACCTCGGTGAACAAAGTAATACAGAGTTGTTTCAAGAACTCATGTGTACAAAGCAAAAGGATAGTGAAACACCACAGCAGTTTTTGTATAGAGTCATAGGACTCAAGCAGAAGATTTTACTAGCATCAAAATATGCTGCTACTGACGTTAAGTACAACGAACGAACCGTTCAGGATGTCTTTCTCCACACTGTATATCAAGGTTTAGGACACAAACATGATGACATTCGTAGGGAACTCAAACCCTTACTTGAAGACAGAGTACCTGATGAGGCCATTCTCAGACAGATGAAAAAGGTCATGAGCGATGAGAGTGAAAGACAGCGACGGTTAGGGCCTACCAATCGCAATAGACCCCCCCATGTACATAGTGCAGGTGCTGAGGTGAAGGGAGCACAGTGTCCCCCCCCCACTAGGGAAGAAAATACAGGAAAGAAACTTAAACTAGACCCGATCCAGCAGTTAACAGAGAAAGTAGAGAAACTTACCAATCTAGTGGATCTCCTGCAACAACCACCCCAGGTCAGAACAGGGAGGATAAATAGGCAGAGGGACAGGCCATATGGCTGTAGCAAATGTGTAGCACAGAATTTACCTAATTGCCCTCACTGTTTCCATTGTGGCGAAGAAGGCCATAGAGCGTTAGGCTGTCAAAAGAGACCACCGCGTCAGGGAAACTGAGGCCGGTCACTGCAAGAGGACAACCATTGACCGGTTCCCCTTTACTGTCCCAACCTGACAACCGTCGTACTAGTGAGCCTGAGAAGGAAAGAGTAAGAGAGGAGAAAACTGCACCTAGAACAGGAACGGTAAACCAGATACAGAAGCACACAGACCCCCCTAATTTACCAAACACTAAGAGTGAATGCCTCGCCAAGCTCGTAGGGAGAAGAGCTCTCACCCATTGTAACCTAAACGGTTTAGCAGTCCAAGCCCTGCTTGATACAGGGGCCCAAGTAAGCATGATTGACAGAACTTGGAAGAATAGATACTTACCTGACATGCCAGTCAGACCCCTTAGCGAAATCATCGAAGAAGAAGAGGAGTTGAAAGTCTACGCGGTAAACGGTGAGGTCCTCCCATTTGATGGTTGGGTGGCCCTTACGGTGAACTTAAAGGGGAATGAAGATCCTAACCTGTCAATCACTGTGCCTTTCCTTGTAAGCAGCCTTGTCCTTGAGAGACCCCTACTGGGTTTTAATGTGCTGGAAGTGATGATACAAGAACAACCTGGAAGACTGATCCCAACTCTCACCAGCCTGCTCTGTAACGCCATGGTGATACCAGCCGAGAAGGCAGAACTCCTGGTGAGTTATATCCAGACTGACAGACCCCCTGTCCAGGTTGGTCGCCTACGAACAGGTAAACAAGCCACTGTCATCCCCGCCGGTCAAGTGGCCTGGGTCAAGTGCCAAATCCCCCCCCACATGGACCTGTCTGACCCCACCTTCCTGTTCGAACCAGATGACAGCAGTTTAGCGCTGGCAGAACTGGATGTTGGAGAAGGCCTGCTGCAAGCGCAAAACCCCAGGAAGCCGTATGTCACCGTGCCTGTGGGAAACAACACAAGGCATAACGTCACTCTCTCCAGGAAGACAGCTCTGGGCAGCATCCATTGTGTTGGGAAAGTCATCACGACAGACTCCCCACGACAAACCCCCATCCCAACCTACTCACCTGAAATCTCCCAGCCCACGGTACCCCCCAACCGTGCTGCTACAACGTCGGCTGTGCCCAGCTCCATCCTGTTCAAACCCCCCGTCGATCTCAGTCACCTCGACGACGAACAACAGACAATAGTCAACCGGATGCTTTGTGAAGAGGCTGGGTCCTTTGCACAAGACAGTGGTGACATTGGGTGCATCCCGAGCCTGCAGATGACAATCGCTCTCCATGATACTGTCCCGGTCCAGAAGACGTACTCATCAGTACCAAAGCCACTGTTTAAAGAAGTAAAAGAGTACATACAGGAACTGTTAATGAAAGGTTGGATAGTCAAGTCAAAGTCTCCATATTCTGCCCCAGTAGTCTGCGTCAGAAAGAAGGACGGCAGCCTACGGCTATGCATCGACTACCGCCTCCTGAACAAAAAGACTGTGCCCGATCGTCATCCACTACCTAGAATACAAGACCTGACTGACACGCTTGGAGGCTATACCTGGTTTAGTATCCTAGACCAAGGGAAAGCCTACCACCAGGGCTTCGTCGCCGAGGGTTCACGACCCTTCACCGCCTTCATCACTCCTTGGGGTCTTTACGAGTGGGTGCGCATCCCATTTGGACTCTCGAATGCCCCTGCAACGTTCCAACGGAGCATGGAGGAGATGCTAGGTCCCCTCAGGGACGAATGCTGTATCCCGTATCTTGACGACGTACTCTGTTACGCAAAGACATTTGAAGAACATGTAGAGACCCTCCGCAAGGTTCTCCAAGCCCTTCAACGTCACGGAGTGAAATTGAGACCTGAGAAGTGTGACCTCTTCAAGCAAGAAGTCAGATACGTGGGTCGCCTTGTGTCAGCAGAAGGGGTCAAGATAGACCCACGAGACATTGAAGCCGTGAAAGCCCTGTCAAGTAAGACACCCAGAACTGTCGGCGAAGTGAGGAAAATAACAGGATTCCTGGGATATTTCCGTTCATACATTCAGGATTTTTCCCGAATTGCCAGACCCATCTACGAGCTACTCCAAATCAAGCCAGGAAAGACCCCAGCCCCAGCGCGGAGTAAGAACATCAAACGCCCCCAGTTGCCCTCCAGAGAGCCCATAGAGTGGACCACGGAACAGCAGAGAGCACTTGAACAACTGATTGACCTTCTCACAAACCCCCCTGTCTTGGCATATCCTGATTTCAACCTACCCTTCAGGTTGCACACGGATGCCTCCGACCAAGGCCTGGGAGCTGTTCTGTATCAACATCAAGATGGAAAACTGAGAGTCATCGGGTACGGGTCAAGAACATTGTCACCAGCCGAACGAAATTACCATATGCACAGTGGGAAACTGGAGTTCCTTGCATTGAAATGGGCTGTGTGTGTGAAATTCCGTGACTACCTGTATTACGCCCCACACTTTACTATCTACACCGACAACAACCCGTTGACCTATGTAATGAGTACTGCCAAGCTCAATGCAGTCGGTCATCGGTGGGTTGGAGAACTGGCAGACTTCCGGTTTGACATCAAATACAGACCCGGAAAGTCCAACATAGATGCAGACACACTTTCCCGCCTTCCCCTGGATATGGAGAGATATGAAAGGACCTGCACAGAAGAGCTCTCTAATGAAGCAGTACGAGCAACGTGGGAAGGAAGCCAAGCAGCTGAAAGGAAAGACGTGGCATGGGTTGCGGCGCTCAACATCGCGTCCCCAGACTCAAACCAGCAGTCTCACCCACACCTACAAACAATCAGCCACGATGAACTGGTGAAGGCCCAAAAAGAGGACCAAGCCATCAACACGATCAGGGAGTTGAAAGAGTCGAACACGAAATTGTCAGACGACGTACGAAGAACCGTAAGCGCAGCAACCCGAAAGCTACTTCATGAATGGAGCAGATTACATATTGAAAATGATCTCCTTTACAGAAAGACCAATCAATACCAACAGTTGGTCCTCCCTGTAAAATATAGAACACTTGCCCTGAAACATCTACATAATGAGATGGGTCATGTTGGAACAGAAAGAGTGATCCACCTCGCAAGAGAAAGATTCTACTGGCCTTTCATGTCCAGAGAGATTGAAGAATATGTGACCCGAAGATGTCCTTGTATCAAGTCTAAGAAGCCGGTCACCCATGTCCGAGCTCCCATGGGCAGCATTACCTCCAACTTCCCATTAGAACTTGTGTGTATCGACTATCTACATCTGGAAACCAGTCGTGGAGGGTATGAATATATCCTAGTGGTGATCGACCATTTCACAAGGTTTGCCCAGGCATACCCCACCAAGAACAAGAGTGGGAAAACAGCTGCAGAGCGTATCTTTAATGACTTTATACCCAAATTCGGTTATCCCTCGAAATTACATCACGACCAGGGTCGAGAATTTGAGAATAAACTGTTCCAAGCACTGCAACGGCTGTCTGGGGTCGGCCACTCTAGAACATCACCCTACCATCCACAGAGCAACCCAGCGGAGCGGCTCAATCGGACCATACTACAGATATTGAGGACATTGACTGAAAATGAGAAATTGCGGTGGAAGGACCACCTCCCGCATGTGCTACACGCGTACAACTGTACCAAACATGAATCAACGGGTTACTCACCCTTTTTCCTCCTCTACGGTCGTCATCCACACCTCCCCGTTGTGAAACTAAAGCCCGCCGCCCGCCAGGGGTGATTAGTTTTTACCTTTGGCGCTTGACACTTAGAGGGCTGCCCGCCGTGTGGCGTGTAATCAATCAAGTTCATAACGATACTCTTATTTTGAAAATCTGTGCGGGTCTCATTTCCGCCCCAAGCGCATCTCCAGTCATAATATCGATGGCTCCGGCAGTTAGCAACAATTAGGTTCGTATGATACTCTTATCTTTAAAAAAAACGTGGCAACTAGTCATATCCACCCAGCCCTGCAGCGGGATACTATTGGCTAAGGGCTTCTGCTCGCAGTGCTCATGTCAACACAGGCAGTCTGCTCTAGTCTAGACCGGACCTCCATGAGCTACCGTTACTGTTTAAACAATGACCCAGTCAACTATTCACTTTTAGTTTAATACATGACGAGGCATTGTCTAACGGTATCTAGCTGGCTAGCTACTGATATCAACAAATGCTCCAGCAATAGTCGACTCGAGTGCATAATACCTCCGTTCCCTCGTTAGCTAGCTCGCGTTAGCTAGCTCACGTTAGATCGATCTGTCCCAGTAAACTAAATTGTCTTAACGTTATCTACCGGGCTAGCAGTAGCTACAGATAGCTCCTGATATCAATGTCTTATAACATTGATTGAATGCGTATTCTAGCTGAGGGCATGTTGAATGTGATTTGACAAAAGAACCGTAACGTTATAAATAGGGTCCAGCTGCATCGCCGGAGAATCCTTGCATGCTGAATGTAGGGTCTAGCTGAATATAGGGTCTAGCTGCAGGGCCGGAGAATCCTTGCTGGAGCTGGAGGCTACTCAAGTATACACACAGACAGTGGAGCTGTTTGCAGATAGCAAGCATTTTGACTTATTGCGTGGTGGCGATGTCTCGCAGATAATACAACTACAAGTATGATTATATAATATATATTTTATTTAAAAAAAAAATTTTTATATAAAAAATATATATATATTTTTTTTAAGCAAAAAAATGTTGGCAGGTAAGAAATATGCTTGGCGGGTAGACTCTTCCCATCTACCCGCCACTGGCCGGTGAGTCAAAAAGTTAATTTCGCTCCCTGTACGCACGGGTTAAGCACATATCTGTGCGTACGCAACGTTGATAAATGAGGGCCCAGGTATGTAATTTCATCTTTCCTTGTGACAATATTGTCACCCACTGTAACTGAGAAGCCGTCGGTCTTGCTGAGTTTGTTATTTGAACTGAAGAGAATGGACTCTGTTTTACGCAGGTGTAATGATAGTTTGTTATCAGCGAGCCAGGTGCAGATTCTGCCTAGTTCTGAGCTGAGGGTTTTTTCAACCTGTAACGTGTTCTGGTCAGAGACCAGCAGGGCTGAGTCGTCCGCGAACAGGAACAAGTTGCAGTCACAAGCTGATGACATGTAATTTGCATAAATTAGGAACAGTAACAGTCCTAGTATGCTTCCTTGTGGAACACCACAGCTCACTGGGAGGGGGGGGATAGGGTACCGTTTACCTCCACCATCTGTTCTCTCCCCTCCAGGTAGGATTGCATCCAGCTCACTGATAGACTATCAAAACCAGGGGTCTCAAACTCAATTTACCTGGGGGCCGCTGGAGGTAGAGTCTGGGTGAGGCTGGGCTTTTTTTTTTTTTATGTTTTGCAAAATCAACTCTGCCTCTCTTTGTTAACTACAACAAGCAATGCTCTTCCTCAAACCTCTTGCTTGATGTGGTCGTTCAAATAGAGAAGGCATGAGTCAGTGGAGTGGGATGTTCTGAAGCCAGATTGGAATTCGTAGATTAGATTTTTTCCACAAGGTACTTTTCGACCTGTTCGTATACTCTTTTTTCCATGACTTTCGAGATAGAGGTAAGAATAGAAACAGGGCGGTAGTTGCCTGGGTCTAATTTGCTGCCCTTTTTGTGCAGGGGGGTTACTCTCGCAATTTTTAAGTCTTTGGGTACGTGTCCATGTTTTATGGAGAGGTTTATTATGTGTGTGATGACTGGGGTGATGGCGGCTTCTGAGTCTCTGAGGAATTTGGTGGGGATATTTTCATGGCCAGTGGCCTTGTTAGGTTGGAGGGCGCTCAGTTTTTTGAGTACCTCAGCTGTTGTTACCATTTCTAGTTTGAAATCGTCTTTGCGGACCCCTAGGTTATTGTAGTTGGCTATGATGTGTTCTACCCCAAAATGCCCTGAGTGGGAGGGTAGTTCATTTACCAGTGTTGTGGCTATGTTTGTGAAGAAAATGTTTAAGTAATTGGTCACATCCATCTTGTCTGTGATGAGCGTGTTATCTGTCTTTATGTTTATGTTTGAAAATCTGGTTTTAAGTTTTTTACTGCAGCCTAGTTGATTATTGAGTAATTTCCAAAGTTCACAGGGTTTATTTTAGTTTTCCTCAGTTTTGTCATTGATGAAATTCTTTTTTGCAGTTTTGATCATGGAGTTTACGTCATTTCTTAGCCTGTTTCTTTGCAGTTTGAGTTCAGTCACGTGGGCTTGAATCAAGAATCAAGAATCAAGAATCAAGAGGTTTATTTGTCACATACATACCAGGGCATACAGTGAAATGCGGGTGGTCATGCCCGCATTGATTGTGCAAAATACAATAATAAAATAATAGGCATAGAAAAAATAAAATAGATAAAACACAAGATATGCATGGTAAAAAATAAAAACATGCTAGGTTCCTGAGAAACTGGTTCTTATATACACTACTATGCAATATACAATTTACAATGTTGACTCTTAATGTATCTAAACTATACAGTACCTCCTTCTTTTTAAAGTGTTTCTAAAGAATCTATTTTTTAAAGTGACATTTTGTTTAAAGTGATTGTTTTAGCGTTTGCCGCATGAGTGGTGTGTGTGTGTGTGTGTGTGTGTCTGTGTGTGCTCATGTGTATTTGTGAGTGGAGAGTTCAGTGTTCAGTGTTCTGATGGCCTGGGGGAAGAAGCTGAGTCGGAGTCTCTCTGTTCTTCCAGCGTGTGACCATAGGCGGTTGCCTGACCGCAGCAGCTTAAAAACAGGCTGTTGTTGGGATGGTGAGGGTCTTTCATAATTCTGCAGGCTCTGGATTTGCACCTCCTGTTATATAAGTCCTGCAGGGGTGGTAGTGCAATACCCGTAGTACGCTCAGCTGAGCGCCCCACTCTCTGGAGTGCCTTCCTGTCCTGTGCCGTGCTGTTTTCAAACCAGGCAGTGATGTTTCCAGTCAGAATGCTCTCTACAGCCCCGGAGTAGAAGGAGTGGAGTATCTTCCCCGATACTCTGAACTTCCTTAGCTGTCTCAGGTGATAGAGGCGCTGTTTTGCCTTTTTCACCACAGAATCTATGTGTGTAGACCAGGGCCGGACTGGGGAAATAATGCATACCGGGAGATATAGCGCGAAATATAGCCCCAATCAGGCCACTTTTTAAGCGGGGGGTCTGGGGGTCCCCCACCAGGATTTTTTTTGTTACAAAGACTTAATTTCCTGCATTCTGGTGCATTCTGCATTTGTACCCTTTAAATGCCAGTGTTTGTGATGGCATCACAAATTATTGTTAAAAAACAGGCTAGCATATGTATGATTAGCAACAACACAGATTTTTATGGATTTTCAGTTTTTTTTGTAATTGATAAAAAATACAATCTTTTATTCAACTTCAGCCCTGATCATAACACCACATATTCATTTTATAATTCTAACCCTTTAAATGCCTGTGTGTGTGATGGCATATATTTGCAATATATCAAATGCAAAGTAGATTTTTCTGGGGGGGATTATTACAGGCTAGCAGGGATGTAAAGTACTTGAGTAATTGTACTTCGTTACCAGTGGCGGCTGGTGCATTCTTCTCCATGAGGGGTGCTATACCAAACATTTTGCAAACATGTACCACGCATTGGCGAATATTTAAGTAGGTACAACTATCACCATTGCCATCAATCAATATATGATCACAGTTAGTCAAATGCAGCCACGCTTCCAATATGTCCTACACAAACACGCACATCTCTCTCTCTCTCTCTCTCTCTCTCTCTCTCTCTCTCTCTCTCTCTCTCTCTCTCTCTCTCTCTCTCTCTCTCTCTCTCTCTCTCTCTCTCTCTCTCTCCCTATTCCCTACCCCCCCCTCTCTCTCTCTCTCTCTCTCTCTCTGATCCATCCAAAAATAATCACTTATGTATATCTTGTCCTTTTGAACAAGATACCATTCAGAACATACTGAAATTCCTTTCTGCTCATCTCCAATATTCTCCTTCTCCTCTTCATCCTCCTCTTCTGCTTCTTCTCCTTCTCTCTCTCTCCTTTCATCCCTCTCTTCCCCCTCTTCCTCTACCCCTCCAGTACCAGACGTGGCCTGGCGGTGATAGACTGGGAGGAGTGGCGCCCCCTGTGGGTCAGAAACTGGGGCACTAAGAATATCTACAAGACACTGTCTGTGAGCCACGCCCTCCAGAGGAACCGCTCCCTCTCAGCACAGCAGGCTGAGCTTCAGGCCAGGAAGCAGTTCCAGGTCAGAATAACACCTGGCAACACATGACGCTCTGATCACTCACTCCCACCTCTTGCAGAGACAAGTCGCATTTCTTTCCTCTCTCCCAAGGCCTTCAAGGCCGTTCCTACCGCCGCCTCTACTGCTCCATGGAGCCCGACGCTGCTATGCCCTGCTTCGTGCCGGTGGCCGGACTATACTCAAATCAACTCTAAATGGATCTAATCAGTGGATTGCATATTTTCTTCAAGAAGCAGAATAAGGCTAACCCTCTCTGCCTATTGGGACATCATAATCGGGTTACCAACTTGAAGACGTGGTCATTTTTGGATTATCGAAGCTTTTGGACTGCAATAAGAAGATTTTGGATCTGTTTACCGCGCACAGGATCTACCAAAATGAACTGATAAGACACTTGGACACTTGGACTAATAATGCATTCAGTCATTTTGACGGAGTTGTTAAAACTCACTCCACTCAAATCAATAGAGTTATATTCCACTCTATTCAAATCAAATTTAAAGGGACGTGGCTGGGATAAATTGTGCCAGTCAGTCAGTCAAAACAAATTCCTGGACCAAGGTCGAACCGAGAGCTCTGGAGTCGAAGGCCCTCTGGGAGATAAGAGTGGCGAGCGGCTTCCCACACCCCCAATCCCTAGTCCCCCCCCCCCCCCCACTTCCTCTGCATTGGCGCTGCACTGTCGGCTGCCTCGTGTGAGGGAGACCTCCCCCACCCAGGACTTGGCTTGTGCACTCCCCCCCACCTCCCCCCCCCCCCCTCCCACTCCCCCCCCCCCCCCTACAGCCCTGTAACAACCCCAACCCACTCCCCCCTCCTTCCGTAAATGGCGCTGCCTATGACGGCTGCCAGTCTGTTTGCGGTGGTGAATATGCATATGTTTGTCTCAAGGCTCTGTACCATTATTACTATCTAAAATGTAATAATTGTGGAATATTACTGTAATGAGCTGTATGTGTATGATCCAAGTGTAACTGGTCTAAGGTCACCCCTCTGTGTCGTCGTCGTGTAGTGGAAGTGAAGACTCAGTTGTGGCAATTCAGTGTGTTTTATTTCACCTGGAGAAGACATTCCACAGGTACATATCAACACTTGGCCAGCAGATGGCGTCAATAACTTGCCTAGGCTCCTTCCTTACTCAGCCAGACTGCTTATTTTGAATGATACATTGAAATATCCATTAAAATAAAACAACACAATGAAATAATACAAAATAACCAATAAGATATCTCCAATTACCTGGAGAAGACATTCCACAGGTACATATCAACACTTGGCCAGCAGATGGCGTCAATAACTTGCCTAGGCTACAAGGGGGGAGAAATATGTCACGCAGTCAGAACGAGGCCTACACGCATTGTTCAGCCATTACCACAAACTCAGTCAGCATGTGTCATACAATAGTTCGCCACCACAGCTAAACCACATTACAAAAAGTGCAGAATTGTTCGCATTAACACAGTTACCAATATATACAACTCCGGTTCATTGGCCGGTAACTTATTTACAATAGTACGTTCTTTTAAACCATTAATAAGTTCTGGGGACATGGGACAGCTCTTACCTCCTTCCTTACTCAGCCAGACTGAACGGAAGGAGGCGGGCGACAAAGTAAGTACGTCACTTCGGCAGGAAGTGATGACGGCTTCAAAATAAAAGACTATGAGAGTAAAAGATAATAATAAATTAAAGTAATAACGTTAGGGAGGGATCTTTGTGGAATACAACATTAGTATATTTTATATACCTGCTACATACTCCCCCCCTGAATTCCGCTAAAATCCCGAACCTACAGGACACACTAACCGGGACCTCCAACACTACGTCAGAACCGACAGACATGACACACACTAACAGGGACCTCCAACACACGTCAGAACCGGCACGGGTTTACATGAAGAAACGTATCTTCAGAATCAGCTAGAAGCTACCTGTCAAACAGGTTCAGAGAAAACAAAAGGGTGTACAGTCCTATGTTCCTCCTAGAATCGCTTGGTGCCTTATACACCAAACCACCCGGCCCACTCGAATCCCATACCTCATCTGTGAACACATGTGGTAAATACGCCACTTACAGTGTCACAGTGCAAGATAAAGTGTACACAAACCAAACAAATATGCACTGACTACAGCAACTACAGTATACTGCCCATTGACCTAGACAACGTCGGTTTCTACGGTGTGAGCTAACTGCAGCCCCTACAGTACACTGCCCTGCAAAGGCTAACCGCAGTCACTATAGTATACTGCCCATTGACCACACGGTGTGAGCTAACTGCAGCAACTACGGCAACCTGCCCTCCAACCTAAACACTTAAGATACAAACACAGGACGTGGAAATCAAGGAGCGCGAAATCAAAAAAAAATAATTGGCCTCTGCACAAAGCACAGAATCCCTGTGACATGACAGAGAGTTCCCGACTCTGTACTGTAGGGCACCAGCTCTGCACCAAAGCAGAGAGTTCCAGTGACATGACAACAACATTCCAGGCTCTGCACGCTGCCATTTCACCACACCACCGCAACTGTTGTCAAACAGCTAACCAAATAACGATCAACAATCCCAATTATACTATCTACATGTATTAAATCACCATCAGAAAAAAAAATTATGAACTCCCCTCTACGACATAGGGATCCATCCTCCTTCTCTCACTACAAAACGAGCTATCAGGAAAGAAGGGAAAAAAATTACATATATATTCCACTAATCACAAAAAAAAATTCTCCAAATGCTTCAGCACCTTTAACAAAACCAGAAAAACAAAAACTGACCACCAGTCCTTTTCAACAACTCAACTGCCCTCTTTTTCCAAAAAGAACCCAATGTCCTCTTTTCTAGAAAGAACACGATGTCCTCCTTTCTTAGAAAGAACACGATGTCCTCTTTTTTTAGAAAGAACACGATGTCCTCTTCTCTCTTCTTCCTAGAAAGAACACGATGTCCCCTTCTCTCTTCTTCCTAGAAAGAACACGATGTCCTTCCAACCGTGACACAGTCACTTCGACACAAACCTCCCAAGGGAACTTTTTTTTTTCTTCTTCTTCCTCCTCTTCCTCTGACCTCCGATGATCAAGCTAGTCTTGATCCTCATTCCAAAAAAAAATTATAGTGATCACAGCATTTTTCCAATGACTCAGCTCCTTTTCTTCTGTGATTCTGATGTCCGCAGCAACCTCCGGTGATCAAGCTGGTGTTGATGCTTCCGATCCGGGTCAACGGTACCACTGTAACTGGTCTAAGGTCACCCTCTGTGTCGTCGTCGTGTAGTGGAAGTGAAGACTCAGTTGTGGCAATTCAGTGTGTTTTATTTCACCTGGAGAAGACATTCCACAGGTACATATCAACACTTGGCCAGCAGATGGCGTCAATAACTTGCCTAGGCTCCTTCCTTACTCAGCCAGACTGCTTATTTTGAATGATACATTGAAATATCCATTAAAATAAAACAACACAATGAAATAATACAAAATAACCAATAAGATATCTCCAATTACCTGGAGAAGACATTCCACAGGTACATATCAACACTTGGCCAGCAGATGGCGTCAATAACTTGCCTAGGCTACAAGGGGGGAGAAATATGTCACGCAGTCAGAACGAGGCCTACACGCATTGTTCAGCCATTACCACAAACTCAGTCAGCATGTGTCATACAATAGTTCGCCACCACAGCTAAACCACATTACAAAAAGTGCAGAATTGTTCGCATTAACACAGTTACCAATATATACAACTCCGGTTCATTGGCCGGTAACTTATAGTACGTTCTTTTAAACCATTAATAAGTTCTGGGGACATGGGACAGCTCTTACCTCCTTCCTTACTCAGCCAGACTGAACGGAAGGAGGCGGGCGACAAAGTAAGTACGTCACTTCGGCAGGAAGTGACGACGGCTTCAAAATAAAAGACTATGAGAGTAAAAGATAATAATAAATTAAAGTAATAACGTTAGGGAGGGATCTTTGTGGAATACAACATTAGTATATTTTATATACCTGCTACACAAGCATAACAGAAAAAAGCATTCCATGTGAAGGTATTCTGTATCTTTGCATGTCAACTAATAAAGAAACTTGAAACTTGAACTTGGAGCCACTGGAAACACTGTTGCTCCTCCTTCCCTGCCCCTGTCCAATGCTCTCCTTTCTTTATTCTAGATACTTTCTTTCTTTCTTTCTTTCTTTCTTTCTTTCTTTCTTTCTTTCTTTCTTTCTTTCTTTCTTTCTTTCTTTCTTTCTTTCTTTCTTTCTTTTCTTTC
>NC_140179.1:41479757-41569757 GCF_963971535.1 Notolepis coatsorum
GAGAGAGAGAGAGAGAGAGAGAGAGAGAGAGAGAGAGAGAGAGAAAGAGAGAGAGAGAGAGAGAGAGAGAGAGAGAGAGAGAGAGAGAGAGAGAGAGAGAGAGAGAGAGAGAGAGAGAGAGAGAGAGAGAGAGAGAGAGAGATATCGCGACTCTCACTTGTGTCCAGCAGGCAGAAGGGCTTGATAAAGTGTATATCCACTGTCCAGACTGTGTTGATGTCCATGTCCATTGCATCCAGCTAGCCATATAGCTTCTTGTTAGCCAAGTTAGGCACCACAAGTACTACTTGTTTTCAAACTGTCCGAACTGGGGGCGTGACTGACAACACAGCAAGAAGGACGGAAGGACCCTGCTTGCTTAGATGATCTAGATCGCTTGAAAACACGCCCGGCTTCCATCATATTACATCATATTTCAACGCACAGTGCGTTACGCACTGATAGGCGACATTTATTTGCTTGACCTATTTCATTGGCTGCAACGGATACAGCGATGAAACCAGTGCACGCCCTGCCGTGCGCCCTGCGTCTCGCCTGGCCTGAGAGGTATAGTTACTCTCTTTCAGACAGTGACTTCCTGTGAATGAAAACAATTATTTATATTTGATATATTAACGTTATATTGTGCATTGGAAACACAAACATACTTAAAATTAGTAAATATTATAAATTTTAAACATGTTTATTTTATTTCTAGGGCTCTAAAATAAAAAATAAAAATAAAACATTTTCTACTTCTCCTCTCACTTTACCAGGGCGGGCGGTGCCCCAGCGCCCCTAGTGGAGAAACCGCCACTGTTCGTTACAATACTTAAGTACTGTTTTGGGGGATTTGTACTTTACTCTAGTATTATTAGGTTTGTATACTTTGTACTTTTACTCCATTACATTTCAGAGAGAAAAAAATGACTTTTTACTCCTTACATTTAAAATGCAGACCTACAAAGTACAAATCTCACAGGTCCAACCATTTTAATTAGTATATTTTAATTGTTTATCTGGCCGAACTAACATTACCGTTATTAATCCTGCGACCGCAGGTAAACAGCCAATCAAATCCCCATCAATGGAAAATGAACCCGCCCATACCCATGCTGATTGGTCCTTGTGCAACACTAGAAAGCAGGGATCTTTGATTAAACACCTGCTATCAGAAGAATAGACAGTCAGATCCGCATTATGCTGTGGTTAATATTGTGATATTATTCAGGGTACTCCAGTATTCTGTCTTTAATATTGTGATATTATTCAGGGTACTCCAGTATTCAGTCTTTAATATTGTGATATTATTCAGGGTATTCCAGTATTCTGGCTTTAATATTGTGATATTATTCAGGATAATCCAGTATGCTGTGGTTAATATTGTGATATTATTCAGGATACATCATTCTGTTTTTAATATTGTGATATTATTCATGCTGTGATGTGAATGCCGTCCATGTTAGTTTACCTTCAATGGAGAAGTGCATTAAATAATTTTAATGCAAAAAAAGTGTCCTCTGTTCTTTCATTTCAGCATTGTCTATCGCAGAACACATTCCATTGTGGGCAGAGTGTATGCTTGGTTTCATTCCAGCCTTGCCTAAACACCAGCTGATGATTTCACTAATTGGCTCACCTCTTCAACTAACTCACCTGGTGCAATGTATAGTTAAAATGAAAACTTGGCCCACGATGGAATGAGTTTGAGACCCCTGGTCTATCCCTTAAAAAAAAATTACTTTTACTTTTTAGTACTTAAGTACATTTAAAAGTAGGACTTTTTTACTTTTACTCACGTGTGTTTTTAGCCAGATACTTTGACTTTTACTTGAGTCCGATTTTGGGACGGTACCCATACTTTCACTTAAGTATAATTTCTGGGTACTTTTTACACCCCTGCATGTGTCAATGATTAGCAGTTTTTTGTAAGGGTCCCGCCTCCACCAATCACATGCGGCTCCCTTTGTGTGTGTGTGAGAGCAAGAGAGAGAGAGAGAGAGATAGTTCTCCAACTTGTGTGAGTTGCAGTGATCTCCTGGATGTTCCCCACCTAGGTTATCTAACTATTGCGCTGGTGCAACTAGAAACACTGGCCTGGCCTGCTTCTAAGTTCAGTGGCCTGACTGCATAAATTATTATTATTATTATTATTATTATTATTATTATTATTATTATTATTATTATTATTATTATTATTATTATTATTATTATTATTATTATTATTATTATTATTATTATTATTATTATTATTATTATTATTATTATTATTATTATTATTATTATTATTATTATTATTATTATTATTATTATTATTATTATTTTTTGGACATTTAAAAAAATTGGACAGCGGTCCACAGGCGCCGGGGCCGTGCCTCCAGAGTCAGGTTCAAAGCCACCGTCAAGACATGTCTGTACATGCCCGGCCTTGCCCAGGGATACGAGACAGAAATGAGGTTGGCACTAGATTGTTCGCCGTGCATATAAATATGGCGCAGGTGAATACAGAAGTAGAGTTACCCAATAAGTTGAAGCCTCACCCACGATACTCCGTGCGGTGAAGTATGGCCTGTTTGGCCCCAAAATAGAGCATTGAGACCGCATGCGAATTAATAACTGAATTGTCAGAGTTTGGCGCTATACCGTCGAGTGCGACATATTTCTATTAAGTCAGTAATAGTCTATTTGTGTATAGTGTATCGTGCGGCTAAAGTTCTACAGTGACCAGCATCACCAACGCTTCCTCGTATCAGCTAGAATGCTTATCCAGGCTGGGCTGCTTTCATGGGGCTTTCACCCGAGGAGACCTAGACGAGAACCGTGTGGACATGTACACTGGATTAATCTACCCGACGACTACATAGCCCTTTGCGGCTGGATTATATTTGTTTTGGTCCTGTGATTTATGGAGCGGAGAATCGCCGACGCCTACACGTGTTGGATTTACCCTGTGAGGAGACCAGTCGAGTCTGCGCCTCAGAGAGCCTGAGGCCGGCTAGCTTTCTTCACTGTGGAGCTACAGTCTACGGAGAACAGCTGTATTCGTCTGTGGATCAAGAGACTATTGCACCGTCTCCTGTACTTGGAGTCTCCTTAGTCATCGTTGACCAGACTCTCTACTACCGACAGATCCTCTACCCCTGCTGGCTTACAACCGGGGGGACCCTTCCAGTATCTCCCGCTATATATTACTAGTGTACCATAGATATAATTCCCTAAGATTCAGGTTGTATAATTACCTCCTGCGTAACCAGAGAATGGACATTCATTATTGATTTGCCTACGCACATTCCTTTGCCTTATAAGCGCATCCAAAGTAAAATACAGAGAAGTATATTATGTACCTTTTGCTGCAATAAATACTTAATTACCACTTTGTGTGGAACCGATTCATTGTGGGAAGTGTTCATCATATTTATATATCATGTACTGTATGGCCAGTAATTAAAGTACATAAAGCGGTAGTGGTTTAATGATACCATACTTATCAATACAGTCAGGGAATTGTACCCCTCAGTTACAATTGGTCCTTCGAGCCGGAGGGTAACTAGTGTAATATTAATATAGTGGTATTAATATTGACATGGCCTATGATGAACACTCCACAAAACGGTTCTCCTAAAGTAGATCGCCCGCAGCGTAGACGGCAGACACCTCAGTACTTAGAGGATTATGTTGCCAATATACTACCTAGCTTTCTACAGACGGTAAACGCGGAAAAAGTAGATAGTAAAATTATGTCCGACCCTATCGACCAGGCTACCCCGCCAATAGAGGCCCTAGTGGGTTCTAACGTAACTGACCAAGCTCACGGTAGGGACCAGGAGGGACCCGACATGACTTTACCCCCCGCCAAGACCGAAGAAGTAGTCCCCGGAGAGCTCCAGGATAAAGACAGCCCTCCAGGGATGGAACTCTACCCGCTACAAGAAGAGGAGAGCACCCCGGAGATGGATCTCCAGGACTCGCCACAGGAGAACAGATCTCCAACGAGTACTGCCAGGAGCGGATCACCTCAACCAGCGTCTTCCCCCAGCGAGGCGGACAAGATGCTGGCACAGGCATTCCTCGCCAGCCTAGCAGCCTCAACAGAGCGCGATCGACTCCAAGCACAGACGCTTAGTGAGCGCGAACATTCTTCCATGGAAAGAGAACGCCTTCAGGCGCAGCAACGGAGCGACGAAGATCGTATACGTCTAGAGATTAGACGCCTTCAGACGGAAGAGAATATGGTAAGGGACCGGGCCGAAGCCCAGCGCGCCGCCGCCGAAGCCCAGCGCGCCGCTGCCGGTGCCCAAAGAGAAGCAGAGCGCGACCTCGCTCTCACCAAGCGCGAAGCCGAGCGCGACCGATTACAAGCGCAGATAATGGAGCAGCTGATCACCAGGGCAACACCCCCTCCCTCCGCACGGGGTTCCAGGGCCTCGTCAAGACAAGGGTCAAGGGCACCCTCCCCTACCCGATCAAGCGACCCTGAGCCCGACCACCAGAGAGAGCCTATACCCCCCTCCGAACTCCTTCCCCGACCGGTCCACGTGAGACCCAGCTACAAGGAAGAAACGGTCTACACCGCGGAGAGGCTAAATAGACGACTACAGGATCTAGAGGACCTGCCAGAGGAAGAAGAAGAGGGAGAGGAGGAGAATCAAGCCCGACAGCAGCACAGTACTCCACAGGACCAGGAGGTCCAGTACAGCCCAGGCTCTACCCCCGCGGCTCTGCGCTACAGACCCCCGACTCAATTCACGGGTGAGCTTGACGCACGACCAGCCCCGAGGAACAGCACCTGGATACGCGGGCCATGGTACCCAGCAGGTACCAGCCCACCAAGAGGCGTAAGAGGAGACTCGCCTAGGAGGCCTCTCTTCCAACGCTCACCGATGTGCCAGCCATCCATGGCATCATACATTGGCACACCGACGTTTCCGGACTTCACCCACGAGAACAGAGCACAGTACACGGAGCTACGAATGTGCTTAGAGACAATGATGTCCGATGTAGCTGATGAACCGTACAAGTATGCTATCCTACTGAAGCACCTCAAGGTGCCCCGAGTGCACAATATAGCGCTGGCCTATGCCACCTCTACTACCCCATACACAGCGGCTCTAGCAGCACTCGACCAAAGATATGGACGCATATGGGACTACGTAATACAAGAGATAAGGCATATTGACCGCCTACCCCCAGCCACAGACAATCGCTCACTAGATGACCTGTCTATCAAGGTACAATCCCTGGTAGGGATGCTGGGGGCGCAAAGAGAAAAGGGTATGCACGAACTGTACGCAAACTCTAATGTCGAGAGGATTTTAGAGAAGCTTCCGCCCGCCCGACAAGAGCGCTTCAGGCGGCAAAGAGACCACCGTGATCCTAACGGTCGCGAGCCATCCCTCCTAGACCTAGCCGACTTCCTGGCGAGAGAAGTCAACAGCCTACGGTTGGATACGTTCATGCGGAGCACCCCAAGCTCCAGAGAGGGACCTAGGAGAGCAAACGATGGCCGAAGATTGGTGACCGTCATGCACCAATCAGAATCAGTACCGAGCAGCAAGAACCACAGTACCCCCTCGATGAAAGAGAAGTGGAAGATGGTGTGCCCGTACTGCGAAAAGGAACACTGGTTGTCACAATGTGACACATTCAAGAAGATGACCGCCGACGAGGTGAGTCAATGGATAAAGTCCAACCGACGCTGTTACCGATGTGCGCGCAGTCACATGGCAGCCGATTGCCGCTTAAAGAAGAGGTGTAGTCGGTGTGACGGAGCCCACCTAGATGTCTTACACGACAGTAACAGAAGAAAGCCTGCACCCTCAAGCAGCACAAAGGCAAGTGTTATGTACATTGACCCCGCCAGCAGCGGGGGCGCCCGGGTGCTCTTAAAGGTGGTCCGCGTAACACTGAGTTACCAAGATAAGGTCATGGACACTTACGCCGTCCTTGACGACGGGTCAGAGAAGACCCTTCTCCTCGCGTCCGCTGCGGCCCAGCTGGGGCTGCGGGGGAGCGAAAACCAGATGACGATTCGGACAATAAGAAGAGATCTAAAGACGATAAAGGGCGAGAATGTCTCCTTCACTATCGCAGCAAGCGGGCAGCCAGAGAGACGGTATAGGATTACTAACGCTTTCACCAGCCAAGAAATAGGCCTGTCGCAGTACACCTACCCCATCGCCAAGCTGATGGATAAATATGTGCACCTGCGTCAACTACCTATACCGCTCATAGACGGTGCCACCCCGACCCTGCTGATAGGCTCCGACCATGCAGACCTCATCGTCCCGATAGACCGGGTCCACACAGGGCCCAGAGGCTGTCCTGCAGCAGTCGAGACCCGCCTAGGATGGACATTACAAGGCCCCCTCGCTAAGTCTCTTAACCGAACAGCAGCCACTAACTGCCTCCACTCCAGAGTGACAGAAGAAGACACCACCCTCCTACAGCATGTCGAGAGGCTATGGACACTAGAGACAATGCCCTTTAAGAACGAAAAGAAAGACATTCGTTCCAAGGAAGACATTTACGCTATAGCCCTCCTCGAGCAGGGGACAAAGAGAGTCAAAGTCAACGGAGTGATGAGATACGCAACTCCACTCCTGAGGCGAGAGGGTATGCCTACCTTCCACGCCCCAAAAGAAGCGACGGAGCGGTATCTATTGAACGGTGTACCGCGCTGAGATTAACAAGCTAATCACAGCGGGACACATAAAGAAAATTGACATTAAAGAGGCCGATCAGACGACCGAATCATGGTACGTGCCGCACCACAAAGTCCACCACAACGGCAAGGATCGTATTGTGTTCAACTGCAGCTACCAGATCGGATCACAAAATCTGAATAAAGAGCTCTTGCCCGGCCCAACACTTGGCCCCTCTCTACTAGGCGTGTTACTACGTTTCCGCCAAGACAAGGTGGCCATCAGCGGCGACATCAAAGGGATGTTCCTGCAGGTGAGACTAGTGGAGGAGGACAAGCCCCTGCTGCGGTTCCTATGGAGAGAGAGGATCGGGGATGAGCAACCAGCCATCTATCAATGGGAAGTCCTCCCTTTCGGAACCACATGCAGCCCATGCTGTGCTACGTTTGCACTGCAAAAACACGTCGCAGAGGACCCAGCAGCTGATGAAGAGGTCCGACAAAGTGTAGGAAATAGTTTCTACGTGGACAACTGTCTGCAAAGCGTCTCGACGCCAGAAGAAGCCGAGGCCCTTCTACTCAAGCTCCGCGCCTCCCTGATCAAAGGCGGCTTTGATCTCAGGCAGTGGGCCAGCAGCGACCCGCAAGTATTGCGCAGCCTCTCCCCCGAGGACAAGGCAGCAAGCAGCGAGACCTGGATGGCGACCATCCCAGGAGAAGCCCAAGAAATGACATTAGGACTAGTCTGGCGCTTCAAAACAGACTTGCTCCATTATAAACACACACCCCTGACCAAGAAGCAGGGAAGGTCGACTGCACTACCAACCACCAGACGGAGTGTATACAGAACACTCGCCAGACAATATGACCCGTTGGGATGTATTCTACCTTACACCACCAGGGCAAAGATGATTGTAAGAGCGTTATGGGACAAGGACCAGGGCTGGGACGACCCCATACCCGAACACCTTGCATCCACATGGAGAGAGTGGGAGACGGAACTCAGCTCACTCCCAGGTGTCAACATACGCCGCAGCTACTTCCCACCCACAGTGAGGCCGGAGACGTGCCAGATGGACCTGCACGTCTTCAGCGACGCCTCCGAAGTAGCCTACGGTTCGGTGGCCTACTTGCGTGCCCGAGAGGAGGGAGGAGAAATACATACTGCTTTCATCCTGGCTCGCTCAAGAATAGCCCCACGAAAGCAACAATCTATCCCGCGTCTAGAGCTCTGCGCAGCCCTAGCAGGAGCGCAACTCGCCACGTTAATCCAACGTGAACTCACCATTCCGGTGCAAAGAACAATCTTGTGGTCAGACTCCACGACAGTACTCACATGGATCCGGTCTGATTCGTGCAGATACAAGGTCTTCGTGGGAGTCAGAGTCACAGAGATTCAAGATTTAACAGAAGTAGCAAGCTGGAGGTATGTTGACACAAAACACAACCCAGCTGACGTCATCACCCGGGGAATGTCCCTGGATGACCTCACCCGTCACAACCTATACAGTGACGGGCCAGAGTTCCTCAAGCTCCCGGAAGAAGAGTGGCCTACACCCACCCCACGGGAAGCGAGTAAAGAGGAGGCCGAAAACAAGAAATCTATGTTCTGTGGATTGAACACACTCGTCTCCACAGACCCCGACATAGACGATTGCCTCACCCTAGAGAGTGCGCAGCTAAAGACATTCCTGTGGCACCACCCAGAGGTTCAGCTCACTACTGACATTACAGCAGCTGACTACGAAGAAGCAGAACTTCTTCTACTACAACGAGCCCAGAGAGACTCGTTCCCCGATGAGCTAGACTGTCTACAGGGAGCAAAGCCCGTCCCATCAGACAGCAGACTGCTCCACCTAGCCCCCGAGAGCGACGCCCATGGTCTCATCAGAGTGGGTGGTCGTCTGCGGAGAGCTCCAGACTTACCGGATGACGTCAAGTACCCGATAGTCTTAAACAGCCGACACAAGGTCACAGAGCTGATCATAAAGAAATACGACGAGGATGTGCATCACGCCGGGGCAGAGAGAGTCTTCGCGGAGATCAGACGTCGTTATTGGATACTGCAAGGGAGAGAAGCAGTGCGGCGCTTCCAGCGAACCTGTCTAGACTGTCGTAAGTGGCGAGCGCAGCCCAGTATACCCCGGATGGCTGACCTACCTCCCTGTCGCCTCCGACTCGGCGACAAGCCCTTTCACTCCACCGGTATGGACTGTTTCGGCCCGCTGTATATAAAGAAAGGAAGAGGAACCGAGAAGCGGTGGGGTATTGTATTCAAATGCATGACCACCCGAGCGATGCATATAGAACTCCTTCCAACCATGAGCACAGACTCATTCCTTATGACCTTCCGAAGATTCACATCGCGGAAAGGCAAACCGTCTATATTATTGTCTGATCACGGGACAAACTTCAAAGGCGGAGAAAGAGAGCTGAGAGAGAGCTTCCAAGCTATGGGCCCAGAACTTAAGACCCACCTCGCTCCATCCCAGATTGACTTCCAGTTTAATCCCCCGAACGCACCTCACTTCGGTGGAACTTGGGAACGAGAAGTACGTTCAATAAAGACAGCCCTGTACGCCGTGCTTGGGGCCCAGACCGTGGCGGAAGAAGTCCTAATGACAGTCCTCACGGAGATCGAGGGAATATTGAACTCAAAGCCCCTCGGTTACGTCTCAAGTGATGTAGCAGATGTCGACCCAGTCACCCCCAACACACTCTTGATGGGGCGGCTGGACCCCGCGCTACCACAGACAATGTACAGGCCTGAAGAAGCGAACGGCCGAAGAATGTGGAGGTACAGTCAAGTATTGGCTGACAAGTTTTGGAACAGCTTCCTACTCCACTATCTACCGTCTCTACAGACCCGCCAGAAATGGGTGAAAGAGAGAGACAATTTTACAGAAGGAACAGTCGTCATGATTATCGACCAGTCACTACCCCGAGCTATGTGGCCGGCTGGCCGCGTAAGCAAAGTGATCACCGGTGCCGACGGAAAGGTCCGAGCAGCCGAAGTGCTCGTCCAAGGACGGATCTACACCCGACCCGTGGCGAGGCTAATAGAACTGCCAAGGCTCCCCGATACTATCGATGACGACCATGACCCCATGACTTTGTGAACTGCCCGACCCCCTCACAACAGACATTGAGTAGTGGACAGTGCGGTTAATCTGTCTCTGCTTAGCTAATTAGGTGGGACTAATTAGGAGGCGGCTGTTACAAAGGATCAGATTAAACCGAATATATATATTTATTGATTGATATATATTGCATAGTATTTGTATATCGTTTGATATCCCTTGTATATTCCTTGTACATATACACGGAATATCCCTTTAGCCTAGTGCAGACCATGGTATTTCATTCTCCTATTGGACAGCGGTCCACAGGCGCCGGGGCCGTGCCTCCAGAGTCAGGTTCAAAGCCACCGTCAAGACATGTCTGTACATGCCCGGCCTTGCCCAGGGATACGAGACAGAAATGAAGTTGGCACTAGATTGTTCGCCGTGCATATAAATATGGCGCAGGTGAATACAGAAGTAGAGTTACCCAATAAGTTGAAGCCTCACCCACGATACTCCGTGCGGTGAAGTATGGCCTGTTTGGCCCCAAAATAGAGCATTGAGACCGCGTGCGAATTAATAACTGAATTGTCAGAGTTTGGCGCTATACCGTCGAGTGCGACATATTTCTATTAAGTCAGTAATAGTCTATTTGTGTATAGTGTATCGTGCGGCTAAAGTTCTACAGTGACCAGCATCACCAACGCTTCCTCGTATCAGCTAGAGTGCTTATCCAGGCTGGGCTGCTTTCATGGCGCTTTCACCCGAGGAGACCTAGACGAGAACCGTGTGGACATGTACACTGGATTAATCTACCCGACGACTACATAGCCCTTTGCGGCTGGATTATATTTGTTTTGGTCCTGTGATTTATGGAGCGGAGAATCGCCGACGCCTACACGTGTTGGATTTACCCTGTGAGGAGACCAGTCGAGTCTGCGCCTCAGAGAGCCTGAGGCCGGCTAGCTTTCTTCACTGTGGAGCTACAGTCTACGGAGAACAGCTGTATTCGTCTGTGGATCAAGAGACTATTGCACCGTCTCCTGTACTTGGAGTCTCCTTAGTCATCGTTGACCAGACTCTCTACTACCGACAGATCCTCTACCCCTGCTGGCTTACAACCGGGGGGACCCTTCCAGTATCTCCCGCTATATATTACTAGTGTACCATAGATATAATTCCCTAAGATTCAGGTTGTATAATTACCTCCTGCGTAACCAGAGAATGGACATTCATTATTGATTTGCCTACGCACATTCCTTTGCCTTATAAGCGCATCCAAAGTAAAATACAGAGAAGTATATTATGTACCTTTTGCTGCAATAAATACTTAATTACCACTTTGTGTGGAACCGATTCATTGTGGGAAGTGTTCATCATATTTATATATCATGTATGGCCAGTAATTAAAGTACATAAAGCGGTAGTGGTTTAATGATACCATACTTATCAATACAGTCAGGGAATTGTACCCCTCAGTTACACTACTACTATTACTACTGCTACTTCTACTACTACTACTACTACTACTACTACTACTACTACTACTACTACTACTACTACTACTACTACTACTACTACTACTACTACTACTACTACTACTACTACTACTACTACTACTACTATTAGGATACTACTACTACTACTACATGTAGTAGTAGTAGAGTAGTCCCATGGACTCAAACAGCTGCATCCATGTCATTCCCCCACCCTGGCATCCTTACAACTCTATAATAATCCCATATTAATCCACAACCACAGAGGTCACCTCCTACATTTCCAGACTCTCTCACTAACCTGTGAACCAAACCAACTATGACACCAAATGGTATACGGCATGTATCTGACCACTCACACACACAATGTAAACACAGTGAAGGTAGGCCTATTGTACCACAAGCTCTGCTGAATGACACTACAGCTGGCATTCAAATGTGACATTGTTCCCTGACTCCTTTGTCGTCGTCATCATCATCATCATAATAATCATCATCATCATCATCATCATCATCATCATTGTCGTCAACAACAACCACCAACAACAACAAAAACAGTTTAGACTGAGTCTGAGAGAAATAACAGTTATATTTGTGTCTGCTATGATTCACTTACGGGAGAAGTGGAATAATGATTATTATTATACAACTCCTCTCCTGCCATGGAGGTGTGAAGCTCTCCTGTATTTATCCTGTCCAGCAAAGGTACTGTATATAAATGTTGTCTCGATCCTGTCTGGAGAGATCCAGTCCAGCAAAGGTACTTTATGGTAACTGCTGTCTCCTGTCGGAAGAGACTTATAGGGGAATGCCACCTAATCACATAATGTTCTTCCTGTGCCCCAGGACTGTTAATTATTTGTGAACACCCTCCAATCTGTGATGTAAAATCTGGGGCTGCTCCATAGACAATGAATGGGGCTCTGAATTTGTGAGGCCAAAAAAGGTTTGTATGAGCTCTTACACCCAAATGAGGTTTATATTCAAGGATTGCTAGTTCTGAACCAGAATTAAAACCTCATTTGGGTGCAAGAGCTCACACAAACATTGTGTGGCCTCATAAAGTCAGGTTTTTACTCGTCTACCAGTATTCAGATTCAGATAGCAATGATACCCAACCGGCAAGTATCTAAAATAGTGGACTAGTTGTGAGACAATTGAATTATTCCACTCTATCTTCCAATTGAATTGAGTGACCACAATTAGCAGTAGCAACATCATCAGATCCTAGAAATTAATCAACATCTGTCTGGAGCAGGTGCGGCTGGGTAGCGCAGTGGAGAATGCACTCGCCTACCACCGCAGAGACTCTGGGATCGAATCCAGTCAGTCGTCCCTACTAACACAATTGGCAGTGATAGCGGGTGGGAAGCCGGCGGGGTATGTGTCCTGGTCGTTGTAAACTGCGATTCCTACTGGTCGGTCGGGGCGCCTGTTCAGCAGGGAGGGGATCGGGGGGAAATAGCGTGAACCTCTGCATGCGTTACATTCCCCCAGTGAGACTCCCCGCTATCAGGTGAAAAGAAGCGGCTGGCTGACTCCACATCTATCAGAGGAGGCATGTGGTAGTTCTACACCCTCCCTAGGCCGACAGTGGGGCAATGCGCGCAACGACCAGGAAGGGAATTGGCATAACGACTAAATTGGGATGGGAGAAAAAATACAGAAAAAGTGAGAACAAAAATATATATAAAAAAATAAAAACTCTCTAGGGCATTGGTTCTTAAGCTTTTTCATGTCAAGGACCCCCAAATAGATATGTAACAAGCCATGGACCCCCATCGACCTTCATCTGACAAGATAGTTGTTAGATATGATTTAGTTCAGAATTCCATAACTGTCTATACTGTAGGAGGGTAGATAACTGAGGAGAGAGTGAAATCTATGATCAGAATAGTCATGCTTGCATTTAGGGATGCACCGATCCAACTTTTTCAGTCGCGACACTGATACCAATACCTGAGCTTTGGGTATTGGCCGATACTGAGTATCGATCTGATCCATTACTTTGAATGAATACAGTATACAGTAACAATATCGCCATTTTGGGGTCATTGGACAAAGGTGATTGAGATATAATACATTTTCTCCATTAGTGAGAGTTAACGTGTTAAACATGTAGGAAATCAAGTGACTTTGCTTTGATTTTCCAGTGCATCCCTACTCGCATTGGGTTAACTTCTAGTGAGCACTAGAGTTGAACTACTCCCTATTTAGCTGGGGACCCCCCGGAACGCCCTCAAAGCCCCACTTTGAGAACCAGTGCTCCGAAGATTCAAGTTTCAAGTTTCAAGTTTCTTTAATAGTTGTCATACAGAAGTACAGAATACTTTTGTACAAAATGCTTCTTACTGTTGCGCTCCAGAGACTGTGCATGACAAGATAAGTATGAAATAAAAACATAGTAAAAATTAGAAGTAAAAAAAGAGGTCACAGTGTTCAGTTTAGACATATGTACAATGTTCGTAGACGTAGTTACCATACAATATACAATACTGTGCAGTGTACTAATATACAATACTATATAGTGCAAGGCATAAATGGACGAGGTGCAGTTTAGGTACAATTCACAGTAGGTGTACGAGTTGTAGTGCAAATCCTTTATCAATAAATATAAAGTGTAAGTGTGTTTGTGTGATCTAAAGTGTGGAGAGTGGGTGCTGCAGTGTGTTGTTTGTTTGAGTGAGTGTGTGCGTGTGGGTGTGTGTGCTGTGTGCATTTGATGGTTGTTGCATAGTGATTATTGTTCGTTTAGCGATTATTGTTCGTTTAGCAGCCTGATGGCCTGGGGATAGAAGCTCCTTCTGAGTCTTTCTGTGCTCGCCTTAAGACTCCGGTATCGCTTGCCTGACGGCAGCAGTTCAAAGAGGCAGTTGTTCGGGTGGCTCGAGTCCTTAATAATTCTCTTAGCCTTCCCCTTGCACCGCTTGTTGTAAATGTTCTGGAGGGTGGGAAGCCCCCCTCTAATTGTGCGTTCGGCTGAACGTGTCACTCTTTGTAGTCTGCTACGGTCTTGTGCAGTGCTATTCCCAAACCAGGAGGTGATGTTGCCGGTCAGGATGCTCTCTATTGTACATGAGTAGAAGTTCCTAAGGATCTTCTGACTGACTTGGAACTTCCTTAGGCGCCTGAGGAAGTAGAGGCGTTGTCGTGCCTTCTTCACAACACTGTCAATGTGTGTGGTCCATGTCAAGTCCTCGGATATGTGGGCTCCGAGGTACTTGAAACTGTTCACTCTCTCAACCGGTGCCCCGTCGATGCTGAGGGGGCTGTAGTCCTTGACCCCCGACCTCCTGAAGTCCACAATCATCTCTTTTGTTTTGCTGACGTTCAGGGAGAGGCAGTTCTCCTGACACCACTGTGACAGGTTCTCTACCTCTTCCAGGTAGGCCCTTTCGTCGTTGGCAGAGATCAGGCCCACCACTACTGTGTCATCAGCAAATTTGATGATGGTGTTGTTGTTCCGCTGTGCTACGCAGTCATGTGTGTACAGGGAGTAGAGGAGGGGGCTCAGAACACAGCCCTGGGGGGCCCCTATGTTGAGCGTGATGGATGAGGAGGTGCAGTTGCCGGCTCTTACCACCTGGGGTCTGCCCGTCAGGAAGTCCAGGACCCACTGGCACAGGTCATAGTTCAAGCCCAGGTCCCTGAGCTTGGCTATGAGTTTGGAGGGGACTATGGTATTGAATGCTGAGCTGTAGTCGATGAACAGCATTCTCACATAGTTCCCCTGCCTCTTGTCCAGATGTGATGCTGCTGTGTGCAGCACATGGGCTATGGCGTCCTCCGTGGACCTGTTGGGGCGGTATGCAAATTGCAGAGGGTCCAGGTTGATGGGGAGGGAGGAACAGATGTAGCCCTTCACTAGCTTCTCAAAGCACTTCATGGCTATGGAGGTGAGGGCTACAGGGCGGTAGTCGTTGAGGCAAGCGGGCGTAGATTTTTTGGGTACAGGGATGATGGTGGACTTCTTCAGACAGGTGGGGATGACGGCCTGTTCCAAGGACAGGTTGAAGATGTCAGTGAATACCGGGGCCAGTTGGTCGGCACAGACTTTTAGGACGCGGCCGGGGATGCCGTCCGGTCCTGCTGCCTTCCTGATATCCACTTTTTTAAAGATCCGTCTCACCTCATGCTCTGTTACCCTGAACACTGAGTCTCCATCAGCAGACCCCCCCCCCCCCCCATTGCCGTGGTTTGTAGGCTGGTGTTGTTATTCACAGCCTCAAACCTCGCATAGAAGGAGTTGAGATCATTTGCTAAGGAGATGTCACTGTTCAGTTTGAGGGGGGTTCCTTTGTAGTCTGTCATTGTTCTGAGGCCCTGCCACATGCCTCTAGAGTCAGCCTGTTCAAACTGAAGTTCAACTTTATCCCTGTAACGCCGTTTTGCCTCTATTACTGCTCTCCTGACGTTGTATCTTGCCATCTTGTGTTCTTCCATGTTGCCTGTCACCAGCCCGGTGTTGTATGCTGATGTGCGCACTTTCAGAGCCTCACGGACGGATTTGTCTACCCAGGGCTTTTGATTTGGGTAGATATTAATTTTGGTGGAGGGGATTATTACTTCTACCTGAGTACAGACATAGTCAATCACCGTTTCGGTGTATTCGTTAATATTGGCTGTGTTATCACGGAATACACTCCATTCTGTGCTTCCCAGCACTGCTTGGAGTGACTCCACTGACGTCACGGCCCAACGCTTAACCTCTCGCGAGACCACCGGCGTTCGCTTGAGACTCTGTTTGTACTTTGGCAAAAGAAAAATGGCGGCGTGATCGCTTTTACCGAATGGACTAAGAGCCTGTGACTTGTACCCATTCTTAAATTGCGAGTATACATGGTCTAATATGTTCTCGCCTCTGGTGGGACAGGTCACATGCTGATAGAAATTCGGCAGCACCTTTTTAAGACGCGCGCTGTTGAAATCCCCCAAGACCAAAATGGCAGCGTCAACATTAGCTGCCTGGAGTTTGTTTACCTCGTCGTGAAGTTTTGAAAGTGCGACCCCAGTGTTCTGGGATGACAGACTGTGTGGATTAGATGACAGACTAAAAACCTCTGTGTTGTGCGGTTGTAAATACTTGACCATGAATCAAATGTTTCCATAGATGAGCTGACTGCTCGGTCAACCACCCCTGCCTGAAACGCTGTTGACTCTACCTGGTTGCTGGACTGTTGCACCTCGGTGCTACACAGGCTTTCAGTCAGCGGGGAGAGTAAATTACATGAATTTATGACAACAAAGTCATAACTGTACAACCCCGGCTTTCCAAGGCTCGGGGTCACGACCCCAGGTGGGGTCCCCTGATATGATATGATATATTTTTTATTTTATTTGATCTTTATTTATCTAGAACATTTCTACCATAAAACAAACACAAATTTGTAATAACAAAGAATAACAAAAACTAAGGCGGCTGGAGGGGCGGCTACGTGGCGCAGTGGGCAAGGCGCTCGCAACGAATGCTGGAGACTGGGCTCGAACAGGATGCCTCCTGTTCGAGCCCGCTCTCCACATTGCTTTCAGTTTAGCTGGTCGTCCACAGTAATACACATTGGCCGTATTACGGGGAGGGAAACTGAAGGGTGGGGATCGGGCGTTGTGGACAGCGACTCCTACAGGTCGGTTGGTGCGCCTGCGCAGTAGAATCAAGAAGCGACGGGGGCGGGGCCCCTCCAAAGCCCAGACCCCCGACGCTGAAAGATCGAGCCGCGCAGGTGAAAAGATGCGACGGCTGTTACCTCGAGTATCGGAGGGGACTCGTGCTATGTATGACTTAGTCCACATTGCAGCCGGCTTGTGGGAGGCAAGAAACAACGTTCGAAGACAGGGGAGGGTTGAATTGGACGATATGAAAATTGGGATGGGAGAAAAAATAGAAAATGGGAGAAAAAGTTGATAAAAAAAATAAACTAAGGCGGCTGGGTGGCGCATCGGTCTAAGCGCTCGTCACCAACGCGTGAGACACCGGTATCGAATCCGGCTGTCAGCGTTGCCTCCGGCTTGGGCCGGCCGTCATACTGACTCAATTGGCAGAGTCAGCGGGAGGGGAGTCGATGGGTGGTAATCTGGTCGTTGTAAACAGCGACTCCTACAGGTCGGTCAGGGCGCCTGCACAGCAAGGACAGGAGATGTCGAGGGTAGTGTGAGCCTCCCACACGTTACACCTCGCCAATGAGAGTCCGCGCTGGCAGGTGAAAAGAAGTGGCTGGCTGACTCTGCATGTATCGGAGGGGACATGCGATAGATTCTTCAACCCTCCCTACGACCAACCAGTGGGGGGCACATGCGAGCAATGATCAAGACAGGGGAGGGGGGAATTGGCACGACTAAATTGGGATGGGAGAAAAACAGAAAAAGAAGGAGAAAAAGTGGATAAAAAAAATAATAATAAAAAAAAAACGAAATAAAATAAAATACAACAATCAGCATAGCTCAAGACAATGGTTTTGTTCGAGAAGGGACAGAATGAAGCAAAGCTTATCTGGTCCTGCCCCTTCCTTACAATATCAATTTAATATGTAATAAGTTATCTATCGATATAACAGCAGCAAAAGATAAATAATTACAAAAATAGTAGTTCATGTTATTTTCAAGCTCCTCTAACTTATACTTGTCCAAGAATTCCTGTTTATATCTGCATTTAAACAATATGCAATTCAATAGTATTACTTGTTTTTATTGCTACATCAAGGCCATTCCAAATGGATACCCCACAAACTGAGACTTGCTTTTGAGAGTTGTACGGACAATAGGGTGTTTTAAATAAAATGTCCCTCTTATGATATGATATGATATGATATATGATATAGCGACCTAGTGTGAAATGCAAAAACATCTTGTGTTAAACGCTGGGGTCACAGCGGTTTTCAAACCTCAGTGTGGGGTCACAGTGAAAAAGCCCCAAAAACAAAACTACCCATTGCGGTTCTAGTTACAAAACGTAAAGTAGAACTCGTCTCTAACCAAATCAAAAAACAAAACATGTATTTGTAAAGATCACCAACGTGTTCTGAGTGACGTTGTTAACAGTTTATGTAAAAGTACGTAGCCTACTGACTACAATCTCAGAAAAACTTGTTTTGAGAAATTGGAGTTTCCAACTTGGAATTCTGCTTGCATTTTTCCACAGTAGAAAATCTGAATTTGTGATATGCCTGGAATGCAGCTTTAATCTCTGTGCCAGGCCAAAGCCCCAATCGGAAGAACTCCAGCAGCAACCGTAGTACCCAGCCCCCAGTTCAATAACAGTCTGAACCCTGCACTCTGTCCAGGCACTCTGCTGCACTAAAGAGGCACTGCATGCTCCCTAACCTCACACCCAGGTGTGCCTTCCTCTTCTGGTCCAAGACAAACTTGGCACGGGGCGATCATAACAAGACCTTCTCCATAGACAAACAACAGTGACTGGGGTGCATCCTTCCACACAGCTCAGCCCCCAGAGCCTCTCCTCTACTTCTCCTCTTTACGCTCCTACACCAGACACCAGACGAAGGTCATTTCTGCTGGGGTGTTTTCACTGATCCACTCCACTCCAAACCCATTTTTCCTACTGTTTTCCCCATTTTCCTACAATTTTTCCTGTGTTTGTATTGGTCCTGCTAATCGTAACATCAAGGGATCCTGCGGTGAGATGCTTCCACAGAAGGGATGATCAGGTACTATCTTTTAATATTTATCACTTGGTCGGGTCTGCAGGTTTGGGCTGGCCACAAAGAATGCCTTATCTTGTCACTATAGGTCGGGTCTGTGGGTTTAAGCTGGCCCGGGAGAATGTCTTTGAGCTTGGCAAAGTGGATTTAAGTCTTGGGTTGGCAGGATATCGGAGGATTATTTCATGTCAGGCTTTTTATCCCACTTTGTGGTTTCCAACTGGCAAGACGAGAAGGTTTGGAGAGTAAGAGATTGAGGAGAGAGTGGGAAGATCAAATCGCATCAGGCTTGACAGGTTGGCAAAAATAGTGGAAGACGTTTGGTTGGATTGTGGTGGAGTCCGCAAAAAGCATAATTCATGGTTCATGTTCGAGTTGGCAAAAAGAGGAGAAGTGGGGCTCGTGGGACTGTGAAGGTCCTCCAAGACTAGAGTTCCGGTCAGGCTTGACAGCTTGGCAGGATGAAAAGAAGAAAGTGGCTCTTTGAAAACAGCTTGATGAGTTGCCTGTCATGCAGCCATGTAACGTCGTGATGAATAGGTTTGAGACCGGAGAGACTCCAGTGGGGAAGCTAAACTCCTCACTGGTACGAGAAACACCTGTATCATTCCAACCGTGCTTTGCCATTGGATGAGAAGCAACCAATGAGTAACTGCTTGTAACTGCAACGCTGATACCAACCTTGTTTACATTCATTGTAAGTGCTACACATTTTCGTTTAGCTAGCTACAAAGTAACAAGAGCAATTTATCTTGTTGGAGGAACCAAAATAAATATATCAAAATCCAAAAAACAATTCTGTCTTTTCTTAATCTTTGACACAATTACATAAATTTTGTATAAAAGCGAGAATACAGATCCTGCTATATGTGGTTAATGTGCTGATCGACAGAAATATATGGTCTCATTACTATGATGTCATCACATTCCTATGATTGCAATAACCTTGATATACCGGTAGCTTGACCTTGAGTATGTTATTGTTCAATTGAACCCTGGCAATGAAGAACCATATAACTGTTCAGAAATTGTTTGGACAGCCTGCATGTATTTGCAGTTGTAAAGTCAAACCAAATCACTTGGAATGTGAATGTGATATATCACAATAAAGTTCTCACACAACACAAATGATAATAATAATAACGTTTGAAAACATTGTTCCTCTGAAAACGTAAAACTAAGTTTTACGGTTCTTTGTATGAGGTACACATTATTCTCCTACTGCTCTCAGGGGACTAACTCTGTTTCCTTCTCCAGGGGAAAGGATGGTTTGTACCAGTCAGAAGAGCAGAGGCTGTGTGCTGCTGCTTCTCTGCTTCACCTCCTTGCTCCTTCTGGCTCGTGCCCTCTCTCTTCAGCCCACCCCCACCCTCTCTCTCCTGGGTTTCCTCACCATCTCCACCACCACCCCTCCCATCAGCAAGTCGACCACGCCGCCCTTACCCCACACTACCACCTATCCCACACCACCACCACCCACCACTTCTACACAAACGCCAACACATCCCTCTGTTACTCCTGTCACAATACGTTCCTCCACCTCTCCATCGACCACAACTCTTTATCCCACAACGTCGCTCTCAGCAACCTCCAAAACCTCACTCGTAGCTGTTCCAAAAATTGCTCTTCCACGTCTTGGCAAACCAGCCCCTCGTCATTCTGACCCAGCCCGCACCAAACTTCCCCGTCCTCTTTGGCCCCCTAAACGTCCTTTTCCCATCCATCCTCCTCATACTCTTAAATCTTCTCCTCCTTTATCCTTCTCCAAAACCACGCCAAAGCGATTCCAAAACCCCTTAAATATTCTGATTCGCTACCAGAAACCTCCTCGTCTTCAAACTACATCAACATCATCTCCCTTTCCCGAATCTACAACATCTCCATCCAAAACCACAACATCTCCTCCATCCAAAACCACAACATCTCCTCCATCCAAAACTACAACATCTCCTCCATCCAAAACCTCACCATCTCCTCCATCCAAAACCTCACCATATCCTCCATCCAAAACATCACCATCTCCTCCATCCAAAACCTCACCATCTGTTCCTTTGAGAAAGTCTCGGCCGCACCCTCCAAAAGCTCCCAAACGACCCCGCAAAATTCCCCCTCCTCCTGTCCCTCAAACCTCCCTACCTCCTTTCCTCTCAACATCACTGAGTCTCAAAACCTCACCATCTATTCCCCCAAAATTCTCACTGCTTCTGCTCTCTAAGACTGCTCCCCCGCTTCCACACAGACCTCACAAACACCCCAAAATATTTCTCCCTCTTACCCCTAAAAACTTGTCATCTCATTCCTCCACAACCTCACCTCCTCCTCCCCTCACCTCCACCTCCAGTTCATCTTCTCCTTCTCTCCAAACATCTCCATCCCCTCCTCCACCCCAGACAGCTTCTCCTCGTCCAGCCAGGCCTCCTCCCCTCCCTCACACCTCCCATCCTTTGTTTGAGGGCCAGCCCTTCACTCGTCCCCCCTGGAAGACCACTCCTCTATATCCGTACAGACCTCCCAAACATCCGAATAAACATCTCCCTCTTACCCCGAAAACAACTCAATCCTCCACAACCTCACCACCTCCTCCTCTCACCTCAACCTTCTCTTCCCCTCCTCCCCATACATCTCCATCCCCTCCTTCTCCTCGGACGGCTCTTCCTCGTCCCGCCAGGCCTCCTCCTCCTCTTCCTCCTCTCCCCCACACCTCCCATCCTCTGTTTGAGAGACAGCCCTTCATGGTGAGTTGGAACATCCCAGACCTGGTGTGTAACAGGTACAACATCTCCCTGGACACCTCATCCTTTAAAGGAGTGGCCACACCTGCCAAGGTAAGAGAAACAAGAGAAACCGAGGACCACAATGAAGATAAGCCTTTGGGCTTTATTGTGTATTTTGAATCCACAACGCGGATTTAAGTGTATGAGGTGACTCTCTTCAGGTGAAACAGTATTATATGTATTGTCAAATAAAAATCCTAACTTAATCTTAACATTATGGTTAGTTAGCAGCTGGGTGGCGCAGCGGAGATTGCGCTCGTCACCAATGCAAGAGACTCCGGTCTCGAATCTGGGTGTCAGCATTGCCTCCGGCTTGGGCCGGCCGTCATACTCGCTCAATTGGCAGAGTCAGCGGGTGGAAGTCGATAGGTGGTAATCTGGACGTTGTGGACAGCGACTCCTACAGGTCGGTTGGGGGACGCCTGCACAGCAGAGACAGGAAATGGCGGGGGTAGTGTGAGCCTCCCACACGTTACACCTCGCCAATGAGAGTCCACGCTGGCAGGTGAAAAGATGTGACAGGCTGCGTCCTCGTGTACCGGAGGGGACACGTGATGCAAGGCTTCTATCCTCCCTACAACCGACCATCGGGGGGCATATGCGAGCAACGTTCAAGACATTGGAGGGGAGAATTGGAAACACGAAATTGGGATGGGAGAAAAATAGAAAATAAGTAGAAAAAGTGGATACAAAAAACCCATTATGGTTAGTTTAGATGCAGCTGTTTTACAACAGTGAGTGAACATCATGCTATTGAAAAAAAGTATTACACTTTTGTCTTCTAAATTTTGAAACGTTTTAAGGTGCTATAGATAATAGCATGTATCCCCCCCTACTTCCTATTTCCCCACATGGAATGCACCTGCTTGGATAAATTACATGCTGCTCTTGTGTGACATCTAGTGGCTGAATGTTGTGCATACAAATCACTGTAATTGATTCCAACCAATCGTCAAGTTAAAGATAAGATAAGATAAGATAAGATATTCCTTTATTGATCCCATTGGGTAAATTCAGGCATCATAGCAGCATGGGGGAAGGGGGGGGGGGGGTACAGGTAGTAAAAAACAACACAGGCAGTGTAAACAATTAGGTCAATTTGGTCAATATAATTTACTATCTAACTAGCTGAAGAAAATATTCACATTATTCACAGTGTCACATAAGGTGCAGTATGCATAAGGTAGTGTTATAATTTACTATCTACAGTATACATTATTCACAGTATCACAGTATCCACTGAAATATACATTATTCACAGTATCACAGTATCCACATAAGGTGCAGTAAGCCTAAGGTAGTGTAGGTTGTCCTCCTTGGGTTCCTATAAGTCCCAGGTCAATGTCTGGTAGCAGTCGCTGCCCCCTGTTGTGGAGCCTGGAGGCTGCTAGTCGCTGCCCACTGTTGTGGAGCCTGATGGCCGCTGGTATGAAGGACTGTCCGAGGCGGTTAGTTGAGTGTCGGGGGGGAATGAGTCTGTGGCTGAACGAGCTTCTCATCTTGACTAGCTTGTCGTAGAGGGGGTGGTAGGGGTTCTCCATGATGGTGCCACTGTCTGCTTGTCAATATAGTTACAATGCATTGCTCACCCAGCTATTGTTTGGCTAAAGTGCTGGTGAGTAAATAAATACATTGACAGTCCACAGTCCAATTCTTACATGCAGTTTCCTGCTGTCTCTTACTGAAATGTAACTGGTCTACAATAGGTGTGCATATGGATCTTCTATAGCTTGTCAATTTGTACCTAATTCTCAACTTGGATTACATTGATTGCTAGATCAGCGTTATCTTACCCTAATGAGTTAGAAAATTGATTGGTGTACCCTAAAGGGAGGATTGGCATTATCCCACCTTAATGAGTGACTCAATATTTGTTTTGACAATGATTTATCTATTTTATGCTGAAATAGACAGGTATTTCATTATTCCACATCAGGCTTGGGTGTGAAGAAGTGACTAGTCCACAGGTTTATGATATTCTGTTAATTAATTAACCATACAGTATTGTTAATACCTGTATTGCTTTTACCCTTTTATTCTGTCTATTCTATGTTATTATGTGTCTATATTACTGCTGTGAAGCACTTTGGGCTGTGATCCTTGTATGGAAGGTGCTATACAAATAAAGTTTATTATTATTATTGACCCCCCCCCCCCCCCCTCCCCCCATAGGTTCCAGGCCAGTTCCTGTCTCTGTTCTACATAGACAGGTTGGGTCTCTATCCCCACGTGGACCCAGCTACGTGGAAGCAGCTGTACGGAGGAATCCCCCAGAGAGGGAACCTGAAGAGCAGCCTGACCAAGGCCAGAGCTGACATCAACTACTACATCCCCTCCAGGTCAGATCTTCATCATGCATGCTGCTAGCCCTGATTACAGGACCCCCCCCCCCCCCCCCCGGTCTTCTCCCAAAGGGTAAATCAGAATCAGAAAGGTCTTTATTGCCAAGTATACTTATCACATACAAGGAATTAGCTTTGGACGTTACTGGTGCGACACTAGCGGACAGACACTAGCGGACAGCCATTAACAGACGGATATTACAATAAAGTGGTTGAGTAAAATAAAATGAAATATGAGCTAAGTTAAGCACAATAGAATACTATATTTATGAAAAAAAAGAATAGGCCAGGGCTGTACGACTGTATAAGAGGTTGAATACAATGATGTGGGATATAAACTAAATTAAATATAGCTCAATAATGGTAAATGGACTGCATTTATATAGTGCTTTTATCCAACGTATAGCACTTTACAACTTATACCTCACATTCACCCATTAACTCACACCCACCCACATTGAGGTGACCAACCTGCTCATCGGAAGCAGTTAGGGGGGTTACTGTAAGTGACTTGCTCAAGGACACGACTGCTCTACCTCCTGAGCCACTGTCGCCCCAAATGGTTCTGTCTAGCTTCAGCAGGAATTCACCCCACAAATGTCGGAGAGATCTATAACGAAAAACTAAATTGAATTTCACTTACCCAAAAATATGTCTGTAATCTTTCACTACTTCCAGGGCAGTGACAGGTGCTACATCTTCTATGTACACATACACTTTTAGACATAGTTAAAGACAAGTACACCCTAAATCAGAGACGACTCCGTCTTCGTCTCACAGCAAGCATAATAGCTCGGGAAGCACAGCACTAGTGCTGAGAATGAGAAGAAGTTGAGGCCATCTTTTATTTATTTTACTCTGATATTTTGGGGTATACTAGTCTAACTACGTCAAAGGTAGAGACAGAGACAACCAAATCACAGCCATGCTGATATTCAATATAACAGCAGTCCCTCTGTGTGATATTGTTTAAATAAATAAAAAGAGGAGGCTATGATGTAAGAAACATATCCCTGCTGTGTGAGGGCTGTGGGTGTGTGTGTGGGTCATGAGCAGATAATAGGGATTCTTAAAGTTATACGTAAAACGGATAACCACTAACTGCTTACGCAGACGTTTTAGGAGAAGGGGACAAATAAACAACACACAACAACCTTTACAGGTGGAAGCCTCAAAGTGAGTGTTCAAGAAAATAAGTAATGTCCAAAAAAACAGGACGACACTCATTAAAGAGTTATTGTAGAGAAAATAAATAAGCCACAAAGGCAACTCCTAAAAACAGAGTTTATATTGCAAACATAAAACAATAAACCTCCACCAAGGGAGTTTATGTGCAAAGGGCAGTTCCAAAAGAACAAAAGAAAACACTACCATAAAGGACTCAGCCTTTATCAAATAAAGTGTAAACTAAGCCAGTAGACGAAAACGAGTATAGCTACAAAAGAAGGCTAAATGCTGAATAGGGCAGCACTACACTTAGGTCATGTTTAGACGGGAAAATATTTCTTCGAATGTGCCTTTTGTTTATACGGCAACAGCGTTTTTGCGGGGAGAATCCGCAAAAAAGTGAGACCACCTTCCTGGGTGGAAATCCTAGAAACAATAAACCTTCGCGCTATCATCTGAACAGTCAAACCGCATAAAACTATGATGAAAGGGTTCTCAAGGCTCTCGTTGCGTACTGCTTACATCACAGGCATGCGCCAGTAGCCTAGAAGCGTAAACAAAGCATGTCTGATTCTATCCATGGCGATCACCTGAAGACTACATTGGCAGTACTTTTAAATACACAAGAATCAGTCCCGCGACTATCGCAACTATTAGTGACTGGAGCCACTGTCTGTGAGTGACTCTGCTTTGGTCCAATCACATTCCCCCACCCACAATCTGCTAATCAGAGGCAGAGTAGGGCAGGTCTTCACAGCACGTATGATTGTCTCAACGACCTGAGGCAGTGTAGCGTATGGGTTGTGTGAATATTTTCCCTAACGGAGTCCTCATTTGTGCAGGCTACCGCCCTAACAGAGTTGCACTTCCGCGTTCGGTTTGCGCGATCTGATTGGCCACTGACGTTTCTGTTCATGTGACATCTGCGCCAATCGTGTGACAGCGGGACTCCGTCGTCTCGAGTCTTTACAGCCTCGTCTGCACGCAGAATTCCATCCCAAAACACTAGTCTAAACGCAACATTAAAAGTGAGACCGCAAGACGACTTTTGGTTTCTGTTCAGACTCTCTCCGTCTAAACATGGCCTTAAATATAAGAAGCCTGACCAAAAGTATAGCCAGCACAAGGAAAATGAAAAAGCAGTTGACACTGCAATCTCCAAACTTAAATAGACTCCACATGGCCATAGGCACAGCTGCACTGCATCAGGTGCAATCAAGCCCACACACCTGCCGACCCATGAGGCAATTAACCACAGGGAACAGGGATTAACAGCTATCCCTCACAGAGAGGTGAAATAAAGCAAAAATAGACAGCTGTCCCTCACAGAAAGGTGAAATAAGGCAAAAACCATGACATGCTGTTGTGGCCAAGTCGTGTTTCTCACATGGTTGTCCTGCAAAGTAATGCAAGTTTTACTTTAAACTAGTGCTGTCAGGCGATTAAAAAAAATAATCGAATTAATTACAGGATTTTGTAATTACTTAATCTAATTAATCGCATTTTAATCGCATAACCATTTTATGCCTGATATTCTATATTCTATAATCATATTTCAAATTGCATGTGTCCGGATGGCAGAATTCAGTACTGTATCTACAAAACCTTCTGTTTAATCATCTTCCATCTATTAATTTGCTTAGATTTTTCAGGTCTGGTCAATTTGAGCATGGTGTTATTCACAGTCAAAGATAAAAAAAAATGTTTTATTGATATTCTCATTTGGTTCATTACAATTTACTCAAGCCTAGTAACAGACACAGTATTTCTGACACTGGGAATACATTCCCTGAGATCCACTATGTCCCTAGAATCAGATACCAAGAACATGCAAATTTCCATATAAAAAAAAAAAGTCTGTAAATGTGAGATACATTTTTTTTTTTTTTTTGGTAATTAATTTTGAGTTAATTTTCATAACGCGATAATTTGCTGTGTAATTAATTAATCTAATTAACGCGATAAACTGACAGCCCTACTTTAAACTTAAACTTAAAGAAAAACTTGTTAGGGTTTGTAACCGACCCCAAGCGCAACGGCACAGAGAGAGTTGTTTCAGAGTTAGCCAAAAACAAGGGCGTGTTTATTCTCAGAGTCACAAGATTGAATTAGGTGGAGAACAGAACAAACGGGGAATCTGGCATGTGAAGAATGTTTGCGGCTCTGCAGATTCTCCCAGAAGGTGATGGTGAGGAATTTGCTTGTGACGTCTGAGCCGCTCTGCAGATCCCCCCAGCATACACTCCAGGTGGAAACAGAGGGAGAGAGAGAAATCCCAGTTAGCTCAGCGCACAACAGAAAACGAGAGGTGACTGATCCAAACAAATATCCAAGTGACTTGATCTTCGGTGTGATACACACAGTTAGCAGAGTCCAGAGAAAAAACAATACGGTAATCCAAGGTGTAAATCCAACAACAAAAAATAGGTGAGAACAGTATAACAAAAACGGGATCTCTTCGGTGTTTCACAAACACACAAAAAACGGGTGATCCAAAAAGAACTGTTTCCAAAAACTCACCCGAGCGCAACGCGTAAAGCGGGCAGATAAACAAGGCGCAGCTTCGTACAGGGAATCAGGTTCTCCAACAGGGATACTTCACGAGAGTCCTGGGGAGCAACAGACAGGGAACAGCGACGGGAAAGAACAGGCAGATGCAGGGAATATTCAAAACGATCCAACATCGATATTAGGGGGAAAAGAGTATATAAAGCCCTCTGGGGCGCTGATTAGAACACACATCAGGTGCGTGATGGTAATTGATACTTGACTTAGAAGTGTGCGTTCGGCCAAGGACCAATCATCACAGAATCCTTACAGAAACCTTAAAGGAACGGAGCGTGGCGGGGAATGCAATTAATCAACAAAGCACCTTAAAGGAACGGAGCGTGTGGCCGGGAACGGACCAATCATCACAGTACTTTAGGAAGCCTGTGGTGGGGAAAGAACCAATCCTCACAAAACTAAACTTCCGGATTTGATCCTCTGAACAGTGAGCGAGGTCGGATGCGGCACAATTATAACATGGTGTTATTCACCGGCAAAGAATAAAAAAAGAAAAAAAAATTATATTCTCCTTTTGTTTCATCACAATTTACTCAAGCCTAGTAACAGACACAATATTTCTGACACTGGGAATCCATACCCCCAGGTCCCTAGATGTTCCTAGATACCAAGAACATGCAAATTGACCTTGTAGAAGTGGAGCAATCTTCCATTTACTTGGGCATGTACCTTTAGGTGAAATTTCTGAAAATAGGGCTACAGCTTAACAGGTTTTTGTGGCCATAGGGTCCCTGAATCTCATTGGAAATACATTCTTAGTGGTCATAATTGAACAAGTGAACTAATTCAATACATCTTTTAAAGTAGTGTTTCTCACATGGTTGTCCTGCAAAGTAATGCAAGGTTTTCCCCCCCGATAAGAGAAACCCAATGGAAAAACATGCACAACAGATTGATAACACTGTCACGTCCCTGACGAAGACGGACAGGAGCACTTGGATTGGTCCCCGGGGAGCGGCCCCACATTGCAGTGTCACTGCATGCCGAATAAAGACTTCTCCAAAGTCCAGTTATTATTAAGTTACTTTAAACTTAAAGAAAAACTAAACTTCTGGATTGGGGCTTTATGTCCTCAGAACATACTGAAATTCCTTTCTGCTCATCTCCAATATTCTCCTTCTCCTCTTCATCCTCCTCTTCTGCTTCTTCTCCTTCTCTCTCTCTCCTTTCATCCCTCTCTTCCCCCTCTTCCACTACCCCTCCAGTACCAGACGTGGCCTGGCGGTGATAGACTGGGAGGAGTGGCGCCCCCTGTGGGTCAGAAACTGGGGCACTAAGAATATCTACAAGACACTGTCTGTGAGCCATGCCCTCCAGAGGAACCGCTCCCTCTCAGCACAGCAGGCTGAGCTTCAGGCCAGGAAGCAGTTCCAGGTCAGAATAACACCTGGCAACACATGACGCTCTGATCACTCACTGGAGCCACTGGAAACACTGTTGCTCCTCCTTCCCTGCCCCTGTCCAATGCTCTCCTTTCTTTATTCTAGATACTTTCTTTCTTTCTTTCTTTCTTTCTTTCTTTCTTTCTTTCTTTCTTTCTTTCTTTCTTTCTTTCTTTCTTTCTTTCTTTCTTTCTTTCTTTCTTTCTTTCTTTCTTTCTTTCTTTCTTTCTTTCTTTCTTTCTTTCTTTCTTTCTTTCTTTCTTTCTTTCTTTCTTTCTTTCTTTCTTGTTTCTTTCTTTCTTTCTTGTTTCTTTTTCTTTCTTTCTATTTTTCCTTTCTTTCCTTCTTCTCTCTCTCTCTCTCTCTCTCTCTCTCTCTCTCTCTCTCTCTCTCTCTCTCTCTCTCTCTCTCTCTCTCTCTCTCTCTCTCTCTCTCTCTCTCTCTCTCTCTCTCTCTCTCTATCTCCTTCCCTCCCTCCCTTGTTCCCTCCCCTCCCTCCCTCCTGCAGGCTGCAGCCAGGGGTTTCATGTCTGGGAAGTTGTCTCTAGGCAGATCCATGAGGCCCAACTACCTGTGGGGTTTCTATCTGTTTCCTAACTGCTACAACCATGGCTGGCAGGAGCCAGGCTACACGGGCCGCTGCTCTAAGGATGTCAGAGGTCAGAACGATGATCTCATCTGGCTGTGGGAGGCCAGCTCAGCCCTCTTCCCCTCCGTCTACCTGCATGTAAGAAGGGACTGAATGGATATGCACTTATGATAGGGATGGAGGGTTTGTGTAAAAAAAAAAAACGGAACAACTGTTCGGTTCGACCACTGCGGTTCAGGGCACCTAGAGACTGTTGGGTTTACTTTTGTACCCTTTGCTGTAGTCTAACCCATCATGCGTGGGTTTACTTTGGTACTGTGTGGAACCCTTTGCTGTCGTCTAATACATCACTCCTGGGTTTACTTTGGTACTGTGTGGAACCCTTTGCTGTTGTCTAATACATCACTCCTGGGGTGTGTATGGAGTGCTTTTGTAACTGGCCTTTGACTATTTTCATTTACTGTCATACAACACTAAGAATAAGGAATACTAAGTTCAGTTAACATTAGTAATTCATGCCTGCTGCAAAATCTAGTGGGGCCCTTTAATTTGTCCAGGTGAGGTGGTGAGTGCAGCTGTGTCAGTCAGTTTATCTGGGAAATTACTATTAAGCTACTAGTAACATAGTAACATTATACATGGTCAAGATGAGCTATATCACATAATATTCTCCAGCATCATTAAACTCTGCTGTTTGGGAACATTGCAGATTTAGTTTAGTCTATGATAGTGATGGATTAAACATTACAGATTTAGTTTTGTCTATGATAGTGATGGATTAAACATTGCAGATTTAGTTTTGTCTATGATAGTGATGGATTAAACATTGCAGATTTAGTTTTGTCTATGATAGTGATGGATTAAACATTACAGATTTAGTTTTGTCTATGATAGTGATATGGATTAAACATGGCAGATTTAGTTTTGTCTATGATAGTGATGGATTAAACATTGCAGATTTAGTTTTGTCTATGATAGTGATGGATTAAACATTACAGATTGTTTTATATTATAAATATGGATTAAACAGAGTATTGTGCACCACAAGGTGTATGCGAGTGTCAATATATTTAACGTGAAGGCCCAGTTATATAGTCGTACTGGCGAATCGCGTCCTGCTCTTCGCCATCGAGATATACCTCATCTCCAGTACCTACTGTACTTCATTAACGAATAAAACAAATGCACCCAGCACCTGACCAGTCCCCGCCCTAGTGACGTACTATAAAGCACTAGGCGTGGTCACCACTCGCCCTTCCTCTATTTCGTTTCCATCATGGCGGATGCTTGCACCCTGTGAACTAGTGTTATGAAAAGTATAGAGAAATTGCGCAATGTTGAGTATTCGCCGGAGATTTGCCAACCCCTGGAATCTTCTGCATGTTCCGACGGCGCTCGTATGGGTTCTGCGACTCTGCAGCTGGATGCATTTCGATGCATCTCTGCGTCGAGTCTGTACTGGGGTCTCCTCGTCTTGTTGACAGCAGACAGAGGGACGGCGTGTGAGGTGTAGCTATCGAGCTACCTCACACAAGGTAGGATCTGCGCCACTAGGCATTAACACTGGTGTTAGTAATGCTGCTTGTTGTTTTGTTAGACAACCGAGTTGTGTATCGGCGCCAGGGGCAGGATGTCTGGGTAAACGTCCCTCTGAGTTGGACATTTTCCAGGCTATCCGGGAGCGCGCTGCTAATACTAAATGCTATAATGCTGGGTCACTGTTCTACTGTTCCCCACTGTGGAATGTCACTAGGCATGACAATGCTGGCGTTGGTGATGTTGCTCGAGTTGTCCCGGGAGACAACCGAGTTGTGTATCGGCGCCAAGGGCAGGATGTCTGGGTAAACGCTGTTGTTTTCCCCGTTACCCTGGAGCGCGCGGCTAACGCTATGCTATGTTGGGCTACTGTTTCTGTTTTGTCTCCCTGCTGCGGGATGTCTGTCTACAGTCTTCCCTCCTCTTAACCATTCATGCTGACAGTCAATCGGTGTCTACTGTGGGAGTATTGTGGGGGGGCTTTGTTTACCTTTTCATGGGTAAATGGGCTGAGGTCTAGGGCTGGTGTGCTGTTTGTGAATATTATGAATGAATGCGGGACTGGTTCTCTGGTCCGCATCCCTTTAACGTTGTGTGTATGGGCTAGCCCATTCTACAGTATATTGGTGGTGTTAGTTCATTTATTCATTAACCCCTTCATGGTGCACACCACAGTGGAGGTTGCTGGTTGCAACCACCACTGGTGCTCCATGTTAGCATCAGTCCTTTGCTTTTGACATGTTGAAACAGTGCCCCGCCCGGCCGACGCCATGAGGTGGGTCGGCCCGGCGAGTGGCTGGTGGGCTGTTAAAGCCTGTACCGCCACGGTATGGAATTGGCAGCGATTAGTAACTGTGTTCGAATTGCTGTTTTTTCTGTCAAAAATGGTGTCTGGTGGCGGGGCCTTGAGGGCCAGCCGACGTCGAAACATCACGCGAGGTTGTTGACGTTATTAGCTTTGACCTAGCCGCAAGCTATAACCGCAGGGAGTTCCCTCCTCAGGGCTCCCCTCTCCGCAGAGGATCTTGGTCTTCCGCTGGAGTGCGGGCGGTATTTGTCCTAGGCCCCACACCGCCTCACGCCGCGCAGCCAGAGGTGAGAGCACGGCTTCGTCAGCGGCTATGGCAGGCCCTCGACAGGCGGCCATGTTTTCCCCCGCCAGAGGTATCCTGGGCGTTGAGTCGACAGGTGTCCACAAGGCCGACAGCCTTGGCGGCCGAGGGATTGGCCATGTTGGATGAGCTCGGCTTGGAATATACAAGCCGTCGCCGTCCTGCCGCGAGCAGCCCGCTCTCCGATCACTCCCTCCCCCAACACCAGCGAAAAGGGGCTCTGATTTGTTTCCTTTGGCTGCGGGCCGCGAGCCTTCGTTGAAGCGCATGCGGCCCCACGTTTTGCTTCTCATGGGGACAGGGGCTGACACCCAGTTGATGGCTGAGCCTGGGTCTGTCCGTGAGAATGTTGTGCTGTCAAGCGGCTCCCACACCATAAGCTGTGTTTGGTTGAGCCTGGTGTTACGTCTGTCAACTACAAGTGTTGTCAGCAGGGGGGCTCGAAACCTTCGCCAGGCCGGGTATCATGTTGGTGCCTCCCACTCCTGAAAGATTGGCAGTGGTCTCGCAGGCGCGCATGATTTGGGTGGTAGTAATATCACTGCAGGGCTACGGTGTGTAGGAACCCATGGGGGCCTCACACCTTGCATGTCCAGCTGCAGAACAACTCCTCCGCATGTTCTGGAGGGGTGTTCAGTGGGGGAGCTTTTGTCACCTAGACTGATGTCAGCTTCCCCCGTATAAAAACCGGCCCTTTCTGTCGGGGTCCCCCCTTGGGTGCGATTGCCTCGTGGGTAGTGTCAGGGTCAGATGTCCCGACACGGAACGCTCTGCTCGCACAGGTCCAGGGTTGGCTACGCACAGCGGGTGGGACCGGGCCGCCTATCTACAGTTCCTAGCGGACCTGCGCCAAATGGCGGCAGGTGCGTTGGGAGTGTCATCACATATGGCTACAGCAGTACCATATGTCGAGGTGGATGGAGAGAACGCTGAGGCGGGGACTTGTATTTACACAACCACACCCGTTTTCGGGTTTGGTACAGACCCTATTGTCAGGGTCACCAGCAGTGACAGCTCTGGTCAACGAGATCCAATCTCTGTGGACGAAGCAAGCATCGTCGTGGCGTTTTCCTCCTGGTGTTCTCTGGTGCCTGAGAAATCGGGAGGGGGGGGTATCAGACCCATGCTGGACCTGTCCCATGGGAAGGTTCAGCATTTTTTGGATAGTCTCCTACCTGTTGAACATTGTCAGGTGGGGGCCTGGTTCTCCTCCATAGACCTGTAGGATGCGTATTCGCATCCCCGATCTTCCATCCTAGGGCTTACCTACGCTTCCTTTGCAGGGTTTAGCGTATGAGTACCAGAGGCTGCCGTTCGGCTTTTCTCTGGCTCCCGGCATCTTCACCAAGTGCGTGGAGGCCGCACTGGGGCCTCTGCGTCATCAGGGGTTACGAAGTGTATTCTGCCCTGACAACGTTCGGGTCGTTGGCGGTCAAGGTGGATCGTCAGGTCTCATACCAGGCAGGTTTCCTACCAGCCTGGGGTTTGCTGTAGACTGGAAGTAGAGTACTCCTCTTCCCAGTCAACGGGTGGAGTGCTATGGGCATCCCTCTCAGAGCGTGTTGTGGACACACTCGGGAGGTTCCTTCCTAGGACGGTTACGGCGCTGTCCATGATACGCCTGCTCGGTATGATGGCATCTGCTCATTCCGTGGTCCCTCTTGGCCTCCTCTTCACCCCAGGAGGAGGTTACAGAGGTTTTTTTCCAGTATGGAAATAGACCCGGTGAGAGGCAAGTGGAATGAATGAATGAATGAATTTTTATTCACACACACACACGATACATTTTACATGCGAGTATCCTCATGTGATAACATGTCGCAAATTGTGTGCATGTGCCAGGTCTCCCAAGAAGCTATTTAAAGCTTTTGGAGGGAGCCTGAACACAGATACAAACAGAATATGAACAACAAAACAATAACAAAAACTAAAAAACTAAAAAACAAAAACAAAACAAAACAAAATACAACGTGGGTAGGTTTACACACCTACCTACTAACTGACATATAACAGAGATACATAATACAGACAATTTTATTCCTAAGTTATAATTTTAATTAGAGATATGATTTTAGCAGTTCCTCTTTCAGTGATTTTTTAAAGGTTTTAAAGGTATTAGTCATTTTTAGATTTTCATCAAGCTTGTTCCAGATCTGTGGACCCCTGCATGCTATGCTTAGGCTAGCACAATTTAGCCTTCTCCTCTTGCCAGATATAAGATGCTTGTTTCTTGTGTTGTGGATGTGCAGTGGTTGGCAGACTGGGACAAGCTCAGACAGTCTGTGATTCATGTTGTTGACAACTTGATACATAATTGATGCGTTTTGATGAATGTTAAATTCAGCGAGCCTCAGGAGACCAAAGCGATGGAAAAGAGGCTTTGAGGGCGCTCGATACCCGGACCATGACAGCACTCGTAGTACCCTCTTTTGTAGGCTTTCTAGTTTTTTGAGATGGCTGGGGTATGTGTTGCACCATATGACGTTACAGTAATTAATGAGGGGTTCAAACAGGGTTTTGTATAAAGTGAGAAGGGCAGGCAAGGGAAGAAAATGACGTATTTTGCAGAATAAGCCAACATATTTGGACAGTTTTGTTTGTAGGTATTTTATGTGGCATTTGAAGTTGAGTGACTCATCGATGATGACCCCCAGGAATTTTGTGGACGCCACTCTTGACAGCTCCTTTCCATTTATTTTTATGCACATGTGATGTGTGTGCATCCGATTTGAGTGGAAGACAATAAAGTTTGTTTTGCTGAGATTTAGTGATAACTTGTTGCATTTGAACCAGGTGTCCACTTTTTGTAGTTCTGTATTGAGTAGATCTTGTAGCTCGAGTGGATTTTTATGTGACAGAAACAAATTAGTGTCATCAGCGAATATAACTTTGTGCAGAAGTACAGATGAGTTGACAAAGTCATTTATATAGAGAATAAATAGTAAAGGCCCTAGAATTGATCCCTGGGGGACCCCATATTTGATGTCCATTTTTATTGATTTGTGATTTTTTATATCGACGTACTGTTGCCTACCATGTAAATAGCTACTGAACCAGTTGAGAGCCAGACCCCTTATGCCATAATGGTGTAGTTTCCCAAGTAGAATGGTGAAGTCAATGGTGTCAAAAGCCTTTGATAGATCCAGGAAAACGCCCACCCCACAATCACCCTGATCAATGGCATCATGTATTTTTTCTATTAGGTCTAATATTGCCATGTTTGTAGTTCTTTTTTTCCTGAAGCCGTATTGTGAATTGGTGAGTATATCTAGCTTGGTGGTGTATTCGCTTAATCTATTGTACACAACTCTCTCATAGACTTTGGATAGAGCTGGTAATACAGATATTGGACGGTAATTATTAATACTATTTTTGTCACCTGATTTATATATGGGTATTATTCTCCCAATTTTGATGTTTTTTGGCACCACACCATGTAGTAAGGACAAATTAATACAGTGAGCGAGTGGTCTGACTATAATATTGGCTATGGCTATTAGGATTTTGCTGCATATTCCATCAGCACCGGCTGTGCGAGTGTCCTTCATCTTCATGATAATGTTGAATAGTTCATCATGGTCAGTTGGTTTCATGAAAAAAGAGTTAATATAGTTACCTGATAAATACTGTTTAAAAGACACACCCCCGGGATGGCTAATTTTATTCGCCAGGTCTTCACCAATGGATGCAAAGTAGGTATTGAATTTATCAAAGAGATCCTGCTGTGACATGTTTGCAGGGTCAGGGAGCACTGATGCTTTTTTGTCCCTGTTTAGTACTTTATTTAGAACTGACCATGTCCTTTTTTAATCACCCTGTGATGCTATTACCAGGGCCCCGTTCCCCGTACCTGGTTCAACTAAGTCGATCAAGATGTCATTATCCAGATTCAGTTAACCCGATGTTTGAAGCCGGGATTTTCCTGTTCCTCGAAGGTGGATTCAGTCTCGTTAACTCAAGCCAGACTTGAGACCCAGGCTAAGTGCGCGTGCCCGCCTCAGCCGAGAAGGCAGCAAGTGTCGAGAGCAGAGATCCTGATTCTCTAGCGGCATTGATTGATTAATTGATTTAAAACTTTAGTAACATATTGCAGTACGGCTCAATCGCCTCGCCGACAAGTTAAATGCATTATCTATAGGCTAATTTTAAGTCCCTCATTACCTCAATCAATCAGATTATATTTCTTTAAACTTGCCTGCTGGATTGAATAATCAAATGAGATCTTGCTAGCGAAAATAATTTGTAAAACTGTTATACAGAATAACGATACGGCTCCCTTACCCATTGATTGATGTATGGTCGATCTTTTAATTATCTTCTCTGTGGTGTAACGGGTTCTTCTTTTGACTTTCACGCAGACGACCGGGGTTCGAAACCCAGTCGTCTCCTTCTTTTTGCAATATAGGAATAATTCAATTTGGTGCACGTTGAGAGCTATATAAAGAATGACATCCTCAATGCATGTAGATTTATAATATTTTAACTTAAAACCAGGCTACCTTTGCGTATAATAATTAATATTATATTCAAAAAAATTATATTGGAAACACAGGGTTTTGAACACCGGTCACTGGGTTGCCAGGCTTGAGCACTACCGCTGAGCCACTGTGCCAGATGGGATAAATGCATTGTTTATACATTAATGAACGAGAGACCCGTGTTTAGAATATTCTTTATTTTGTTGTTGTTGCACCGAGCGAGCGCCACGGTATATAACGTGCATTATTTAGGACAAAGTGAATTTAGTATCAGCATTTTGGGTCTATTTTACATTTCAAAAGACCCCTCTGGAAGAATGGAGCACAAAAACGTAATTCAGAATGGTATAACGCAGATCCTAGACTGTGGGAATAATTTCAGGAAACGCGCTGTCACTCCTTTGCGGGGGCGTGGCGATGGTTGATCCGGCTAACTTGAACTTAAACCCTGCTTTCGACCAGGCTCAAACTTTTGGATCTGTTGTCATGGTGATTTGGAAAATCCAGGTACGGGGAGCCGGAAAGTCCGGCTTAAGTCAGACTTAACCGAAAGTTATCCGGCTAACTCAGTTATCCAGGTACGGGGAACGGGGCCCAGTATAATGATCACATTTGCTTTTTCTTATTAGATGAGTGAGTTTATTTCTATATAGATTGTATTTGTTTCTATTATTTATACTAGGCTTCTTAAGATAATGTTTGTAGAGTTTATTTTTGTGTTTAATGGATGTTAAGATGCCCTTTGTAAGCCAGGGGTTCTGGTCATTTTTAGTGCTCATGACAGTCTTCTCAGGAATGGTGTTATGGATGGAGTCTGTTATTTCCATTTCATATGCAGTATCAGGATCAGAGGCATCATATACATTTTTCCACCCTTTGGTCTCCAGGCTTCCATATAGTTGCTGCAGGGTTCTGTCATTTATTACTTTAATTGTTGTCTTACAAGGAGGGGGTGCAAGTTCACTGGCAAGATTTAGAGACAACATGACAGGGAAGTGATCAGTTATGTCAGTTAGGATCACTCCCGACTCCAGCTTGGTGTTTTGGATGTTGGTGATGATGTTATCAATGGTAGACTTGGATGAGTGTGTTATTCTAGTAACCAATTATATCAAATTTACAGCCAGAAATAGAAAGTAATGATACAAGGTCAGTATGGTGTTTACAGAGGCTTCTAATATTGAGGTGCAATAGTGAAAGGGTGTTTTCGGTATTGAAACAATCGAGATGCTCAGGGTCATATTGCTTGCAGGTGATATTTCCACCATCAAGACAGCAGCGATGGACATTATCTCCATCATCATCATCACTCAAGCCAAAGAAGCCCATAATAAAGGGAAATTCTTTTCACATATCATTGAGTAAAAATGACCTATGGTATTTAGAAATGTAACAGTATAAGAACCAGGCGTTCTATAAATGTAACACAAGAATATTCTTCCCTGCCGCGCACTCATGCTCTCCCTCCCGCATCTAGTCGCCCTTTCGCGGTGCCCAAGTGATAGTATGATGTTCCTCTTTTCCATAAAAAAGTCAAGATTCCACGCAAGAGTCATTTTGGTTATTTCAGAGAAAAGAAGGATGTTGAGAAAAACAAGTCTGCAGTACGCAAGAATTTTTTTTGGCATTCCAGAGGATAGAAGGACGTTGAGAAAGTTAAGTCTGCAGCACACAAGAAACATTTTAGTCATTTCAGAGAAAATAAGGACATTGATCCTACCATTTTCACGGTTGTATGGTGTCATTGGAATTTGTCAAGCTCTTCCACATTTCTGATGACCAAAACTTTTGCGTTGTGTTAGTTCTGTGTTAGTTCCCTGTGCTGGGCCAGCCGCTGATGGTTTGGCTAGTGAGAGGGTGAGTCTGGAGAGGATGGATCCTTCTGTGGTTGGTACCATCCGGAACGCGCATGCTCCCTCCACTATCGCGGGTTACGCGGGTAGGTGGCGTATTTTCCAAGAGTGGTGTAAGGCCACCCTCTTGTGAAGCGTTTCCTGCTTGGCGCTCTGCGCCTTAAGCCGGTGAAACGTTCTCTGGCTCCGAGTTGGGATCTTCAATTGGTCCTCGTCGGTTGTCCGAGGCCCCGTTTGAGCCTCTTGAGCAAGCGCCTTTGGAACAGCTGTCGTTCAAGACTGCGTTCCTGCTGGCCATCACCTCCGCTATGCGCGTGGGTGAGCTCTGTGCTCTCGGTGCGGCCTGAGTGTCTGTCTATTCGTTTCGATAGCGGTGCCACTCTGAGGCCTAACCCAGTCTTCGTGCCAAACAATATCCGAAGCTCTTTTGCTCCGGGGATATTGTGGTTCAGGCGTTTTCATCCGCCTCCTCACGCTAGTGAGTTAGACCGGACACCTGTCATGTCCGGTCCGGGCTTGGGGATTTACCTCAGCCGTACTCAGGGCCTCAGGGCTACCGATCAGCTTTTTATCTGTTACGGTGGCTCTCGCGCTGATAAGGCACTGTCGAAACAGCGCCTGTCCCATTGGTTGTGCGAGGGCATTGCCCTTTGCTACACGTTGGCTGGGCTGGCCCCCCCTGGGGGTGTCAGGGCGCACTCCACTCATGGGGTGGTGGCCTCTGCCGCCCTGTTAGGTGGGGCCTCGGTGGAGGACATCTGTGCTGCGGCTTCATGGTCCTCACCGGGTCCCTTCGTAAGGTTTTACCTCATGGACATGACCGGGGGTTCTGTCTTCCAGGCGGTTCTGAGGTCTGGAACCTCTCCTGCTTCCCATCTTTCGGTGGGGTAGCAGGGGTGTGTGGGTGTGGACCACAATGTGTTGTGTCACACGTGGTCCCGCCTGTGCTGTGCGTTTAGGAGGTTTCTGGTTCCCTCTTTTTCGCACTTGGGTGGAGTTGACTGCCGCCCCCTCTTCACTAGGAAGGAGGGGTGACGGGACTCCCCTCCCCCCTACTGTGGGCTTTCGGGTCCTCAGGGGGTGCATTTGTCGGTCCTCGCGTCTGCTCTGTCCCCATATCTCGATGGCGAAGAGCAGGACGCGATTTGCCAGTACGACTATATAACGATAGGTTATGTATATAACCTAGTTATATGAGTACTGGCTGATCGTCCTGCTCTTAGCGTGCCCTGAGGTCCCTTGAGAAACTTTTCCGTTGGAAACTGTTTTCCGAGGAAGGGCGAGTGGTGACCACGCCTAGTGCTTTATAGTACGTCACTAGGGCGGGGCCTGGTCAGGTGCTGGGTGCATTTGTTTTATTCGTTAATGAAGTACAGTAGGTACTGGAGATGAGGTATATCTCGATGGCGAAGAGCAGGACGCTCAGCCAGTACTCATATAACTAGGTTTTATACATAACCTATCGTTGTGTTTCTATTAGCTAGCTAGCTAGCATTAGCTTCTCTATCAAAACCCAGTTGTGTCTCTATTAGCTAGTTAGCTAACATTAGCTTTTCTATTGAGACCTAGTTGTGTTTCTATTAGCTAATAAGCTAATATTAGCTTATCTATTTCTATTGTTCTTTTCCCTTCAAAGATCTTAGGTGCTGGAGTGCCTTTTTAATACTTGAATACTTGAAAGGTCAGCACGATTCTGCCTTATTGATTTTGTCCTACACACATGGCTGTTTCAGACATCTCTTGGAAACAGCCGCAGTGCGGCACTGATGGTGAGAAACCGTGTCCAGGAGGCTCTGAGGGTGTCGGCGCTACCCAGACGCTCCACAACTGCTCCGGTGTTCGTCTACACAAGACCCGTCTTCATTGACCAGAACAGACGCTTCCTCAGCCAGGTAAATCACATCTGTTTTCAGACACACAGGGAAAACATCCTATCACAATTCTAAGCATCCTGATGGCCCATGGGGATAGAAGCTCCTTCTGAGTCTCTCTGTACTGGCCACGAGACTCCGGTAGTGCTTGCCTGACTGCAGTGCAAAGAAGCAGTTGTTTGGGTGACTACTAGAGTATTTGGTTATTCTCTATAGCCTTGGCCCTGCAACGCTTGGTGTAAATGGAGAGTGGGACGTTTTGGTTGAATAAAATTAGCTGACAGTTTAAAAATTACCAGATGACGCTCAGTTTTTACAGTTTATACTACTATCTACTATGTACTATGCTACTATGTCTATAGTACTATCTACTATGTTACTATATGTCTATACTACTATCTACTATGTACTATGCTACTATGTCTATAGTACTATCTACTATGTTACTATATGTCTATACTACTATCTACTATGTAATGTGGTAACCTTGACTGGATTTCATAACTAATATGTGTGAATAATTAGAGAATCATAATGTAAAAGCCAGGCTCAGCCAAAGGTAATAGTATTGGCATTACAAGACAGCCATTCTCAACCCCCACACGTGACTGAGTACTGTATGTAAATATGGTGATAGCCCCCACTGGGTGCAGAGGGCAGACCAGCCCAGCCCAGACTTGTGAAGAGTAGAATGTATTCACAGGATGATAGTCATGGAAACTAATTCACAAAACAAGTTATTCTTTATCACTGTTTGATATCAAAATATAAGCCAAGAGTAAAACTGTAATAATATTAGAAGTGTGTAAATTCATAATACACTAGAGACTTGGTAAAATGTTTAAGTGGAATACCCCCTGGACTGAGAAAGACCTGAGCAGTCAAGGAGGGGGGTCATCAAAAGCACCCTCCTCTGTTTACTGAAGGAAGACCCACACCCACAGGAGATCGATTTGGGGACAGCCCCCACAGAAAAACCAACCGGATTGGACCAAACGTATTATTAAAATGTGCTACTATTGGTGGGAAATTATAGTATTTAAGAGCAAAACAGTGTTAATCCAGAGAGCCCAGACACCCCAGAGTTCTGCGGCTCCCGCCCCACCAGAGAATGCTGTCTGCTGATTTTTCATGTAAGTAAGCTGGATGGAGTAGTCACTGTTTGTGATATATAGATTTAGATGCTTATCTTAAAAACCAGACTTACTCATGAGAAAAGTGCTTACAGTAGATTCTCTATTTTCATTGATGTTAACAATGACTGTTGTATGTACATGCTGGGGTTTGAGAATGCAAACCTTGTTGATCCTTTGTACAAGACAAACATGTTAATGTACTCTGATAATCCTTGTATGTGAAAAGCAACTTTCTAATTCACTCTGAGCCGCCGAGGCAAATAAATGGGTTTGAACTATAGTTCTTCTTTTGCCTGGCCTAAACAGTTATTTTCTATATCAGTAGAGAAAGACCATTTGAATCATTGATGACCTTCTTTCCTCCTTCCAGATAGCAATCTCTTTGTACTGTAAAATAACCTTAGATATTCATTAAGAATACACCACAGTACTATGCTATTATTTCTATTACTATGCTACTCTGCCTATACTACTATCTACTATGTACTATGCTATGTCTATACTACTATCTACTATGTTACTATGTCTATACTACTATCTACTATGTACTATGCTACTATGTCTATACTACTATCTACTATGTACTATGCTACTATGTCTATACTACTATCTACTATCTACTATGTTACTATGTCTATACTACTATCTACTATGCTACTTTGTCTATACTATTATCTACTATGCTATTATTTCTATTACTATGCTACTATGTCTATACTACTATCTACTATGTACTATGCTACTATGTCTATACTACTATCTACTATGTACTATGCTACTATGTCTATACTACTATCTACTATGTACTATGCTACTATGTCTATACTACTATCTACTATGTACTATGCTACTATGTCTATACTACTATGTACTATGTACTATGCTACTATGTCTATTGTAAAGCACTTTGGATAAAAGCGCTATATAAATGCAACCATTTACCATTTACCCCTCCTGGTGACTTGTTGTTCACAATTTGTATAAAAGCGTCAGCTAAATGACAGATTGTAAAATGTAAATGTAAAATGTATGCGTGTGTGTGTGTCCAGGAGGACTTGGTTAACACCATTGGGGAGAGTGCGGCTGTGGGGGCCTCTGGGGCCGTGGTGTGGGGGGCCAGTGCCGACTACAATGACAAGGTAGGTAACACAGACACACACGCACGCACGCACGCACGCACGCACGCACGCACGCACGCACGCACGCACGCACGCACGCACGCACCCACGCACGCACGCACGCACACACACACACACACACATGCACACGCACACGCACACGCACACACACACACCAAGACAGAGACAAAGACCTTGACCTCCCTCAGGCCGCCTCACAGTAACTCAAGTCAAGGCAAATGCTCCTTCATTGATCCCCTTGGGGAAGATTCAGGTGTCAGAGCACAGGGGTCTCACTGTGGAGCATGTGCGAAAATAGGGGAACATTTACTCGTACACAGGATGTGATGTCATTATCCCTTGTGCCATAAGTAGTTCTCGATCGATCGATCGATCTATCTATCTATCTATCTATCTATCTATCTATCTATCTATCTATCTATCTATCTATCTATCTATCTATCTATCTATCTATCTATCTATCTATCTATCTATCTATCTATCTATCTATCTATCTATCTATCTATCTATCTATCTATCTATCTATCTATCTATCTATCTATCTATCTATCTATCTATCTATCTATCTATCTATCTATCTATCTATCTATCTATCTATCTATCTATCTATCTATCTATCTATCTATCTATCTATCTATCTATCTATCTATCTATCTATCTATCTATCTATCTATCTATCTATCTATCTATCTATCTATCTATCTATCTATCTATCTATCTATCTATCTATCTATCTATCTATCTATCTATCTATCTATCTATCTATCTATCTATCTATCTATCTTTCTATCTATCTATCTATCTATCTATCTATCTATCTATCTATCTATCTATCTATCTATCTATCTATCTATCTATCTATCTATCTATCTATCTATCTATCTATCTATCTATCTATCTATCTATCTATCTATCTATCTATCTATCTATCATAGTACATAAAAAGCAAATTGCCGCCACGATAAGGGGCATCACTACACTCGTCTACATGCCCCTCCCATCACAGATGTTTCATTGTGTCACAGACCAACACTGCTTCATCCAGCTCATCAACAAAATGGTAAATGGACTGCATTCATATAACAGCTTTTATCCAAAGCGATTTACAATTTATGCCTCACATTCACCCATTCACAGACAGTGGTGGCAAACATGCAAGGAGCCAACCTGCTCATCGGGAGCAGTTAGGGGTTAAGTGTCTTGCTCATGGACACTTCAACATGCTGCCAGGAGGAGCCCAGATTTACAGTAACTGGCAACCTTCTGATTACCAGATGATCACTCTACCTCCTGAGCCACTGTCACCCCAAGTGGGCTCTATTTGAGTCGAGGCTACAAACATCGAAGCACAGGCCATAACTTCAGCTTCAAGCCAGTGTCCTTGTTGATGAAGGATAACTCTCCCTCCTGCTGTCGTTAGCAGCCAGCTGTTCGCTGTGGATGCTCTCTTCTCAGTCGTTCAGGTTTTACATAAACACGACATAGCCGATACTAAACAACATCTGAACATCTGTCCCCGACTAAGGATTTGTATAGTTGACTTTGATTGGCCGAAATTTGCCTAAAAAAGTATAATTTTTTATTTTATTTTTTTTTATTATTGCAAAACAAATTTTTTTTAAAGTCAGTACTCAACACACAATGCATAATGAAACTAACAATCAAGGTGGCTAAAATGACATGCAAGTACAGAAACAGAAAACAAACAAAAAAGTCTATAATAATATTTTACCGTATACAGTATCCAACGAAATTACCAATTATACCAATGCCTTATACAGGATATACCCCTAATACCTATTTTCTAAAACCCTACACACATATGCTCCAGCTCGAACCCCCCCCTCCCGGACCCCTCCTTGGATAGTACCTCCATTATCCCTCACTCCTAACCAGACACTACCATTATAAGCTAGCTTTTATTCTCTCCACCACTTCTAACCACATTGACATTTTGGATTCGTTGAGACCCAGAATTCTTGCTGTAGATATTTCTTGATAAATCACATCGAGATATGTAAGAAACCAAACCTTCCGGCAAAAAAAAAAGTATAATTTATATATATATAATATATTTATATTTATATTTTTTATCATTCCATTTGGGCTGTGGGGGTGCTTAATGTCTGAAGGAGTCGACTGAAGGCTTCTTGTCCTCTGCAAAAGCATGCAATTTGTCCACTGATGGATACATCTTGATATAGTGTGACTGTGTTCATTAGATCTTTCAGTGCCTCTGTGCCCGTTTCTTAGGCAGTTAGCCTCTCTGGTATGCGTGCCATTAGCGTTAGCCACGCTTCTAGGCCTCTTTGCTTTAGGAAAGAATGATAAAAAATATATAATAAAAATAAAAAATATATATTATACTTTTTATTATTATTTTTTTGCATTCGACTAAGAGGTTGGCAGTCGACTACGGCTCCTTTCGATCTATTAGTCGACTATTCGACTAATCGGGGTCAGCCCTAATATGAACATATAACATCTGTACATCAGCGTCTCCATGGGAAAATGTTCTCTTCATAGTTCAGCTCCTCGTCCCAACCCCCACTTCGCACGAGGGGAAAACCGTATCCGTCTGTAACATGTCACGTCAGGGAGGAAATTCATCAGCAAATTATTACCTCAGTCAAATAGCCCATTTTCTTATAGGCTGGTCTGTCTCTCTTTGTCTGTCTCTCTCTATCTCTTCCTCTCTCTCTGTCTCTGTCTGTCTCTCTCTCTCTTTCTCCCCCCCCTATCCCTCTCTCCCAGGCCTCCTGTGAAGGTCTCTCGTCCTACCTCTCCTCCACCCTTAACCCTTACATCACCAACTTGACCGCCGCCGCCCAGCTCTGCAGTGACTTCCTGTGCCAGGGGAACGGCCGCTGCGTGAGGAAACACTACGACTCCGACCACCACCTCCACCTCAGCCCGGGCAGCTTTCGGATCACGCGGGTTGGGAGCCGGCACCTGGTCGTCGGCAGACCCACCTTCGCCGAGCTGAAGCTTTTCAGCAGGAGGTTTACCTGTCAGTGCTACGAGGGACTCACCTGCGCGCCCAGGAAGTACCGGGAGATTGTCAAGGCGCTGACGTTTCGTGTCAAGCAAGGCCTGTACAAGAAGGTCAAGACTCTGAACAAAGCCACGATGGATAACATGGAACAGTCCAGTATTGCTAAGGAGAGCGTTAAAAAGACCCTGAAAGTGTAGACTGATTGAACATTTTATTTAACAGATTGCAGAATGGGTACAATACAGTATGGCACAATACACACAATTAGTACAACAGTACTTCAGAGTGGATGTTAGTTATGGTGGTGGAGGCCAGGTGTTGTTGAACCAAAACGTTGAGTTTGGTTGCCAGGTTGCCTTCCTGCCCGAATACTGTGAACTTCACTAGTGAAACAATGGAAGTCATGTCACCATAATGGAACACTGCCAACCACACTCCTACACAGTTGTCTCTACGCCTGTACGTCACACAGCCTGAAACACACTCCTATGCAGAGCTGTCTCTATGCCTGTACGTCACACAGCCTGAAACACACTCCTACACAGAGCTGTCTCTATGCCTGTACGTCACACAGCCTGAAACACACTCCTACACAGAGCTGCCTCTACGCCTGTACGTCACACAGCCTGAAACACACTCCTACACAGAGCTGCCTCTACGACTGTACGTCACAGAGCCTGAAACACACAGAACTGTTTCTACGCCTGTATGTCACCTTTACCTGGAACTACAGAAGGTTCTGATTTTAACCTTTACCTGGAACTACACAAGGATCTGATTTGAACCTTTACCTGGAACGACACAAGGTTCTGATTTGAAACATTATCTGTATTATCTCCTGAAAAGGACCATCTACTGAGACAGGAATGGCGTGAGTGAATGTACACCAGGGGACTGAGTCATTAACATGTTTAGACATTGAATCAATGCACATAAAATATTTGTTGTTTGTTTGTTTTTGATAAAGGCCTGCGTTTCCTCATGTGGAGGGAGGTGGAGTTGCAGTGGCTTGTAAATACATATTGTACACCCTCTGTGTACAATAGAGGGTACATGCTCCATAGCATGTTAACGTGGACACACTGAGTCACAGTCTACTGTGAGTGAGTTTCATGGATCAGTGTAGAAGCAGTACAGAGATATTCCATTATAAAGTTTCAGAGCGAGGCTCCCCCTTCTAACCAATCAGAGAACCTCAAAGGAATAAGAACGTACTTTAACTGTTAAGTCTGATTTCCTCAGATTTCCTCCAATGGGAGAGATATTGTACACGGGTCGGCCGTGTTGCGACGCAGCACATTACGTGGTTCGCCACTCGGGCGCCCTGCTATGTTTTATTTTATGGCAATAACGTTCAGGTTTGTTCGACCCGTGAGATATGATCCTGAAAATAATGTTTAAAAAAAAAGGTTCACGCTGGAAGTCAGATGATTGACGGGGGCTGGTGAGAGCTAGGAAGTGTAGTTTTATGAAATTCGAAATCCCTGGGTCTCTTCTATCAAAAGACTACACTCACGTACAGTATGCCAGCTTCCTTTATTTCCGTAAAATTTTTCAGGTTTCCGCCGGGATGCGCTGAGAGCCCAGCTCTCGGAGTTGCTACCGACTTGGCCGGCCGTCATACTAACACAATTGGCAGTGTTAGAGGGTGGGAAAGCCGATTGGTGGGGATTGGACGTTGTGGACAGCGACTCCTACAGGCAGGGACGTGCACAGGACTTTAGAGGGGCAGGTGCTCAAAGGCTGAAAAGGGCACTATACCTGTGGGTGTTTTAACCGAGCGTGCACGCAAGCCCGATTTTTAAGGGCCCTTTTCGGGCCCTTTTTATGCTTTTTGGGGGGTTTTGGTGATCAAATATTGAACTATAATAATCAGTGCAGGAGCTCACTTATCCTTGAAAGACACTTTTATCACTGACTTAAAAGGCCCATACATCTCCATAAATGTTCAGGGGGGAGGGAATAAGTGCTTACCCTACATACGCCAAGAAGTGCTGTATATTTTGTATTGTTTAATATAAATGCATTTTTTATTCCAATCCCAATTTGTATTTGAGATTCCCAAATCCCATCGGACTTGACTTCTTCGTGTCCCTCAGTGAGTGTAATACCAGCATTCAACTGTATGGGCCACAGCGGTTTCTATCATCATCATCATCACAACCCACGCTATGCATAAAATATATAGGTCCGCCGAGAGGCACGCTGAGGAGGCCATGCAAACTGCAATGGAATATGGGGCATCTCTCTCTTTTTACCTAATATTTTGATTCTATCCTGACATTTTTCAGTTGGAAGGGCAGTCTATGTGTAGCGGCCTCTGCCTGGGTCCGCTTCCAATGGTAGTCGGGGAGTGATTCCGTACGCGCTCCATCCAAATAATCGTCTCCACACCTAGTGTTCCGTTATCAGATACCAACGTGATATCCGATTTATTTAGAAAATGTATGGGTTACATGGGAGAGGTGATCAAAGCGATCCTATTTCCTATAATGGTTCAGAGACTATCTAAAATGTTCTAAACGATCCTAAGCGTCCTAAAGCGGTCAGAAAATTATATGCTTTCCCCCGTGGCTACAGCCCCACAGCTGATTCCTATCACCCATTTAATGATCTCCGCCGTGCTGTGGCTGATCCACCTGACAGGTGCAGGTGATCCACCCACAGTACAACAGAGTCCACCCAACTGGTTACACAGATAATCATAACATTCCCATAAATCATATCCTTCTATTGGAAATAATAATAACAATAATGATAATAATAATACTAATAATAATAATAATAATAATCTATAACAAAAACACTCATCTGGCCTTTACACCGGCCCCTAATTGTGCCTACACAATTACAAAACAAATAACATGGTCGGGTGAGTGTTCATTATAGCTGGCAATCCTCCTTTGACTCCAGTAGTAGGCAAAGTTTTGTGATTGGCCTCTGTAGCACATTGGTCTTGGTCTTCACCCTGACACTTCGTACCAGGCCCTTGTTATCCGGAAAGGTTTCCAGGATCCGTCCAAGCGGCCAGGAATTCCTGGGCGCTGTGTCGTCCACTATGACCACCAAGTCACCAGGGGCGAAGTTCTCTTTCTGGGTCTGCCACTTGCATCTTTCCTGCATCATGGGCAAGCACTCCCTCACCCAGCGTTTCCAGAAGATGTCGGCCAGGTATTGTGCCTGTTTCCACCTTCTGCGGGTGTACATTATCCTCCTTCTCAAATACACCCGGAGGCATAACAGGTTGTCCCTTCAAGAGGAGTAGGTGGTTTGGTGTAAGGGGTTCTTTTTTTTTTTATTGATATTTTTGCACAAATCTTTCCATTATTTACAGTATACCTTTTCACAGCATAATATGCAACATCCGAGATTCGCCTTTTTCATTTTTGTAACAACATACAAAACATGTAATAGACTCATACAAACACATTAATAACTGACATGGAAATTTAAAAAAGCACTTACAAAAAAAAAACATACTATACATTGTGCATATACATCCCTGATATATATATATATATATACGTCATACGTTACATGTAGACCGATCTACCTGCGAGCAGGTATGTGCTGCATCTTTTCTTTTCTTTTTTCTTTTTCTTTTTCTTTTTCTTTTCTTTTTTACGTTTCAGCTACGTATGTGTGTGTCTCCTATATACTTGTGTACCCCTATGTGTCAGTGAAAGCCTATATCTCAACTATGTGTATATGTAGGTGTGTGTATGCCTATTTCCTATACATGAGTATGTGCTTGTATGTGTGCCCCTGACGTGTATACCTTATCCTTGTGTATATGCGTGCATGTAAACCTATTATGTACACATATGAATATGTGTATCCTAGATACTTGTATGTGGCTATATCTGCGCACATGTGAGTGTGATAGAGACAGTGACCGTTCCATAGACACACCATCCGGACATAACATATATGTACATATATACATAATATATTATAGAGCACAAGTACCATCAGATCAAATCCCCTTTTTCATATTCATCCTTGATAATATTGTAATCCCATTTTACTCATTTGTCCTCAGATCGTTCAGTCAGGTGTAGAAAACTGTCCCATATCTCAGCGAAAATATCCTCTCTCCCTGCGACTCTATACGTCACCCTTTCATATGATGCTGTCCGAAACATTAGTTCCATCCATTCTTTAAAAGTAATATCAACAGGTGATTTCCAATGTCGTAATGCAATTCTACATCCTGATATCATGGCCATTCTATACCACATTCCCCGGTATTTAGGCAGCTTAATCCCTTTCGGTACTATACCCAAAACACATGCCATTGGGGCGTTATTTATCTTCACATTCAGGACCTTACTTAGGAATATCACAATTTGATCCCACATTTTCCGGACCTTCTCACATTCGTACAACATGTGCAGTAAGGTGCCTGTCTCCTTCTCACATCTCCAGCAGATGTCACTGTCCCTTAATTTCAGTCTGGCCAGTTTACTAGGCGTCCAATAGCTTCTGTTCAGCACTTTGTAAAAAATAAGTTGTGATTGCGCCTCCCTAGAGAATTTACTCCATTTGGACACCAGTTTCTCCCACATTTCCTCAGTAATATCCTCATGTACATCGTTCTCCCAGCTCAATCTCAGACCCGCCAATTTGGGTGCATTGTATTCTCTTATAACATCATAAAATCTTGACGCACCGCCTTTCCTGCGCCATCCTTTATAGAATATTTCTTGAATTGCAGTAATTGGGCCGCACTTTGGTCCTCCTATTGATGACGATATACAATGTCTAATCTGTAGGAATTTATAAAAGTTTTTATTATCTATATCAAAATCCTCCTTAATATCCTCAAAAGGCAAAACCCCATCCTCCCCGGCTATATCACCTAGTACATGTATCCCCCTTTTAACCCAATCGTCCCATATGACTGATTTCTTCCCAATCTTTAGTTTCTTATTATACCATATAGAGGCTCTCGTAGTTAAGTATGGGCTATCACCAGTCATTTTGTGCGATTGATTCCAAGTTTCCCTGATAAATGCCATCAAAGGGTTTTTAAGAGGTATAGGTCTGTCTGATTGTGTCAGGAAGGATTCCAGAGATGAGGGATATATCATCTCCTCCTCCATCCTGACCCAAGCAGGTGCCTCCTCAGACGAGTGATTCAGTTTGGAGAGCTGGGAGAGCGAGAATGCATAGTGATACCAGTCTAGTTTAGGCAGGGATAAACCGCCATTTTCCTTTGCTGCATACATTTTGGCCCGTCCAAATAGCGGCCTTTTGCCCCCCCCACAGATATACATTAATGACTTTGTCATACTGTTTGAGTAACTGGGTCGGGAGAGTCAGCGGCAACATATATAGGATATAATTTAATTTGGGAGCTAGTATCATTTTCACTAGGTTTATCTTTCCCAGGAGGGACATATTCATTTTGGCCCAATTCTGGGTCAGAGCACTAATGTGTTTGATTATAGGGGCAATATTGGCTTGCATCAACTCTTTCAGACCTGGGATCAGCTTTATTCCTAGGTATATCAACCCTGACGGCATCCATCTGTATTGCCACCCCCTTCTGATATCAGGGGGACAACATTTAGAGAGAGGCATTGCTTCTGACTTGCTCCAGTTGATTGTGTACCCAGATATTTCGGAGAAGGACTCGATAACATTTCCAATGATCCCAACTGCTGTTCGGGGGTTGCTGGATACCAATAAGATATCGTCCGCATATAAAAATAATTTATGTTCTACCTGCCCCGCTATTATCCCTTTGATGTCCTGATTAGTCCTCAGTGCGATAGCAAGTGGTTCGAGGAAAAGCGCAAACATTTGGGGAGAAAGCGGAGAACCTTGCCTCGTCCCCCGCCCTAGGTTAAAGGGCGAGGATACGATCCCGTTGGTCAATACTGATGCCATCGGATTTGTGTATAACAGTTTTACCCACCCAGTAAACGATGGACCGAACCCGAAGCGCTCTAGCGTGTGAAATAAGAATGCAAATTCCACCTTATCAAAGGCCTTTTCGGCATCCAATGAGAAGGCCACTGTAGGTTCTATATCATTCCTTACCTTCCACATTATGTGTAGGAGTCTGCGGATATTATCAGCTGAGTTTCTCCCCTTCACAAAGCCCACTTGATCTGAATGTTTTAATTTTAATTTCCTCATCTAACGCTGTCATTTTTTGTTTCTCCGCCCTTTTTAGTATCGCACCGTATTGTATGAGTCGTCCTCTCATGTAAGCTTTACATGTGTCCCACATTATGCCACTATCATCTATTGACCCTTCATTAAGTTCCCAAAATTCCTTAAATATAGTTCTAATGTACGTACACGATCCTTCATCATTTAACATCAGGTTATTGAATCGCCATCTCCGAGATCGTTGCCCTTCTTCCATGGATGTGATCACTAAATCAACCGGAGCATGGTCAGATATTACAATGTTCCCTATCCCAGTACTTGCAACCTGTTCTACCAGTGCGCTAGAGATCAGGAAATAATCTATTCTAGAGTATGAGGAATGTGGGTGAGAGTAAAACGTGTAGTCTCTTTCTTGTGGGTTCATAACCCTCCAAACATCCACTAGACCCAACTCCTCTATCAGAACACCAACCGCCAGTCTCCCTGTGTTGTCAGCGGTTTTGGGTTGGTATGATCTGTCTATCAAGGTGTTTCCAACCAAGTTGAAGTCCCCCCCTATGATTACGTTGCTATTCCCTATTTTCCTGATCACCTCACATACCTCATGGAAAAAGTCTGAGGACGACCCGTTGGGCGCATATATATTAGCTAAAGTAGTCCTCTGTCCCTCTAAATCAGCATCCAGTATAACCCATCTTCCCTCATCATGTGAGAAACTATTGTGTACCTTTAGGTCTAAGTTTTTTCTCACCAATATTGCCACCCCCCTCTTCCTAGAAGAGAACGTGCTATAGTATATTTGTCCCACCCAATCCCTTTTAAGCTTGGCCGACTCCTCCTCATCCAGGTGTGATTCCTGAATTAGTGCAATATCTGCCTTTTTTTGTTTCAAGAACGTCAATATCTTCTTTCTCTTAATGGGATGATGACATCCGTCTATATTCCACGATATTATTTTAATCAGCCCCATATTTCTCGTAATGCATCTCCCCTGTGCAATCCATGACGTAGTCTAGTGCCTGAGACTGTGAAGATATATATACAATAGTATAGCATACAATGAAATAAAAAAGAACATATAAAAACATAAATACACTCTCCCCCCCCACATTTACCCAAGCTACGTTCGATATGACCCCAGATAGAACAGTCGTACCGAGGGTGAAATCGATACTCACCCATGCACCTTGGTCCCCCTCGACTAACAGAGGAGTGCATACGGCACAAGGCAGATTGCCCAAAACTGTGCCCCTATTATCTTGTATACCCTGACGTAACGTATGGCTCACACTGTAATCTATATACAGTGCGATCAATTCAACTGAACTTGACAAAACGGTAACGTTTCCAACCATTAACATTTGTATATCTTTCAGATATATCTTGGTACATTGTAACTTCTATGACATAGCCATAATGGCCTGTGGTTCATTTCGTTATACTTTTCCTGTATCCATCCGGGATATTTCCCCTCCCATACTTTTATCATATTCTTCTATCCATTGCCCTCTATTTTCATTTCACATATTTTTTTTTTTTTTTTGTTTTTTTTATCATTTTTCTTTCTCTTTTGTCTTTTCCTCTATATACATATTGACATTTTTTGATGTTATTTACTCTATGACGATGCCCCCGTGACTTATCTGTATTCATGCGCTTCATGAACTTTATCTCAATTGTCCGCCTCCGACTGTCCCCGTCTGAATCCCTGTAGTTTCTCCCGGTATCCGTGATGACCATTGCCCTGCTGTGTGCGGCGTTCAGTCCCCGTCGTCTGCATGTCGTCCCCCGGTCCCCGTTTTCTTCCCATTGTCTGCCAGGTAGACAGCCGCATTATCTCCTCTCGGTCCGGGTCGGTAGTCGGGTTCACCACGGTGATCTTGAATCCACGCTTTGCCATATCCGCCGTCGCCTCCGCCGCGCTCTGGTACAGGCGGGTGCCATCCTCGTAGAATACCCTCATCTTCGCTGGATACGGTGTCTGGAACTTGAGATTCTTCTCCTTCATTATTCTCTTGGCCTCGGCATATTCTCCTCGCTTCTTCAGTATTTCAGTGGGGAAGTCATGGTCGACATAGAAGCGATCGTTGCCACATGAGACGTTCTTCTTCTGCCATGTTCGGCGTATTATCTCTTCCTTCATTTTGTAACTCCCAAACTTAACCACGATTGACCGTGGCTTCAGCTGTGGGTTGTTAGGCCTTGGGGCCAGTGCCCGGTGTGCTCTTTCGATACGAAGGTCCATGTCATGAGGCAGACCGAGGGCGTCTTTAAACAAGCCGTCTAGAAATCCATGCATGTCTTTCCCCTCTTTTTCCTCCGGGATACCATACACCCGCAGGTTCTCTCTCCTCGTCCTGCCCTCCTGGTCGAGTAGTTTAGCCTCCACGTCGGCCTGCCTCTGCATTAGGTTTTTTATTAAAACCGTCGCCGCATCAAGCACATTTTCATTTTCTCCGATTCTCCCCTCAGTTTCATCGAGCCTGTCGTTCATTTTGTTCATGTAATTTCTTATCTCCCGAAATTGACGCTCATTGTCTTTTCTGAAGTCTTTGAGCTCGTTGTATATGTTCAACAGCGTGGCTTCTTGTTCACAGTCATCGTCGCCATCTTTTCCTCCCGTTACTTCGTCATTCTCTGCCATTCCGTCGTCCTTTTCAGTTGTAATCGTGGTCGCCCTACGTCTCGTGATAGCCCCTTCTGTCATCCCTATTAAATATATACCCTGGTGTTTTTACTAAATGTTTCTCGGGGCTACATCATTTTGCTGTCGGGGAGCTCGCGAGTTAAGCAGCCATGTTCTTCCGCGGTCAGACCGGAAGTCGGTGTAAGGGGTTCTAAATCTTTGGGGTCGTTGGACACCGTGGTAAGTGGGCGATCGTTCATAATGGCTTCCACCTCACACAGTGCTGTGAGGAGAGTCTCATCATCCACCTTCTGTTCATTTCATTTCATTTCATTTAATTTAGTCATTTAGCTGACGCTTTTATCCAAAGTGACTTACAAGTTCTGACAAGCCATCAGGAAGGGCACAACTTTATCAGCTGAGCAACAATGTTCATCAAAGTGTTGAGTGCTACAGTGTAGGTTAGTTTATTAGGACAAATGCATGACAGTACGGTTAGTTAGGGTTCGATTTTTTTTTTATTATTATTTTTTTAATTCAGATAATGGTTGAAGAAGTGCGTCTTTAGTCGACGGTGAAAGATTGGACGTGATTCGGCTGTCCTAACTGGGGTGGGTAGTTCATTCAACCATTGTGGGGCAAGGACTGAGAATAGGCGACTTCTCTTTGATGACCCTCCCGGAGCTTGGATAGGAGTAGGTCTGAGGCGGCCAGAAGATGCAGAGCATAGGGGTCTTGAGGGTGTGTAGTTAGAGACCATTGACCGGAGGTAGGCGGGAGCGGTTCCCTTTGCCGCACGGTATGCTAGGTCGAAGGCCTTGAAGCGGATTCGTGCAGCAATGGGGAGCCAGTGCAGGTCCCTAAGAAGTGGGGTGACATGGGCCGACTTCGGTAGGTTTGAGATCAGGCGGGCCGCTGCGTTCTGAATGAGTTGAAGAGGCTTAGTGGCAGTGGCCGGGAGGCCAGCGAGCAGTGCATTGCAGTAGTCGAGGCGGGAGATGACTGTTGATTGGACGAGGAGTTGGGTGGCTTCTTTTGTCAGGAAGGGGCGGATCCTTCTGACGTTGCTCAAGAGGAATCGGCAGGTTCTGGTCGTCGCTGCGAAGTTCAACTGGTCGTCGAGGACAACACCAAGGTTATTGGCGGTCGGGGACGCAGTCACAGCTGCATTCTCGACTGTAATTGAAAGGTCGGTTAGGGGGGGAGGATTTGGCCGGCAGGTGGAGCAATTCTGTTTTGCTTAGGTTCAGTTTGAGGTGGTTGGTCGTCATCCAGGCGGAGATGTCGGACAGACAGGCCGAGATCTGCTCAGAGACGTGGATATCTGAGGGAGGGAAGGAGAGGAAGAGTTGAGTATCGTCGGCATAACAATGGTAGGAGAAGCCATGAGACGTGATAATGTTACCCAGTGATTTAGTGTAGAGGGAGAAGAGAAGGGGTCCTAAAACCGAGCCCTGGGGGACACCCGTCCGCAGGGGGCGGGTGGCCGACAGGGTCCCTCTCCATGACACTTGGTAGGAGCGGTCATTGAGGTATGATGACAGCCATGTCAGCGCAGAGCCAGCCACTCCCATTCCTGCGAGGGCCGCAAGGAGGATCTGGTGGTTGACTGTGTCGAAGGCTGCAGATAGATCTAGGAGAATCAGGACAGAGGAGAGGCCTTTCGCTTTTGCTAAGTGAAGTGCCTCTGTGACCGCAATGAGGGCTGTCTCTGTGGAGTGACCAGTCCTGAAGCCTGACTGATTAGGATCTAGGAGGTCATTCTGTAAGAGATAAGCAGTAAGTTGGTTGGATACAGCACGTTCAAGTGTTTTAGAAAGGAAGGAGAGAAGAGAGACAGGACGGTAGTTGCCTATGACGGTAGGGTTCAGGGTTGGTTCTTTTATGAGCGGCGTGACTCTGGCTTGTTTTAGGGAGGTGGGGACCACCCCCGAGTTGAGTGAGGAGTTGATGGTTGCAGTTAGGAATGGGAGGATGTCTGGTGCTATGGTCTGGAGGAGTGGGGAGGGTAGCTGGTCCAGCTGGCAAGTAGTCGGACGGTTCGCCGTTACCAGTGTCAGGGTCTCTGCTTCTGTAATGGGAGAGAAAGATGACAGAGTGAAGGATGAGGTTCTCGATTCAGCATTTGGAATGGGTGGGGGTTGGGAGAAGGAGCTGCGGATGTTCTCCACTTTTTCCTCAAAGAAGATCGCAAAGTCTTCGGCAGAGAAAGATGAGGGAGGGGGGGGTGGGGGGGGGAGTGAGGAGGGAGGACATGGTAGCATGCAGTTTGCGAAGATTCTTGGCAGAGGCCTCGATCCTATGGTGGAAGAAAGAAGCTTTGGCATTAGTGATGGTTTTGGAGAATGTTAACAAGAGGTTGTGATATGTGTCGATGTCAGCAGTGAGGCGTGACTTTCTATACTTCCTTTCAGCTGCTCTCAGGACCTGTCTTTGTTCTCTCACTGGATCTGTCAACCATGGACTGGGTGGGGAACGGCGGGCAGGTTTCTCAACGAGGGGACAGAGCTTGTTCCTTCAGGACCGACTGGAGGATCCTTTTTGTCGACTTGATCAACCTCTCCCATACCCCACCGAAGTGGGCTGCAGAGGGGGGATTGAGAATCCACTTTACTCCAGAGTCCGCCATTATGGTGCTAATCTTAGTTTGGTCCAGCTGCTTGAGGGCCTGGTTTAGCTCTCTCTGGGCACCAATGAAATTGGTCCCTTGATCCGTCCTTATGGAGCGTACTGGACCCTGTCTGCAAATGAATCTTCTGATGGCGTTTATACAGGATGCAGTATCGAGGAAGTGTGCCACATCAATATGAACGGCCCGTGTCACTAGGCAAGTAAAAATGACACCCCATCTCTTGACGGTACTCCGTGCTCTCTTTACCTCTATGGGGCCGAAATAATCAATACCCACATGAGTAAAAGGTGGGAGGTCCGGTGTTATCCGATCCTCGGGTAGGTCTGACATTTTCTGTACTCCAGGTTTGGCTAGTACACGTCTACAGACCACACACTCCCTAATGACCTTCCTGGTCATGGAATTAGCGCAGGGTAGCCAGTACCGCTCCCTTAGCCTGGAAAGGGTGTGTCCTCTCCCCAAGTGTCGCAGTTGTTCATGGATCTGCCTCACAATCAAGCTTGATATGCGAGTGTGTTTGGGCAGGATCAGTGGGTGTTTCACTTCCACTGGCATGGCCATTTTGTTCAGCCTACCTCCCACTCTCAGCAATCCATCATCCAGGAGTGGATCCAGTCTTAAAATGGAGCTGGATAGTTTCACCGATTTTCCCATCCTGAGAGATGTTATCTCATCCTTGAAGTGCTGCTCTTGAGAGTAGCGTATGAGTGCATGCCTGGCCTCAGTCAATTCCTCTACTGACAGGCTAGGTTGCACTATGGAGTCGGTGGAGGCTTGATCCATGCTAGGACCTGGCTCCTTCTTTTGGAGCCTGGCTCGAAGTAGTCGTTTTAGTTTTAGGAACCACGCAGCTGCTCTTGTCAACCGATTCCAGGTTGAGTAGTGCCCAATCAGCTGACTTGTCGGGTTCGCTTCTTCTACCGTAACACTACTTACAAAGACCTCTTTCTTGACTTCTGGGTCATCTTGGTGCACCGAACCATATAACTCCTCTGGTCTCTTCGGCCAGTGCTCCTCTCCCTTCCGTAGGAATCCTGGGCCACTGAACCATTGCTTTGACTTGAGCATCGTGTCAGCATCCAAACCTCTTGATGCCTCATCTGCAGGGTTCTCCTTCGAGCTCACGTACCTCCATTGAGATGTCGTGGTGAGGTCCTGAATAATGGCGAGGCGATTGGCCACAAATGTCCGAAATCGTCTTTTCTCATTGTAGACATATTTTAGGACTGTCTGGCTGTCTGTCCATAGTACCGACTCTTTCAGTGTCAGGTGTAGCTCTTTTCTGAGCATTCTGTCCATACGGGAAGCCAGAGTAGCAGCGGCAAGTTCCATCCGAGGGATTGTTACTTGTTTCAAAGGGGCTACCCTTGCTTTTCCCATCACAAATGCAGTGTAGATCTCGCCCTGGTCATTTGTGTACCTTGCGTAACTCACTGTGCCGTATCCTGATTCGCTTGCATCATAGAAGTGGTGGAGTTGAACAGCTCCAGTTTCCCAAAACCGGCGGGTTTCATGCACCTGTTTATCCTGAGCTCTGACAGCTTGTCCAGGTCTGAAAACCACTCTTGCGACCGTTTTGCCAGTGGCTCCGGGATGTCTGTATCCCATCCGCACTTGTTCCTGCAGAGCTCTTGAAGAATCATTTTTGCCGTGAGCACATAAGGAGCTAGGAAACCAAGTGGGTCATACATGGAACATACGATGGAAAGAATGCCTCTTCTGGTTAGAGGTCGATTCCTGATGGTAACTCGGAATTGAATGTGTCACTTTCAAGGTTCCATTGGATGCCTAGAGCTCGTTCAGTGAGTGGTTTCTCCCAGTCAAGATCCAACTCAACGTTCTGCTTGGCCTTGTCCTCTTCAGGGAGATTAGCCAGCACCTCTTTACTGTTGCTCACCCATTTGGTGAGTCTGAATCCACCTCTTGCACATGCTTCTCTGAGTCCTTCTGTCAACTTGACGGCTTGGCTTACTGTCTCCACCGACTTCAGGCAGTCATCAACATAAAAGTTAGACCTGATGGTATCGGTGACTTCTTGGCCGTAATGATCACTGTTATCCTCCGCTGTCTGTCTCAGAGCAAAGTTGGAACAACTAGGTGAAGATATGGCACCAAACAGATGTACCTTCATCCTGTACTCCTCCAGCGGCCGGGTGATATCGCCATCTGGCCACCATAAGAATCGCAGAAAGTCAATGTGATCTGGATGGACTCTGACCTGATGGAACATTCCTTGTATGTCTGCCATGAAGGCTACTTGGTCTTGACGGAATCTTAACAACACTCCTATTAGTGTGTTTGTCAGGTCTGGACCCTGAAGCAGTTCATCATTGAGAGATGTGCCTTGGAATGATGATGTGCAATCAAACACCACTCGTAATTTGTTCTTTCTTTTGTGATACACCCCGTGATGTATTAGCTCTTGAAGAGGTACCTTCTCTGCGTAGTCCATTTTGATTACCTCTCCCATGAAGCCTTTGTACTCTGCATGGTACTCTTCATTCTTCCTGAGCTTCTTTTGCAGGCCCATGGCTTGTTGTGTCGCCACCTGTCTGTTGTTGGGCATCATCACATCTCCTTTTCGAAAGGGGAGTGGCAAGTGATAATGACCATCTTTTAAGGTTATCGAACTGGTGGCGATCTTCATGAACTTTCTGTCTTCTACCGATAGTTCATTCTGCTCATCATGGTGCTTTTCAGAAAAGTCTTATTTGTATTGTTCCACAAGCAGGTCCTCCAGTTTCGCGATTGATATTCTGTTTGCTGTGGCTTTGGGTCTTCCCATCTCATCCACCGCGTTGATGTTAAGTGGACCACAAACCGCCCATCCCAAGAGTGTCCTCACAGCATATGGCCCGTCATCCTGACTGTTTATGACCTGCCAAGGTTCCATGGCTCTTGGAGTATTGACTCCAATCAGAAGTTCCACCTCTGCATCAATCTGAGTGGTGTGAACATCCTTCAGGTAGGGCCATCTTTTCAATTCCTCTTGAGTAAGGATGTTTTCTTTTGACACTGGGATTGCTGGTTGAGTGTAAATTGTAGGCAGTGCAAGAAATGTGTTGTCATCGATGTTGCCTACCTCCAGGCCTGATATCTCATATGCTGGGACTGGTTTCTCTTGTGCCATTGTTGTAAGGAGAATTGAGGTTTTCCGGCCCTTAGCATTCAGCTTCCTCATGAGGCTCTCTGTGCAAAAGGATGCCGAGCTGCCATGGTCCAAGAAGGCATATGTAGTTACATACCTACTTCCGTCAGCCTGTTTCACCTTAACTGGCACAATGGCTAAGGCACAGTCCTTACCGGCCCCATTATCTTCACCAAGCCTCACCAGAGCACTACCCACAGTCTTCTTGGTCACGGGTGGTGTCCTCACCTGTTGAGGTGTTTTCACCTTCCATGTTGTAGACCTGACTGTTCCTTTTTGATTGTCTGGTCCTTCTTGGTCATTTGTTTCTATGTGTAGCAGAGTCAGGTGTTCTTTCTGGCAATGCTGACACCTCATCCGCTGGCTACAGTTCCTACTGAGATGTCCCTTGGTGAGACAACCAAAACAAAGTCCTTTCACCTTTAAGAACTCTATTTTGTTCAGATGTTTCTGAGCTCTTATCCTCCTGCAGGCTTCAAGTGAATGATCGCCTGCACAGTACAAGCAAGGAGTTCTAAAAGCTACAGAGCCATCTGCCTTGGATCCTACATTACTGACGGTTGACGGTATGTTTGTGGCCGGTGTCACTGTCGTGACAAAGCTGCTTCTCTTTTTTCTTTCTTTAACCGGTGCGGCTGATGCTCCTGCTCGTGTTTGCCATCCAGAGGCTGCCGTCTTGAAGTACCTTGGGGCAGCTCTGTCAGTACCATAGTCCTGAATACTACCAAACAATGGGTCGGAGGCGATTTTAGCTTGTCTCTCCAGATAAGCCACAAGATCCTTGAATTTGGCTCTTTGCCCAGTGCGCTCCTGGATGTCGTAGGCCGTTGACCTCCACCTTTCTCTGATCCTAAAGGGTATCTTGGATAAGATCAGTCGTAGGTTAGATGGATTGTCCAGCTCATCCATATAGTGAAGCTCCTGCATTGCATTACTGCATCCTCTCAGGTAGAGGGCGTAGGCGCGCAAAGCTTGACTATCCTCCGGTTTGATGCTGGACCAGTCCAAGGCCTTCTTTATATAAGCATTTGTTATTCTTATTTCATCACAGAAATTCTCTTTAAGTAGTCTTTTGGCTTCCACATATCCATCCTGTGGATGCATGTGTAGGCAGCTCCGCACAAGATCTTTAGGTTGATCTGTGGTGTATTGTTCCAAAAAGTAGAGTCTATCCTGATCGCTGGTGGTTCTATTTTCTATGCCGTACTCGAAGGCTCGCATGAATGACCTAAAGTTCATAGGATCTCCCTCAAACATGGGAATCTCCCTGGTTGGGAGTAGCGCCAGATTCTGCTGTGTGACAAGTATATCTGTAATGTCATTCTGTCTTGCCATGACATTTGATAGAACCTGGTCTGTTTGGGTTTGACCCTGTTGTCCTGCTGTAGCTCCAGATGGTCGTAGCTGAAGCTGCACAGGGTGCTGATGCTGATATGGTGCATGTGGTTGTTGCCAAGGTTGTGGCTGAGGTAGCACATATGGTGGTGGTCGATACTGTACAGGTGGTTGTGGCTGTATATATGGCTGTTTGGGTCTCACTGCTTGTGGAGGCCTCTGTTGTTGTTGTTGTTGTTGCTGTTGTTGTTGCTGCTGTTGTGGTTGTTGCTGCTGCTGTTGCTGCTGTTGTTGTTGTTGCTGTTGTGGTTGTTGCTGTTGTTGTTGTTGTTGTTGTTGTTGTTGTTGTTGTTGTTGTTGTTGCTGTTGTGGTTGTTGCTGTTGTTGTTGTTGCTGTTGTGGTTGTTGCTGTTGTTGTTGTTGTTGTGGTTGTTGCTGTTGTTGTTGTTGTTGTTGCTGTTGTGGTTGTTGCTGTTGTTGTTGCTGTTGTTGCTGCTGCTGCTGCTGCTGCTGCTGCTGTTGTTGTTGTTGCTGCTGTTGTTGCTGCTGCCGCTGTGGTTGTTGTTGTGGTGTGTGCGCCCATGCATACTGGTCCAAGAGCTGTCTTTGCACAGGGGTTTTTGGAACAGTATTTATGGATGCATACTCTACCGGTGATTGCAATATCGGTAGTCCTTCTGAGGTATCTAGAGCATGTGATCGGTCAACATATTCATTCATACCATCCCATCTAGGTTGCATCTTGTACACATATTCGTCCTCTTGAGAGGGTGGCTGGTTAGTTTGAGATGGATACCTCATGGTTCTAGATGAGTTGGTTTGCGATGATGTCTCATAATCATCCAGTATCTTGAGTTTGGCCGTTGATACAGCCATGTCTGTGTCAAAGTCAAGTTTATCCTTCTCAGCCTTTAATTTAGCCCTGGCTTTAGCCTCCTGCAGACTTAATTCAGCCTTTAATTCAGCTTGTCTTTTAGCCTTGTTTAGATTTAATTCAGCCTCTAATTCAGCTTCCTTTAGGCTTAGAGATTGTCTGGCTGAAAGTGCAGTGGCTTTTGCCTGAATGCTGGCCCGCTCAGTGTCAGCCCTTCGACGGGAGGCAGATAACCTGGATGAATGGCTTCCACCTGATCTTGATGATTTTGATGATTTTGATGATTTTGATGATTTTGATGATTTTGATGATTTTGATGATTTTGATGGGGCCCTGGAAATGCTATCCTCTGGGCCTATTGTAGCCTGAAGGTCAGTTTCCAGCTTATCTTGAGTCTCTACTGGAGACTCTTGGATCACAGACTCAATTGGACTTTGGGCTGGAGTTTGCTTTTTCTTATACTCCTCCATCAAGCATTCTTCAATCTCGTTAACCCATGTATTAAATTCATCTATTTTTGGTTTATACCATTGTGTTTCATTATCATCATCATCATCATCCTGTAAATACTGTACAGACTCATTTGCAATCTTAAAAGCACTGAGTGTCTTATTGAACAATGCCATGTACGTTTTTACTCCTTCTTCATCCTTTGATATCATCATCAGTTTAATCTCATTTTGTTTGCGGGTGCATGCTGCAAGCCTCCCTTTACGTGATGCTATTAATTGTCTCAGTTCAATTTCCGCGACCGTCAAATCCATGTTATCCGTTTCAGAAGCTGACATCTTGTTTATATTTATCCGCCAATTCTTAAGACAACTTTATAATTATTTTATATTCCACAGCGCCGTGTGCGAGCGCCACATACGTAGTAGTCTGTATTTCATTCATAAATTCTACTCACGAACGTTCCATTGATGTCCTCGGGAATCGGGATCATTCACTGGCTTGGCTGTGGTTGATCGATTCCTTCCATCCTTCCTGGTGTCATTTGTTGAAGCGCACCTCTAGCCTGGGTGCCTTTAACAACCTGACGAGTCCTCTTCTCACTCTATCGAAGCGCGCCTCTCCTTGGGTGGCTTCAATAGCAGCAATTTTCTGACTTAATGTAGCGGCCTCTGCCTGGGTCCGCTTCCAATGGTAGTCGGGGAGTGATTCTGTACGCGCTCCATCCAAATAATCGTCTCCACACCTTGAGTTCCGTTATCAGATACCAACGTGATATCCGATTTATTTAGAAAATGTATGGGTTACATGGGAGAGGTGATCAAAGCGATCCTATTTCCTATAATGGTTCAGAGACTATCTAAAATGTTCTAACCGATCCTAAGCGTCCTAAAGCGGTCAGAAAATTATATGCTTTCCCCCGTGGCTACAGCCCCACAGCTGATTCCTATCACCCATTTAATGATCTCCGCCGCGCTGTGGCTGATCCACCTGACAGGTGCAGGTGATCCACCCACAGTACAACAGAGTCCACCCAACTGGTTACACAGATAATCATAACATTCCCATAAATCATATCCTTCTATTGGAAATAATAATAACAATAATGATAATAATAATAATAATGATAATAATAATAATAATAATAATAATAATAATAATAATAATAATAATAATAATAATAATAATAATAATAATAATAATAATAATAATAATAATAATAATAATAATAATAATAATAATAATAATAATAATAATAATAATAATAATAATAATAATAATAATAATAATAATAATAATAATAATAATAATAATAATAATAATAATAATAATAATAATAATAATAATAATAATAATAATCTATAACAAAAACACTCATCTGGCCTTTACACTATGTGTAACGGTAAAAAAAAGAAAATAATAATAATATATATATATATTTTTTTTAAAGGGCACTTTTTTATGAGGCTCAAAAAGGCAGGTGCTCAAGCTCCCCTTGGGCTCTATGTGTGCACGTGCCTGCCTACAGGTCGGTTGGGTGACGCCGGTACGGTGGAAACAGGAAGTATCGGGGGCAGCGTGAGCCTCCCACGCGTTACTCCTCGCCACTGAGAGTTCGAGCTGTTGCGGTGAAAAGATGCGACAGGCTGCCTCCTCGTGTACCGGAGGGGACACGTGATGCAAGGCTTCTATCCTCACTACAGCCGACCAGTGGGAGGCATAGTCTAGCAACGTTCAAGACAGGGGAGGGAAGAATTGGAAACACGAAAATTGGGATGGGAGAAAAATAGAAAATGGGGAGAAAAAGTGGATAAAAAAAGATGTTAAAAACTGTGATTTTATATGTCTGCACTTTATGTGCTAATTTTGTGCCTAATTTGTGTCTTTTTTGTGTTGTGAAGCACTTTGAGCTGCAATTCTTGTATGAATGGTGCTGTACAAATAACGTTTATTATTATTATTATTTATCAATATTTGTTTGGGGGGCAAAGCAATACTCCTGCACCTTTCTAACAGCTCTGTAGATGTATTAGTATTATTAAAAGATTACTCTACATACAAAATGTTATCTATAGCATCATGAATATTATATATGTATTTGTGGGCTAAACTCAATATCTGAGTCCTTCTGTGAGACATGTCGGACGTGCCGGTTCTGTTGTCACGGCAACAGATGGAATCGTACACCATGAGCTAGACTGGTGTTAATGGACTTTAAGGTCATGCATTCTGTCACCGGAGGAGCTTCACACATGTGGCCACTAGTAGATCTACAACCTTTCAAGCAATAAAGTGGTACATAAACAAACACACGGACACACGGACACTCACACACACACGCACGCACACACACGCACGCACACACGCATGCGCACGCACGCGCGCACACACACACACACACACACACACACACACACACACACACACACACACACACACACACACACCTACACACACACACACACACACATCTAGACACACACTGGCTGAGAGTTTAATCCCTTTTATTGTATTTTCTGTTATCTGATACTCTGTTTGTGTACTGTAATGCTATTTGGAATTATTTGTATATGTAGGAATATTGGAATATATCTTTAAATGTATGCTACTATAATGTTATGTATGTACGTACTGTTTAGTTGTGTGTGGACCCCAGGAAGTTGTTGCTGCAGTGATGACTAATGGGGATCCGTAATAAAAGATAAAACATAAAAGTGACACATTCTTTCAACAACTCCAGGTTAGACCCATTGAGATTAACATCTGTTTTTCAAGAGCAACCCAGCCAAGAATGACAGCAGTATAGCAGTTGAATACAGTACACACACACCCACCCACACACCCACCCCCACCCCCACCCCCACCCCCACACACACACACACACACACACACACACACACACACACACACCCCCACACACACACACCCACCCACACACACACACACACACACACACACACACACACACACACACACACACACACACACACACACACACACACACACACACACACACACACACACACACACACACACACACACACACACACACACACACACACACACACACACACACACACACACACACACACACACACCTACACACACACACACACACACACACACACACACACACACACACACACACACACACACACACACACACACACACACACACACACACGCTGAACTGGCCACACAATAGTCTAAACATGATAAACACGCAGCACCAGTCTTCCCACATTGTGCCAGTTTAAAGCTGACGCGTCACGCAGGAATACCTCCTGTTATTGACTCATTATTGAAACAAGGAGTAATTATTGTTCTACTTGAAGCTGTTGTAATACATTTGTAACAACAGTTCCAAAGCCAGGCACTACAGGAAAAATTTAGAATTGTCCAAAACCTAAGACGATACTGTAGTTCCTGATATTAATTCTGTTCTCCTCTCTCCTCTCTAACGGCTGTTTTATACAGTAATTCATTTGTTCATTTTTCAACACCCCTGCAGCAGTCAGTCAGTACCAATTACTTTTACAGTATGTCAATACGCTTAGACCATAATGTCTGACCGAGCCTTGTTGACCCTTCTTGTCCACAGCACGATGACCTGGGGTCTGTTTTATAAAACTGTGTGGAGAATCCTGAAATCAACAGTCATGTCTCGCTTCGACTACTGCAATGCACTGCTAGCTGGTTTACCGGCTACCGCCACCAAGCCACTTCAACTCTTGGAAGCCTATCCAACCTACCAAAGTCAGCCCATGTCACCCTTCTTCTTAGAGAGCTGCACTGGCTTCCCATTGCTGCACGAATCCGCTTCATGGTCCTTGACCTGGGATATGGTGCAGTGAGGGGAACGGCTCCCTCCTAGCTCCGGTCAGTGGTCTCTAACTACACTCCCTCAAGACCCCTCCGCTCTACATCTTCTGGCTGCCTCAGACCCACTCCTATCCGAGCTCCTCGCGGTCAACAAAGAGAAGCAGGCTATTCTCTGTCCTCGCTCCACAATGGTGGAAAAAACTTACCACAACAGTCAGGACAGCTGAAATTCCACCATTGACTAAAAACACACTGTCACACACAAAAAGAAAATGTCTTACTGTCTATTATGTACTTTACTACTATGCTACTATACTACTACCTATCATGCTGATATGTCTATACTACTATGTACTCAGAGTGTAACACTCAAGTTCGACACTATTTGACAAACAATACCACTTCCCCTTAGCTGCCAGAGATATACTGTTGACTTGTTCACAATTTGTAAGTCACTTTGGATGAAAGCGTCTGCTAAATGACTATATGTAAATGTAAATGTTTGCATAGGTAGGAATGAGGAAACCTTCATTATGCCTAAAAATATTCAGATTTATAAAACCATGTGTAACGTTATGCCTACATGTATACGTACTCATTTACATTAACAAGCCTCGAGTCCCACCCCATTGACTCCCACCCCGTTGACTCCCACCCCGTTAACTCCCACCCCGTTGACTCCCACCCCGTTAACTCCCACCCCGTTAACTCCCACCCTGTTAACACAATTAAAAATAAATGATGTTGAAACACCCCATTGACTCCCACCCCGTTAACTCCCACCCTGTTAACACAATTAAAAATAAATGATGTTGAAACACCCCATTGACTCCCACCCCGTTAACTCCCACCCTGTTAACACAATTAAAAATAAATGATGTTGAAACACCCCATTGACTCCCACCCCGTTAACTCCCACCCTGTTAACACAATTAAAAATAAATGATGTTGAAACGCCCCTTTTCCACCTGTTTTGCAATTCATATCACACTTCAGTCATTCACTCTTGATGAGAAAACGACAGATGAAAACAGTAGTAGGCCTATTAGCTGAGCAAACATTCCTTCAACTGTGAAGTTGATTTAAATAGGATATCATTTTGAAGAAGGCTTGTCTGCATCAACCTACTAATAGAATTGATAAGAAGCCATAGTGGCAGTAAACCTCTGAATCAATGTCATCGACAATAAGCAGAAAAGTGTTATGATCTCAACTCCACAACCTCATCAAAGTAGGCATACTGTCTCCAACAGCACTAAAGCATCATCACACACAGATAGAAATGTGCTTTAATTACAGCAATGGCAGTATTTCCATGCATGCAGGGCTTGAATAAGGGAACAAGTCAGAAACATAATCACTCTTTTATTCAAGTTTATCTCGTTTAATTTAGAACATAATTTAGAGCAAACATCAAGACGTGTAAAATCATGGCACAGTGAAAAATATACACCAAGGGCTTCAACATTGGGGGAGACACTTTAAGCGGGGGGTCTGGTGGTCCTCCTCCTGGACCTTGAGTGTCAAACACTTAATTTCCTGCATTCTGGTGTACTTTTATGAGAGACACGTCTGCAAGGTTGAGATGGTATGGTCCTGTAGGGGTGTCTGAAATTGTTGGTTAATATATAGTTACAGGTAAGAAAGATATATAAATGTATAAATGTTTTGACCCCCTTATTTTTTACCTCTTTTGGGGAGGGGGGCTTGTCTTTCATAATATCAATATTTTTGTAGGGGTACATGTCCCCTGCAACCCCCCTACATCTATGCCTATGTACAACCACAATTGTGCTGATTACGCTTGGGAAACCGGACATTGCTGCAAATTGCCTTTTGATGTTAACCTGTTCACCCACAGTGTAACCTAAATGTAGGCCTATTCAGTATCCTTGTGTCCGTCCTTATGTTGTGTTACAGCTCCATGAAATAATACAGATGAAAAAATAGCAATACCTTGTCTTATAGGGACTGCTACCTTATCATTTCATTGAGCTGTAGATAACACAACACAAGGATTCAACGTCCCAGATAACATCGCTGGTGGCTATATTCAATGTAATTTACTCTCAATAACTGTGCAAAACTGTTTTTGGATGTATGTGAGATTATGTGCAAAAAAGGCATTTTTGTTTTTTGGTGAAGTGCCCCTTTAAGGTCTGTATGATTAACAATTGTATCAGCAATCAGCAGGATTGAAAGAGGAGGCTATAAAACATGCTTCCCTCCTTGACTTTGTGTACACACACACACACACGCACGCACGCACGCACGCACGCACGCACGCACGCACGCACGCACGCACGCACGCACGCACGCACGCACGCACGCACACACACACACACACACACACACACACACACACACACACACACACACACACACACACACACACACACACACACACACACACACACACACACACACACACACACACATTCTTCTATCAATGTCATTCTCTTATAGTCTGTACATTGTATAACTCATTTGTACATCAATGCTCCACTTATTTGATGTACTATCACACATGTATAACAAAAGACAAGATACTTGTGCCCTAATGATAAACGCTCAATGTAAAAAAAATAATGCTATAAATAATTATACTATGGAACTTCACACTATTAATGTGCACTAATGGCTCTCAATCAGCCTTGGGCAGACCTGTCAAACGAGCTCCAGGTATTAACAGGGCTGATGTCTACAGTAAATACTCTGTTAGCTCTCTGTTCTCCAGAGAACTATAGGCTACTAGCTGCAATGCTGTGAGCTGGGACTCTCCTTTTTGAAACACGTCATTCTGTCAGTAAACAACTCTATCCTTAATCAATGACTCTGTTGTTGGCTTCTGTGAATAATCTGCTCAGATGATTCCAAATCATATACAGTATAATATACTACATATATATAATAATAATAACTTTATTGTAAAGCACCTTTCATACAGGGGATTGCAGTTCAAATAATAAATCCAGTTAAAGTTGCAGTTCAATAAAATCAGTGTAAAACAAGCATCAAGAGCAAAGCATAAAGTGGGAGAAAATACTGCAGATATATTAATCAAATCATTATCAGAACCTCACATTCCAATAGGCTGCTTGCATTTCTGTAATCTGATGATTACCTGATAAAGGTCATAGTATGCACCCAGCGGATAGTGGGGCATAGAAATACAAGTAAAAATAAGTAACATCCCAACAGGCCACTTTGTTTATGGTTTGATTCAGTTTTAGTAGAATAGAAAATACATGAATGATGAAATGAGCACATAAAATGCAGACATACTATAAAATCACTGTTTTTTTTTTACAGTGCAATAAAATAGTTAGTAGTCTATATATATATATCAAATCAATAAAAGACTGTTGTTTGCTTATATATATATAAGCAAACAACAGTCTTTGATTGATTAAGGATAGAGTTATATATACTGTATGTGTATACATGTATAGGTGGTAAGAACAGTTATTTACATGAGTCTAGTCTTTGTTATGTAACTGTATCCCCAAGTGTTTAGCATGTATGTGTCCCAAGGTAGCGTGTGTGTGTGTGTGTGTGTGAGAGAGAGAGAGAGAGAGAGAGAGAGAGAGAGAGAGAGAGAGAGAGAGAGAGAGAGAGAGAGAGAGAGAGAGAGAGAGAGAGAGAGAGAGAGAGAGAGAGAGAGAGAGAGAGAGAGAGAGAGAGAGAGAGAGAGAGAGAGAGAGAGTGTGTGTGTGTGTTTGTTTCCAAGGCAGTTCAACCATTTCAACATCAATCTCATGGAGAATGTCAGGTCACACACACACACACACACACATCACACACACATAGAGACACAGGAAGAACGAGATGCCATACAGTCACAGCCTCACAGGCAATACCCATTCACACAGCCAGCCAGCCAGCCACACACACAGACACACAGACACACACACAAACACGGTTGCTATGACAACTTTCCATGGCTATACAGTGGAGCGGGGAGCTATTCAGAGTGCTGGAAAAGTGCAGTATGTCCTTCAGCTTCTCAGGAAGAGCAGATCTGTATACTGCCTGGATAGAGTTAGTCCCTGTTAGAGACCACTTACTGTAACACATTTCCACGTGTTGTGATCGTTAAAACACTTTGGAGGATAAAGATCCAAACTTTAGGTTGAATGTACGAGTTTAGCAAAGTATTAATAAAACCTGCTCATTCCATGAAAGAGACCAGAGGAGTTCAGGTGAAAGCTATAATCCCTGTCCTTTAATCTACTATCTGTCTGTATCCTGTCTGTTGATTCCTGTTATGTACCAAGTCAGACTGCTTCTCTTTTTTATTTTTATTTAAAAAATATCTTTTTCCGTTTTTCTCCCATCCCAATGTTAGTCATTATATGCCAATTCCCAATCCCCTTCCTGGTCGTTGCGCACTCTACCCCCTACCGTCGGTCTGGGAGGGCGGAGACTATCACATGCTTCCTCCGACACTTGTGTACCCAGCCCACCGCTTCTTTTCACCTGGCAGCGCGGACTCTCCCTGGGAGAGTGTAACGTGTGGAAGGTCACACTACCTCTCCCAGATCCTTCCCTTGCTGTGCAGGCGCCCCGACCGAACTGTAGGAGTCGCTGTTTACAATGACCAGGACCCACCCACGCCGGGTTTCCCACCCGCTAACACTGCCAATTGTGTTAGTATGGACGGTCGGCCAACCCAGAAGCACCACAGCTGGATTCGATCCCACTGTCTCTGTGGTGGTAGACAGACGCTTAGTCCGATGCGCTACCCGGCCGCCCAAGACTGCTTCTCTGAACACAGGAGATACTAGATACAAGATCAACGCCCTTTTTTCAACATTCAACTACTGATGAGTCGGTCGCAGTCAACCAGTACCTGCTCATGGGTGTGACTATTCAGCTCAGCTGGTTAGTGGCTCCTGTGTGCTGGTCCCACGTTCAAATCCCCTCAATTACAATTCTTTAAAATGGTTTAGCGAGAAGAGAAGATCATTTCAAATCCAGTCCAAGAATACAACTGTACAAATCTTCAAAGTTTCAAGTTTTCTCATGTCAGATTTGACCTTTGGGTTGATTCAAAGTCTAATTCATGTCAAGTTGTGGCTCAACGTCAGTTGGCCTGGACTGAAGTCAGAATGATGCTGGGTCATAGTAAAATAGACCAATCAGAGAGTTCATCAGAGGTATGTACAGTATCATAGTGGAATATACCAATCAGAGAGCTCAGTGGTATGTACTGTACACAGTAAGTATCATAGCAAAATAGACCAATCAGAGAGCTCATCTGTGATACTGTATAGAGATACAGTGATAGAAGCAGTACTCTATAGCAGGAACTATAGTTTCAGGAACCGGAGGTTCTGAAAGAAAGCAAGTCGAAACCAAGTCATCTAGAATCATTCCGATTTAATAAACATGTAACATGTCACACACACAGTAGATCTGATCACCAATCAATCATCAAATTATATTTGAAACTTTTCCCATGCTGTGAGTGCTTCACTCTCATCTTTCAGACAGTGTAAAAAAAAAGATTAATTTATTTTACTCAGTGAATGACACACTATATAATATGTTACAATCAAAATAACAGTTTGTTAGACCATCGAAAAAATCCTCAAGTTTTTGAAAAAGTTAAAAGTCTCTCTGTGGCGGTTCAGAGAGATGCAGATGACATGCTTCATCGTTAGCTGCCATGTTAGTAGATATCCACCAATCAGAACAGAGATAGATTAGTCTACACAGCCGTATAAGAAGAGAGATCAAATAGTCTCTTACAACCGTATCGGCTGCAGTGGCTCTAAAACTTTTTATTTTGCTTATGTAGGCTACCCCCTTATAGTACCCCCCCCCCCCCCCCCCATACCCTCTTGAACTGACCTGCATGCGCAAATGAACAATAATGATGAAGTTATGAAGATGACTGAAGTCACAGTTTATGGTTTAATTTATAAGTTGCGGTGGAGGCCAGCTCATTCGTGAGCAGATGATGTCTCTTTCAACCAAGAGAAGGAAAGTATCATTTAAGAGGGTTGTGTATTCTTAAAACATGTAAAAAAGGTAAGAACTAATGTAAAAGCTAGATGTGTTTCAAACTTGGGAGTTGAATTGTGGAATAGTCTTAGTGACGGGTTGAAGTTGTGCACTTCTCAGGGGAGATTTAAAAAGGCCCTGAAGGATAAAATAATTCAGGAGTACAGTTTTGAGTAAAACATAAAAAAAATCTTTTTCTTTCTCTTAAAAATAATGAAAAAAATATAATTATATCTTGCGGCATATTTTAAGTTTTTCTTTCTTATATTAAAGTAGGCTATATTTCGTTTTTAAGAATTGTAAAGGATAGGCAAAAATAAGCATGTGCTTCAGCCTATTCCTTTTTTCGGTCATTGAGTTTGGATTTTGTGTGTGAGCTTACTTTGAATATGTACATTTGTGATTTTTTCTTTTCCTTTTGAAAGTCCACACATGTGTGTTTTTGATTTATCTGTAAACAAAGACCGAAAATAAACTATTCATTCATTCATGATAATGGGGACGAGGAGGAGGTGAAAGAGAGACATTTCTTCTTTCAATATGCTTTCAAACACAGACTGGTTCTGATGCAGTACTGTATGTCCCCTCAGGTTTTGCTTGGCCAGAAGTATCACCTCAAATACTTAATAATAAGGTAAACACCTCACTGTCATTCCACTGACCACCTCCATCACAGCTGTTTTCCATGTTTGTATTCACAAGTAACTCCCGCCAGCGCAAAATTGTGATGAATGTCAATATAGAGTGACGTAAGTCACATTAAATCTGATATGACTGTGCAGACTGAGGTTGCATTGCAAATCAGACCTGGCTGGCCTACTAAGTGGCCTGCATGCCCCCCCCCCGCCCCTACCCCACTGACACAAGGCTGCAGTTCTTGAGTCTCCCTCCTTAATGATATACCTTTGGTTTTGTTTTAAGGTTTATAACAGTAGATTGTACTAAGCAGTTGTTGGCTCATTCGTTTGTGATTCACATGCATAAGATTCCCCAGAATGCAGGAAATGATAGGTACGTCTTTGTAACTAACATATTCCCCCACACGTGGCCTGAGTGGGGTTATATTTTTATATTTCCCAGCCCGGCCCTGGGTGGAGCTAACATGGGTGTAATTATGTTGAGTGCAACATTAGAGGATTTAATTCGGCTACGTGTTGTATGTACTCGTGTACCGCCATACTTCCTGTTTCCCCAGGGGGATGTAAACAGGAAGTAAATTCTTCCTGTCCGCCCTTATTGGAGGCATCATCCCCCACACCACCCTAGTTGTGGAAAACCTCAGAGAATCGATGATCACAAAAATATATGTTTTCATCTTTATTTTAGGTCAGGGTGGGGCACGAGGTCTCCACTGTGGTTAAGGTTAAGCTTCCAACTTGAAAAAGAAAAGTAGTCTATAGACCTGTTCACAGGCATTCTATTTTGGCCCGAGTGTATTTCCTGTTGTGGCCCAGTGTTTGCTAATACAGTAGCTGACAGGAAATAGACCGGGGATCAAGCTGCTGTAGGATCTGGACAATGGACAGGAGGAATTCTACACACGTGTCGGGGTGTAGTGTGTGAAATACGTCATACTCGATACGTTGGATATTATGAATAGAAAACCATCAAGTGCTCCATAATAATATTTAAGTTTTTTTTAAATGCAAGTCAATACATACATAAGTGCATTACTAGGGAATGAAATAATTGTATGAACACATAATTATGTATTACAAATCAGCGTGTCCGCCCGGGTTTCCTTCGGGACAAAATCAAATGAACTTGACCGACTCTTCCTGCATAGGAAACTGTATGGTGATGTTTGCTACACCACCCGACCCTTGAATTGCATCCTTCACTCTCCTGCAGGAACAGGCCGAGGCATTCGGATTCATTCAGACGTGCTGAGTAAGATCTGTGTGCTGAACACATCGGGGGGGGGTGGGGGGGGTGGGGGAACAACTCCTGGGGAGATAAGAGGTCTAGTACAATATCATGTTTCTCCAGGCGAGTCACAGTGTGAGGTGTCAGAGTGTTGTCCCTCCTTGTCCAGAGAAACCCTTAGTCAACTTAAACAGTCAGCGAATTTCGTTGACTCTAATCGAGTGGTTGATTCACATTGAAAATAATATGGAACATTTCCCTCACTACTGACCGAAGCATATTTGAGAACGTCATTGTGATGCCGTCGATGTGCGTTATCATTTTCTAGGGGATAACTAATTCACTGTGTAAAAAATATTACATAAAATAAAGACTCAGCGACTAGGCCTACATAATTATCAGTCGCCAAAGACCGCTAACGAGTGACCAGTGGACTAGATGGGGTCAGCCCTACTTCCCGGTTTGGCCCTTCAAGAGATTGAATAGCAAGAGATACTCTAGTGAATTAAACAGAGTTAGAAGAGCAGGGCTTCATCTCCAGTGTCTGTATCATGAGGCAGCTTGGAACAGAGTCTATCCTCTTACACAAGGTCCGTACGCTTAATTAGGTCAAGGCGACAATGATGTAAGAATAACATTCCTTTAAAGATTCATGGGGAGGACATTCAGGACAACGCCAGCTTCCCTGGCTTGATGTATGATCTCCAAACATAACAGACCTTCAGGTGGGGGTGGGGGGTCGATTTGATTGACATCCTAAAGGACCCATGCCTATGACCGATAGGGCATACAGAGTGCAGACCCTCATCTGCACCTTTGCACTGTATATTTTTCTCATATTTTTTTATATTCAGAGTTAATTATACACTGTATTTTTCTCATGTTTTCATATTCCGATAAAATTGTATTGCCTATATTTATGTCTTTCATCTATTACCCTGTCCATACCTGTACCTCCCCTCCCCCTTCCCCCTGTGCTGCTATGAATGACACCCAGATTTCCCTAAGGGGATCAATAAACGATTAAATTATCTCATCTTACAATTTTTATAAATAGTGGAGCGGAGGGGTGGGGTACTCTTACCAGGAAGAGAAAACAATGGATTGTCTTCAGAGGAAAGTAAAAATGTAACACGACACCTGACTCAAGTGTTTCCTTATTGTATCTCAAAGTACAAGTGTGGACCACGTCCAATGTACAGTTTCCCACCCCACCTACCCAACCTCCTCCAATGTACAGTTTCTTCCCCCTCAAATGTATATACTCTCTTTTTAGACTCTTTTTGTACACATAAACAGTAATAATAATAGCTTCATCTCCGTTAGCTAGCAGCCTATCAAGACCAGCCATTGGAATACTGTTTTCTAAATTGGGGAGGCTTTTAATCATCAAGGTAAGAGGATTTTAAGTCATGGTATCCATAAACTTCAATCGGTTCGGATCCTTTGAATGAATGAGAATGTCAACAAACGCGGCTTCACGTAGAAATCACTGACTGCGCCCAGAGACGAGTGGTTGGGCAAAAAATAGTTCAGAGTATATTTGCTTAGAAAACGTAATTGTCTAATTCAATTATTTTGTATTTCTCCACGTGGTAAATACACAGGTCACAACATGTTTACAGGAACGTTTTGGAGTTGTATTTGGAGTGTATTTCGTGACTGTAGGGCACTGCAGGGAACATCAGGCTCTAACTCTGCCCCACTTCCAGTGATGAAGCTAAGCTACGCTAACGGAGCGGCTGTTCCCTAAGCCTAATGCATGCACAGAGACAAAAAAGGTACATGTATCTTCTTGTCTAACTCCAGGGAAGATGTTAAATAAGCTAATTTCCCAAAATGTTGGAGTTTTCCTTTAAATGGGTTTATTGTGGTGTTTGATTATGGAGATTCAGAATGGGAGCGTGTTTAACCACATACACCTACAGGCAGTAGGCTTGGGCGGTACGACTTTTTTCATACCGTTATACCCTGATTACCTAATACCCCGGTATACGGTATATGACGGTATGACTTTCATTATCATCAGCGGGGGGGGGGGGCAACCCGTGTTACCAAATAAACAAATCACGGAGATGGCCAGTTCGCCCGCAGCATCTAGTGCTAACGTTAAGCTCTCAGAATGGTAGCAGTCCTCCCACAGCATCTAGTGCTAACGTTAAGCTCTCAGAATGGTAGCAGTTCTCCCGCAGCATCTAGTGCTAACATTAAGCTCTCAGAATGGTAGCAGTTCGCCCGCAGCAATCTAGTGCTAACGTTAAGCTCTCAGAATGGTAGCAGTCCTCCCGCAGCATCTAGTGCTAACGTTAAGCTCTCAGAATGGTAGCAGTTCGCCCGCAGCAATCTAGTGCTAACGTTAAGCTCTCAGAATGGTAGCAGTTCGCCCGCCCCGCAGCATCCCACACACAACAACAACACACACTCTCGTTACCACAGCGCTTTTTTATGGTATTTTCACAGCACTGTTGCAACATTACCGTAAAGCGTGAACACCGTTGTGATCATACACAACACTACAGTTAGCTCTCAGAATAGCCAGTTAGCCCGCAGCACCAGCAACGGTAAGCGTGTCTCATTTAATTTCACTCACTGAAGCGGGGTTCCCCTCCTCCTCCTTCTCCTCCTCCTCCTCCTCCTCCTCCTCCTCCTCCTCCTCCTCCTCCTCCTCCTCCTCCTCCTCCTCCTCCTCCTCCTCCTCCTCCTCCTCCTCCTCCTCCTCCTCCTCCTGTGTGTAGACAACCAGCTCTGCATGGCTCGCCCCACTAGTGAGGACTGGTCTCGCCCTCTGCTGGCGCGTGTGTGCACTACAACAAAACTCCGTTTAGACGGTATTGATTTTCAATACCGTCGGGATTTCTAAATACCCTGGTATACCATCATACCGTCATACCGCCCAAGCCTAACAGGCAGTTTGGTCAATATGATGACCTCATCACAAGGGATAGTTATACTCTGTGTTTCACGTTAAGTGTACCTGGCTTTGTTCTTTCAATGGAAATCTCACATTAAAGGGATAGTTTAGTTTTTTTTTTTATATCCTAGTCTTATTTCTTACCTACCAATGATGCTGTCGCATTGTGCACCTTGGAGTAAATGTCAGCGAGCCTTGGTCAGCTTGTACAGACAGGAGCTTGACCCCATTGACTTTGCATTGGTTGGTTTGTGGATAATTATCCAGAGCTAGTATGAGGAAACAGCATGGAACTTATTGTTATTTCTATTACTATCTTTCCTGTCTCTACCTCCCCTCGCCCAGGCTGCTATGGCACCTGAATTTCCTCCAAGGCCCCCAAGGGCAGGGGCGTAACTAAGGGGGGGGACACATGGGACATGTCCCCGGCATGTTTTCAGAATGCAGTTAGTGTCCCCTGCACCATAATAAACGGTGACGCGACGTGATAGGACCACACGGAAAACGGCTGCTTGTCCATCTCTGAGCCATTGTCATGCAATATCAAGTAGCCAGGTGAGCACCCGGCGCTAAGTACTGTACCGACCACAGCTGTCTTTGCATATCAACAACAGCCCAGTCTTCAGGTGTGCTCAAATAGGCTACATAGCACCCCTCCCCAGTTTGGTGTGAAACTGTGAACGATGTGTCTGTGTGACTGACAAACCCCTAAGTACCCCCAATGAGCAGGTTGCCACCTTGCACGGTTGCCTCTGCCATTTGTGTGTGGACGTGAGTGAATGGATGAATGCGAGGCATAAGTTGTGAAGCGATTTCGACAAAAGTACTATATAAATGCAGTCCATTTAGCATCACACCGTAACACACAGTCACCTGTATTCACAGATTTATGAGCTGTTCCCAAGGCAGATATACTGTAGCCAAGCAGGGTGGCATAGTGATGATCCATTCTGATTGGGGGAAGAATAGGTGCGATGATAGTTGACAGGCTGTGAGGAGATTAACTCCGGAGTTTCATGATTCAAATTGATATAGAGTACTCTTATCCAAAATGATAAACACACCCTGTCATTAATCCTTAAAATAACAACACTGACTAGCAAAATCTTGATAGAGCCTGACCTTTGCTCTTCCACAGTGGAGGTTGTCCCAGCGTCGGGCTCAAAGTCCAGGTGACGCAGATAGTTTCAGTATTCTGTTTGTTTCTCAATCATTTCGGTGTCCTTTAGTTCTCTACCAGCCTGTAGCATGCAACGCCGCTGCACCCTTACTGTCCTGTTCCTTCTGGGCCTGTCTATCCATGGAATCCTCAGAGATTGCTTGGTGTCTGTCTGTATGTCTGTCTGTCTGTATTTAAAAGCCTCTAGGCTGTTGTTTTATACATTGTAGATAATAAATAGCGCAATCTCTCTCTCTCTCCCTCTCTCTCTCTCTCTCTCTCTCCCTCACACTACGCAGTACGCGCATTTCGAGACTCGCGCGGCATTATGACTTGTCATAAGTTAATTGTATATAGAAACAACTCACCAAAATTGACTTGCACAACTCCCCCCCTCCCCCCACCCGCCTCGACCATACAACTCTACGTAGCACAACTCCGCCACTGACGACACACCCCAAAATGTGTCCCCTCCACCACTGACAACAGAGTTACGCCCTTGCCCAAGGGGATCAATAAAGGAGCACTTGACTTGACTTGATTGCACTGAGAAAGGACTCTACTGATCAACAACGTCAACGGTAAGAAACAGGGCTAACTTTAACCTGTAACTTTTGAGGCTAGGACTATTCCATCCGTGGAAAAAATAAATGGCACATTGAGAAGCTGTCTCTCCTTGAGTCCAGCCACCTCAAAGACACACAGGAAGGCACTCCAGCAAATGATAGATTTTGGTTCATAAAAGGTTCACAGTTAAAAAACGACTCACTCTGCTTCAGATTATGTCTTGCTACATATTACTGGGTTATCTTCTGTTCTAAAGAGTCATGCATTATTTAAGGTTAATAAAAAGACACAAGTGCATGTGTGTGCATCTTCTTTTTTGTCATCATGCATATATGAGCTACGGTAAAAGCATGCTAATGCATTTGGGATCGAGGTGAGAGATCCCACTAATACCACCATGCAATACGTTATATCATACAGGCTCTCCAGACAATTGACAACGGCGAGATAGAAACGGTAGTGGTGATTAACCCTTTCACTGCCACACTACCAAAGGGTTAACCCTTTCACTGTGACAATACAGCAGGTTAACCATTTCACTGCCACACGACAGAGGGTGAAACCGTTGTGTGGAAAATATTGTATCCCATTTCATCCATTTCGGAGTTTAGTATCTGCAGGTGGCAGGGGGTAATTTTTTGCTCAACGTCCGTACATTTTGGTCCTAGTTTTGGTTCCGGTGCAGATCGGAGCACTAAAACTGTAACTATTTGGATACTTTATTTTTAATAAAGCACTAAGCACTGGGACTAAGGCTGTTTGCACATTTCAATGGAAATTGAGCTAGATTATAATGTTTTGTTATTTTGTTATTTTATTTAGCTGTGGTGGTAATGTTCTGGGTGTGTTGGTAATGTTCTTGGTGTATTAGTAATGTTCTTGGTATATTGATAATGTTCTTGGTGTTAGTAATGTTCTTGGTATGTTGGTAATGTTCTTGTTGTGGTGGTAATGTTCTGTCTAAATTAATACCCTTTTCAGTAGCCCTATAACATTTTTAAACATCTATTAGTAATATATCCAGTCCATAATAATCATCATTAGTACCTTATTTACTGCATTAGGCTTTGTGTCCACCCGGGACGTTTTTTTCAAGACGGACCGCTTTGAAAAGCAAAAAAATAAATGGTCAGAGCGTTTTCCTGAGTCTCGCGACTGCCGCGGCTCTCGCCACTTGCTCGATGTTGATTGGTCGGTCGAAAAAAGTTACCTTGATGAGCGGCGCTCCTCTCCAAAAGTTGAACTAGTTTCAACTTTAGGCGCTGGGAGCGCTCCGCCCAAAAACGCTGGCCGCCGAGAGCGCTAAAACGCGAGGCGCGGTGCTGGGAAAAAGAGCGCGCGCCTGTCGCGTCTGTAGCATAGAAATGAATGACAGAAAGGAGCTGACAACTCATAAAACGTCCCCGGTCGACACAGGCCCTTAGCCTTTAGAAGCGACTTGATTAAAAGCATGACGTTATGTCTGCTTGTATCTTGCTACCGGTTGTCCATTCTGTCCATCTGTCCCGTGCAGCGGCGGCTGAAGCCCGTTCCCCTCCTGCTCCTCCTCAGCGCACCGGACCCTGAGCAGCACGTTGGACAGGACGTCCTGGTAGAGACTCAGGCAAACCCACCCGGGCAGGTAAAGGAGGGTGATCAGTCCCATGAAATTGAGAGGATAGTGCGAGTAGTCCCACGAGCAGGCGTCGAACCGCCTCAGGACGAGTCCCCACGACAGCTCCCACGCGTAGATGAAGCAGACGTAGACCGGGAGCCGTCGCCACGTCCCCCAGCCGCGGCGGAAGTGCAAGTGCATGTACAGCTTCTCCACCACGAAGCTGCAGCTGCCGTACATCAGGAAGGACCACAGGGACGTGTGTCCGCTCAGTGTCCGGTCCCGCTTCTCCACGAGGTTGAACGCGGACGTGAACACCACCTCGTCCAGGAGGCCTTGCATCCCGAAGAACAGGAAGCGCACGGCGCCGGGGAGACCGGCGTCACCCCCCCGCGGCACCTCCTCCGCCTCCTCCTCCTCCTCCTCCGCCATCGGCGGGCGTTTGATTTCGAGGTGTGTGTTGTACCGGAGACCCGAGAGCCCCGGATGGAACACCTGCGTGAAGTAGAGAGAGAGGACGTAGTGCGCGACAAGCTGCGCCACCGAGACGACCCTCACCTGCTCCGCCAGAGCGCTGATGTTGCCGATCAGGATCTGCAGCCCGATGTACACGGAGGGGTAGAAGACGAGGTGGAAGACCATGGGTCTGCCGCGGAAACACCTCTTCTGCGAGTAGATCTTGTCCAGCGCGAAGTGGGTCACGGAGTGCATGGCGCACAGATACGGAGAGGAGAAGCCCACCAGCTTAGGGTCCCCGTCGTTTAAGACCCCCCGCAGCGACGACAGGAGGACGTCCAGGGTCACGCCGTGCATCCCGTAGAAGTAGAGGCGCATCCACGCCGGCAGCAGCCCGGAGTTCTCGGTCTCGCAACAAGACAAGTGTCGCCGCCGGGGCTTCCTCGACGCATTCGCCCCGACGCCGGTGTCTCCTGCGCGGATCATACTGTCTCTCTCCACCGGCTGGCCATATAGTCGATCAGTCTCTCTCTCTCTCTGTCTCTCTCCCTCTCTCTCTCTCCCCAGAGAGATCCAAACGTCAGGTCTTGGTCTCTCTCTCTCTCTCTCTCTCTCTCTCTCTCTCTCTCTCTCTCTCTCTCTCTCTCTCTCTCTCTCTCTCTCTCTCTCTCTCTCCCCCCAGAGAGATCCAAACGTCAGGTCTTGGTTCTATTTTTCCCATGCATTCGGCGGGATCTGATTTAGAGAAGCGTGGCTGCAGTGGCAGTGATCTCCAAATCCCCCTTTGCACCTGACAGCGCGGCTAGTATGGTACATAGAGAGGGGAGAGGAGAGGGAGAGAGTGGTGTGCTAAACAGAGAGAGAGAGAGAGAGAGAGAGAGAGAGAGAGAGAGAGAGAGAGAGAGAGAGAGAGAGAGAGAGAGAGAGAGAGGGAGCGAGGGGCGTGCTAAACAGAGAGAGAGAGGGAGATAGGGGCGTGCTAAACAGAGAGAGAGAGAGAGAGAGAGAGAGAGAGAGAGAGAGAGAGAGAGAGAGAGAGAGAAGAGAGAGAGAGAGGGAGAGAGGGGCGTGCTAAACAGAGAGAGAGAGAGGGAGATAGGGGCGTGCTAAACAGAGAGAGAGAGAGGGAGATAGGGGCGTGCTAAACAGAGAGAGAGAGAGAGAGAGGGAGATAGGGGCGTGCTAAACAGAGAGAGAGAGAGAGAGGGAGAGAGGGGCGTGCTAAACAGAGAGAGAGAGAGAGAGAGAGAGAGAGAGAGAGAGAGAGAGAGAGAGAGAGAGGGAGAGAGGGGCGTGCTAAACAGAGAAAGAGAGAGAGAGAGGGGTGTGTCCCTCGATCGCGTCTTGACGTTTGTTTAATCAAGGGGTTACATAATAAGGACAATTACAACGGGTTATTGAGTTGTTATTATAGGAACAGGAACACTCACATAATCACAACATTGACACACTGGGCGGTCCTGGGGTAGTACAGGCATGTGACACTACTGTAAATTAATACAGCCCATTAATAGGCCATCATATAGTCTGGTTTCTTAATTCAGTTCTATATTATTATTATTATTAGGCTATTAGCAGACGTACACTGGCCTATTTTCGTACAGGTTCTTATTCCCTTGCAAAACTCAGCAAGGCCATTCAGTATAAGACTTCTAGACTAGCTAATATATATATGACTGACCACAATAAAATTGTTGCCCCTAAAGTCTCAGATACAGACAGACAGACAGACAGACAGACAGACAGACAGACAGACAGACAGACAGACAGACAGACAGACAGACAGACAGACAGACAGACAGACAGACAGACAGACAGACAGACAGACAGACAGACAGACAGACAGACAGACAGACAGACAGACAGTCAGACAGACAGACAGATAGACTAGATTCTAATTGCTCAACTTAGGTGTTGTTCTCAGAGCCTGTGGCCAATTCCCTCTGGTATACTTTGAGAAGGGGCCGTGTGCAGGCAGCTTGTCTCTCAGTGTTACCTAGGTAACAAGGCCATGCTCCCAACACACATACTGTACTGTAGAAGTGGAAGCAGCCCACCTCTTTGGCGATCAGGATCTATTCTTAACACCGCCATAGAAACACGGGCCACGGCATGAAATTTAATTAAAGTAAAATAGTTTTGAAGGAACACTCCAACGTGATTTGAAATGTGCTTACCAGCTTCTCCATAATCAGACGAGAAGATAGACTCCAATTTCCACTCTGTGTGTTCAGTAGAAAGCTATCCGGTTCCAAATGAATGGAATATACGGTTGAGAGGGAAGGTCAGGTGCACACTCCCATATCGGTCATTAAAAGGTCAGTAATTAGGGTTTTAAAACTGTGCAAAGTAATAAAAGCAGTTTAAGACATTTTTGATGTCCATTCCAGGTAAACGGAGCAGAGTACACAAAAGCCCTCTTCCCAAACTCAGTGCAAACTCGTGGGACTGAGGTGGATAGAAAGTCCTGAGAACGCAAGCTGTAGGAAGAGTTTGACGCAACGGTAAGGTGTGTACAGAGATTTAGAGGTAACAGTCCAAGTAATGCTTTAGAGGAAGATGTACCAATGATGAAGCCTACGAGCAGGCAGGGACAGCCAACCTACCTTCTTGTACAAAATGCAGAGATGAGTGAGAGATCTACAGCCAGTAATGAATCTTAGCACACCATGATAAGTGACATCCAGCATAAGCAACGAGGTAGAACAGGCATTCATGTACAACACGTCACCATAATCGAGTACCCTCAACTGCACCGTTGTTTACACCGTTTAATCTTTCCTCATATCTTTATATTCAGATTTTATTATATTGTTTACACTGTTTATTTTCCTCATATTTCTATATTCAGATTTAATTATTGCTTACACTGTTTATTTTTGTCATATTTTTGTATTCCGAGTTAATTATATTGTTTACCTTGTTTATTTTTATATTCAGATTACATTTTATTGCCTGTCTTTCTACTATTACCCTGTCCATATCTGTACATATTGTCAGGCCAGAGATACAGACCTAAACTATTGCACACACTTCAGCTTCATGGTTTACAAAGGACTACACTGAGGTGAATTAGGGCGGGACAGTGCCAGTCAAAGCTTGCCACTCCTTACCAAATACATGTTACTCCTACCAAACACGCACACGGAAGAGAGCCGCTGAGCTTTTACTTCTGGTTACTCTGTTACCTGGTGAGAGAGAGAGAGGAAAGCTGATGGAGAGACAATTGAGGTATTAGGAAAACTCAAATTACCTGCCCATCCATCGTAGGGTAAAGCTGTCCATCAGTATGACGTATACAGTAGCTCTACCAAAGTAGCACTTTTCCACTGCTCATATTTCTATGATCGCTTTGGCCACAGAGAGAGAATTAATCTTGCTTCAATCTGGTAAAGGTTTTACGTAATGTTTCTTTGCAGTGGAATCTTTAAGTGTGTCCCCTCCCTGTTAGGCAGCCTTTGGCCGACCTCTTCTCTATAATGATGTCTCACTGTGGGATCTGTTGTTATTTGTGTCCATAGAGACACATTATGTGGCAGAGTAGGGCTGTCTGACACCTTGATATGAGGACCCAGTGCTGCCTTAAGATACTGTCTCTCTCTGGGATCTGCTGTTATCAACAACTCAATACGCTCGCTGTCGTGGTTGAAGGTGGAAGACAGACTGGATTGCAGCCTGATCTTGTTCGTGAGGAATATATATCTCAAGATAACTTGTATTCACAGCTAACATGTAATAATAATCTTCATTTATATAGCACCTTTCATACACGGAGTGCAACACATGATTGCCATGCATGGAGTGCATTCACGATTGCCATAAATGTCATGATGTCATGTATGTTGTGTATGTCATAAATGTCACTATGAATTGAAAATGGGGGACCCTGATGTAAACAAGACAAACGTCTTTCTCTGGTCTGCATCCGCTTAAAGGGGAACTATTTTACTATTTCTTTCACTATTTGGGCACTTTTACATAATTCATGTGAGTCTATGGAACACCTCTGTGAGTTTATTTATTTTTTAATTCATTGTTTTGTATTTCTAATCAAGTACTCAAAAACAGCATTTTTCTATCGTGGGTTTGCGTGATGAGTATCTCCACCTCTTTTATTGTGAAGCTGTATCTATCTACCGGACGTCATCAAAAGCATGTCTGTCACTATAGCCAAAATGCTAGAAATGGTCACGTGGACTGGGAGAACCAATGGAATAGTCCCACCGGGACTACACCAATACTCCCTAACGCACTTTCACTTCCGCGTTCGAGATGCGTGCGAGTTCAAAAAACAAAACAAACATCTTTGGATATAAATAAGAACGATTCGGGGAAATATAACGCTTCTTTTAATAAACAGGAGCCATACATAAAATACGGGTTTATCGCAACAGGTCGGTGATTCTTGCGTGCCGAGCCGACGTCCTCTCTGCATAATATGTGGCGACAACAACAACAACAACAACGAGGCAAGTTGGCAGATAAAGTAGCTGCTGCATTCAACGCCAATCTGGAATTGGAGGGCGGCGAGTGGATATGTGACATGTTTCAAACATTAGCAGGGATTTTGGAGGACTTAACAACAAACAAGGTAGGGTGAGTCGTGTTTGCATGCATTCTGATCTGTTCGTCACCCGCCGCGGTGATCTGACTGCAACAGCTGATCTGCTGTTCATGAATGAATGAATGAATGAATGAAAAACAGATTGCAGAACGGGTACAATACAGTACGGCGCAATACACACAATTGTTAAGGGGATGCAGACCAGAGAAAAACGTTTTTATTTTTTTTCAATATCAGTATATTAAATTAGCCATTGTTTTTGATCCTGGCCCGCCAAGAAACGGCTTGTGGAAAATATGGCCCGTGGCCAAACCTAATAGCCGACCCCTAGCCTATATTAGCCGGTATTTTGTTTGTTGCATTAAAATTCATTAGCCCCTGCTATAAACAATCCAGCCCCTCCAAAGCTCCCGCGAGGCCAATTCTCTGGCGCCGCTACTGGGCCTGGTGCCAACTGCCACATCAACTGCCACATTATTATGCAGCTGAGAAATATCTGACATCACAGATATGCACATTTTCAGATTACTCAGTTCAGTGAGGGTGAATATTGTGAGAGGAGAATTGGAAGAATGCGCCAATATGAGAATTAGAGACATAGATCCTATTAATATCAAGTCAAGTCAAGTCAAGTAATTTATTTATAGAGCACATTTAAAAGCTCGAGAGCCAACCAAAGTGCTGTACAGTACAGTCAAAGCATAAAATCAATGTCCTATAAAATACACAAATACAAAAAGGCACAACAGGACAGGACAGTACATCTTCAGGCCCAGACAAGATAGAGCCGTTCTTCTTCAAAGTTGCTGCAGGTCTGATTGCAGAACCCATAACCTCTATTTTGAATCTCAGTCTTTGTGCTGGTGAATTACCTAGCTCATGGAAGTCGGCCATGGTTCTCCCCTTGTTAAAGGGCGGAGACCCCTCTGACCTAAATAATTATCGCCCTATTTCCAGACTGTCTGTAATGGCCAAAGTCTTTGAATCTCTTGTAAACGAACAACTGAAAAAGTTTCTAACTGACCATAATATTCTTAACGAGTCTCAGTCAGGCTTCAGATCAGGCCATAGTACTACTTCAGCGACTATGCTAGTCTCAAATGACATAATTGAAGCACTGGACAAGAAAAAACACTGTGCAGCATTGTTTGTTGATCTGTCTAAAGCTTTTGATTCTGTGGATCATGCATTGCTACTGCAAAGGCTTGGCTGCATAGGTCTTGGTAAAATGGCTTTGAGCTGGTTTAAAAACTATCTATCTGAAAGAACTCAGTGTGTTTCAGTAGAAGATTATACCTCAGCTGCTCTTACTGTAAACAAAGGTGTTCCACAAGGTTCTATTTTGGCCCCTGTCTTATTTTCCATCTTTATAAATGAACTAGGAAATGGGATAAACCCAGCACGTTTTCATTTATACGCCGATGATACAGTTGTTTACACAGTGGCTTCCTCTTTAACTCAGGCCATAGAGCTTCTACAGGATGCTTTTAATACACTACAACACTCCTTGCTAAGGCTAAGACTGGTCCTTAATGCAAAAAAGACCAAGTACATGACCTTCTATCGCTCTCGAGCTAATACAGCTGTCCCCCCGATTCTGACACTGGAAGGGACATGCCTTGACAAAGTAGCATCCTATAAATATCTGGGCATATGGATTGATGAAAAGATGGCCTTTGATGTTCATATTGGGAACCTACTGAGAAAACTTAGACCTAAACTGGGCTTTTTCTTCCGGTTAAAGAAATGTTTCCCGTCTGAAGCCAGGAAGAGAATTGTGCAGAGTTCCTTTCTGCCTGTATTAGACTATGGCGATGTAATCTATATGCATGCTCCTTCCTCCCTGCTTAAAAAGCTGGATTCTGCGTACCATACTGCCATACGTTTTGTAACAGGTGCAGGCTCTCGCACCCACCACTGCACTTTGTATCAGTCATTAGGATGGTCCTCTCTGTACCAAAGAAGACAATCACACATGTTGATTTTTATCCTTAAGTCATTGCTAGGTAAGCTGCCCTTATATATCTCCAGACTTCTGTCCTTTTATACTTGCTTTTTTAATACCAGACGAGCAGCAAATGGGATGCTGTTAAATGTTCCTTTGATGCAGTCAGAGCTTGGTAAAGCTGCATTCTCCCACTATGCTCCCTTTTTATGGAATACGCTGCAAGTGAAACTTTGTCTACAGGCACTTCCTACTGTGAATGCTTTTAAAGGTATGCTACGATTAGCCCTTTATGAAACATGTAACTGTTTTACCTGATGCTATTGTTGATGTGATTATGCTCCTTGCCACTGCACAAATGACCCTCTGTATTTATATTTGAATTGTATGTTTTTTGTTTAATGCCCTGTTTTATGTTGAAACTTGTTGTGTGCTGTGTTGGTCAGGACTCCCTGGAAGAAGAGATCTTGTATCTCAATGGGACATTCCTGGATAAATAAAGGATAAATAAAAAAAAAATAAAAATAAAAAAGAAATAGGACAAGCGGATAGGGGAGCACAAAGTACAGTACAGCACACCAGGGACAGAGGAGCACAAGAAGAGATACAAGAGGGTTGGGGCAGGATAAAATTGCATGGGAGTGTGTGGGTTAGGGTGTGGGAGAATCAGGATTAATGGAAGGCTAGGGAATAAAAGTGGGTTTTTAAACGGGCCTTAAATGTCTCCAGCGTAGGGGCAGATCGAATCTCCAGGGGAAGCTGTTTCCATAGTTTGGGGGCTATGGCCTTGAAGGAGCGATCGCCTCTCTTTTTTAGTCTGGTGCGGGGGAGGGACCAGCCGAGCCTGGTTGGAGGATAAGTGACCTGGGTGCTGCGTAGGGGGTGATGAGCTCGGTGATGTATAGGGGTGCTGCACCCGATAGTGCCTTGAAGGTGAGGAGGAGGATTTTGAAATCTATTCTAAGTGGGACTGGGAGCCAGTGTAGGGAGGCTAGGACTGGTGTGATGTGCTCTCTCTTTCTGGTGCCGGTAAGGAACCTAGCTGCAGAGTGCTGGACCATTTTGAGGCGGGACATGGCTGCCTGATAAGTCCACATAGCTAGGAAACAATGCTAAACACTGAAAAAGGCCATTTATAAGATAGTTCCCCTTTAACAATTGTATGTATTGAGCCGTACTGTATTGTACCCATTCTGCAATCTGTTAAATAAAGTTTTCATTCATGATCGACACAAGTATGGTACTAGGCATGCCTGTAGAGAAACGTTCACACTGCTACTACCAAAAACCAATGCAGCAAAGAAAACTGTGTTATATAGAGCCATGTCATATTGGAATAAACTGCCAGTACATCTTACAGATAACCAGTAAGATAAGTTAAAAAAAAAATTGAAAACAACATTGAGAGAAAAAGAAAATAGTTTACATTAAAGGAAAACACAGATACTGTAGTGTACACTGTAAAGATATGACTGGCTGAGAGTTTAATCCCTTTTATTGTATTTTCTGTTATCTGATACTCTGTTTGTGTACTGTAATGCTATTTGGAATTATTTGTATATGTAGGAATATTGGAATATATCTTTAAATGTATGCTACTATAATGTTATGTATATGTACGTACTGTTTAGTTGTGTGTGGACCCCATAAAAGTGACACATTCTTTCAACAACTCCAGGTTAGACCCATTGAGATTAACATCTGTTTTTCAAGAGCGACCCAGCCAAGAATGACAGCAGTACAGCAGTTGAATACAGTACACACACACCCACACACCCACCCACACACACACCCACCCACACACACACACACACACACACACACACACACACACACACACACACACACACACACACACACACACACACACACACACACACACACACACACACACACACACACACACACCACACGCGCACGTGCACGTGCACACACACACACACACACACACACACACACACACACACACACACACACACACACACACACACACACACACACACACACACACACACACACACACACATTAAATACATTAAAAACAGGTCAGCACAAAAGTGCTTTACAGTAAAAGTGTGGGAAGCCATGTGATCCTAAAACAATTACAAACATCGATATCGTCCATTTCTATAGCTTTCACCACGCCTT
>NC_140179.1:41574757-41779757 GCF_963971535.1 Notolepis coatsorum
ATCGAATCCTGCATCACTGAACTGCAAACCTGGATGACCCATAACCTCCTCAAATTAAACAGCGACAAGACGGAACTTTTCATCATCGGCACCAACACCACCCTCACCAGATCCGGACCCATCACACTCACCATCAATGACTCAACCATCAACCCCTCCCCCCTAGTCCGCAACCTCGGTGTCATCCTTGACCCCACCCTCTCATTTGACCCCCATGTCCGCTACATTGTAAAAACATCATATTTTCACCTCTGCAACATTGCCAAAATGCGTCACTGCCTCTCCCCCCCTGCTGCTGAATCCCTCATACACGCCTTCATCTCCTCCCGCCTGGACTAGTGTAACTCCCTCCTCACTGGCATCACCTCCCGCTCCCTCCATAAACTGCAGATGGTCCAGAATTCAGCCGCCCGCCTCCTCACTAACACCCGGTCCCGTGAACACATCACTCCTGTCCTCCACTCCCTCCACTGGCTCCCGATCAAGGAACGCATCAACTTCAAAACACTACTCCTCACCTTCAAAGCCCTCCATAGCTTGGCCCCCCCCTACCTGACTGACCTCCTTCTCCCCTACAGCCCCACCCGTTCCCTCCGGTCCTCTTCCACTCTTTCCCTCACTGTCCCGTCATCCAAACTTAAACGTTTTGGTGACCGGGCATTTTCACGAGCTGCACCCCGAAACTGGAACGCCCTGCCTCAGACCATCAGAGACTCTCCCTCACTCTCCACTTTCAAATCCAGACTCAAAACTTACCTGTTCTCCCTAGCATTCAACCTTCCCTACCCATAACCACCCTCCTCCAACCAGGGCCGCCTGGGAGAAATGCGAGGCCCTGTGCAAGATTTAAACGTGAGCCCCCCCCCCAACACATCAACACATTCTTAAATAATAGCGCTGCCCGAGGCTGGGCATGATACAGTCAACATATAGCAAGAGAGAGAGCGAGAGAGAGCTCCCGTTCTACAGTCAATATACAGTGTTATCGCTGCACAGACCCGGCAATGCCCCTGACCCTCCACCAGAGCAAGGCCAGAGAGAGAGAGAGAGAGAGAGAGAGAGAGAGAGAGAGAGATAGAGAGAGAGAGAGAGAGATAGAGATAGAGAGAGAGAGAGAGAGAGAGAGAGACACACATTGGAAAGAAACAACCCAAAACCAGAGCAAATTGAAATGCTATTTGGCCCTAAACAGAGAGTACACAGTGGCAGAATACCTGAGCACTGTGACTGACCCAATACTAAGAAGATCCTTGACTAGGTACAGACTCAGCGAGCACAGCCTAGCCATCGAGAAAGGCCGCCATAGGCAGACCTGGCTCCCAAGCGAAGACAGACCCACTGCACACAAGATGAGGTGGAAAGCGAGCTCCACTTCTTAACAACCTGCCCACTATACCAAGACATATACTTCCCACAAATTGCAAACACCCAAAGAGACTTTGAAAACATGGACAATAACTCAAAACTCCCATACCTACTGGGAGAAATACAAGAATGTGAAATAAAGCCCATTTGAATTGAAGAGAGAGAGATAGATAGAGCATGTCTGTGTGTGTTAGAAAGAGAGAGATAGAGAGAGAGCATGTCTGTTTGTGTGTGTGTGTTAGAGAGAGAGCATCTATATGTGTGTTAGAAAGAGAGAGAAATATAGAGAGAGAGAGCATGTCATTTTGTGTGTTAGAGAGAGATATAGAGCATGTCTGTGTGTGTTAGAAAGAGAGAGAGAGAGAGCATGTGTGTTTGTGTGTTAGAGAGAGAGAGCATGTCTGTGTGTGTGTGTTAGAGAGAGAGCATGTATGAGAGAGATAAGCAAGACAGCTAAGATGAGCCCCTAAAGGATATTCAACTTTTAATGGAAGAACAAAACAGAAGGAAAATATAACTTCACAAAGGCAACATGAATATACATAGATCCAAAAGGACAAAGATCAACACTTAAATCCAAAGAGAAGAGGGTCTATACCAGAGAAAACAAAGTAGCAAGGAGCCAACGGCCGGCATCAGCTAAATAGGCTAACTGCAAATAGAGTAGCCAGGTACTGACACCTGGTACACACCGTTAGCTACAACAACTAGCCGGCCCGTTTGGCTCAATATAAAGTTAGCTATGTTAGCTAGCCGGCCCGCTTTGGCTCAATATAACATTAGCTACAACAGCTAGCCGGCCCGTTTGGCTCAATATAACGTTAGCTACGTTAGCTAGCCGGCCCGCTTGGCTCAATATATCATTAGCTACAACAGCTAGCCGGCCCGTTTGGCTCAATATAACGTTAGCTACGTTAGCTAGCCGGCCCGCTTGGCTCAATATAACATTAGCTACAACAGCTAGCCGGCCTGTTTGGCTCAATATAACGTTAGCTACGTTAGCTAGCCGGCCCGCTTGGCTCAATATAACATTAGCTACAACAGCTAGCCGGCCCGTTTGGCTCAATATAACGTTAGCTACGTTAGCTAGCCGGCCCGCTTTGGCTCAATATAACATTAGCTACAACAGCTAGCCGGCCCGTTTGGCTCAATATAACGTTAGCTACGTTAGCTAGCCGGCCCGCTTGGCTCAACATAACGTTAGCCAACATAACGTTAGCCTTAGCCACGATAGCTAGCCGGCCCGAGAGAGAGAGAGAGAGAGAGAGATATCCACGGCGGGAATAGAATAGAGTGCATTAAAAACTCACCAAACGTCCAAGAGGATGGAGACAACCGCGTGGAGTTGACGAAGTTCATCTGCCGAACGACCGTCCTCTTCATCTTGGCATAACAATGCTGCACGCGCTCTCTCTAGGTTAGCTAACGCTAGTTAGCCTTTAGCTAAGCTAGCTACTAGCCGACATGGCTATCCCGACTGAACCACACGTTAGCACTCGATATTATAACGTAGCTAAAGCTAACTAGCTGTCCCTGCCTTTAGCTAAGCCGACATGGCTAGCCTAACTGAACTGTCTAACATGCAACAACTTTCATCTTCAGTCCATCTGCCGAACGACCGTCCTCTTCGTCTTGGCTGGCATAAGCATAACCTCCAATGCTGCACGCGCGAAATAGTCAAACGCAGCTGACGCACGCCGACCGACTGTACACATGTAACCCCTCCCTTCGTTGAAACCAATAGTATGTCTGCTGCAGAGCCCCAGAGCTCCAATAGTGAGTATGTCTGCTGCAGAGCCGCAGAGCCAGGAACAAGTCAGACACATTCTACAAACGTGTCTAATGTGAAATATAAGCATATAAGCAAAACTAGATTTTAGGTCTGTGATGAAAAAGGGCCTCGCGGGAAGGGGGGCCTCGCAAAAAAATAAAAATAAAAAATAAAAAATAATAATAAAAGAAATAATAAATAAAAAATATTTTCTTTTAATTAAAAAAAAAATAAAAATTGTGCAAGGCCCCCCTTCCCGCGAGGCCCTGTGTGACCGCACTGCTCACACACACCCTGAGGCGGCCCTGCCTCCAACCTACCACCCACTTTTCCCCTGCCCTACCTTCTCTCCTCTCCTGCCCTCCCCCCCTCGGTTTCCCTTACTCACTTCCCGACTGCCTCCCCTACTGACTCCTGTATTTGTTATCCATTACTCGTGGTTTTATGTTCTTGTGTATCCATATTGTTCTCTGTTTCCCTGTGGTTCTATGTTTCCTTTGTTTGTTTTGCCTATTGTCAGCCACTTTGGGTCATTGAAAAGCGATATACAAAATAAATGAATTATTATTATTATTATTAGTGTGCTCTTGGGCCCCATTCATCATCATCATCATCAAACCTTTATTTGAATAGGCAGGTTAATTAAGAACAAGTTCTTATTTTCAATAACGGCCTATTTGGGGGTAAAAAGACCCCTAGGGGAAAGGGGATGGGGGATAAAATAAAATAAATAAAAATAAAACACAAAGGAACATTATTATAAAGGCAGGACATACATACAGAGCAACAACTGAACTGAACAACAACTGGCGGACAACAGAACAATAGTGGCACCATGGTGTTAGCACATGGAGAAACATCTACATGAGTGCTCTAGGGAGTTTGTTAAAGTTTCCTTAAACAATCTAATTGAAATAAACGTTTCCATATTTAAGGTTTTTTGTAGTGTGTTTACTGTGTTCCAGCTATCAGCTGCTGCGTACTGAAAGGAGGAACGGCCTTGTGAGGAGTTGGCCCATTAAGTTCCCCCTCCTCAACAGGCGCACCGCATCGCTAGTTGATCTTGATGGCCTTCTAGCGACAGGTGCGTCTGGAAGCGGACGCCCAAATATGGGCAGCACCCAGCCATTGGGCCGCTACATAGCGTCCTTCAATCACTAAGCCCAGTGGTGGTTTGGGGTTGCCACAGTGTGTGCATACACTACCCACCCAGTGTGTGTATCATGGATTCTTTATAATAATAATAATTCATTATATTTGTAAAGCGCTTCTCAGGAACCTGAAGTTGCTGACATTAGGTGGGAAAACAGAGACAACAAAGAAAGAAAAGGAACATAAGACCATGGGGAAACAGGGAAAACAGCATGATACACTGTCTTTTGTGTGTGTGTTTTGAGTTTGTGTGTATGATTATGTTTGTGTGTGTGTGTGTGTGTGTGTGTGTGTGTGTGTGTGTGTGTGTGTGTGTGTGTGTGTGTGTGTGTGTGTGTGTGTGTGTGTGTGTGTGTGTGTGTGTGTGTGTGTGTCTGTGGGCATGTGTGTGGGCATGTGTGTGTGTGTGCAGAGGAAACACAGAAGAGTCTGTTCCAGTGAGATAAGAGTGTGTTTCTGTCTGGTTTAAACCCATCAGAGAGCAGCCCAGTCTGTGGTGCCAGAACCAGTCCACCAGCTCTGATCTGATCAGACCCGGTACCAGGGTTATTCTAGTTTAACATTTTCATTATTCACCATTGTTTTTTAGTTGTTTTCAGATCAGTTTCGCTTTAGTTGTCAGCATTGGTTTAATAGTCTCAGCTGCTCTATGTGTGTTTCCCTCGTCCCGACCTGGCGACCGTTTGGACTCAACCATTAAAAGGAACACGCCAACGTTATGGGGAAATGCTCTGATAATATATTTTATATTGTGTATTTCTTGTATGTCTACCTGCCCAGGGACTGCAGATGAGCTGATAGCTCATCTCATTGGTTCAGAGTAATTAATGTATGTTGTACACCTGACAAACTAAACCATGAACAAAAGCACAAAGTGGGAGGCGCAGTGAAGGAAAGTGAGAGTGCAGGTGAGTCCGGTTGCCTGTATCAGTTCCGCAACCGTTTCCATTTCCGGGGTAGGCCTGATTGGCCGAGACGGCCACGTGACGCGCGTGGCACGCCCCCGCGGCAGCAAGCGTGCTACTGCTGGAGTTCGCCTTTCACATCGCTGCCGTTGGCGAAAGCAGGATGAGGCGAGAGCGTAGATTTCGCTGTGTATCATTTAATCATTTATCATTTAACATTTGAAAGGCATACATTGTTGTCATACAGAAGTACAGAATACTTTTATCCAAAATGCTTCTTACTGTTACACTGTGCTAGACAAATGAATGACTAATTCGGTCATAAATAACGTAACTAATAACGTTAGTAAGCACTGCTTATATGCTTATTATGTCTGCGGGGTACAGTAAACGTTTCTCCCGGTACATTCTGAAGAGCACACCGCTGTATGTTGGAGAACCAGCGGTCTTCCGCTCCTCCTCACTCGAGTGAGAGCAAAGCCGTGCACAGCTCAGCCCTGTGTGAGACGCGAGGAGGAGATGGGAGTCCTTCCAATCGGAATATGTTGTTTCTTTACACATATGTTGGATTATGAATATGTCTTTATAGCTATGCTGCCAGGCTGGGCCGCGACCCTCCGTGCTGCGATCACCAGCGGGGAGAATATGCTCACGCGAGCAGCATCGGCTCTCACTCGAGTGAGGAGGAGCGGAAGGCCGCTGGTTCTCCAACATACAGCGGTGTGCTCTTCAGAATGTACCGGGAGAAACGTTTACTGTACCCCGCAGACATAATAAGCATATAAGCAGTGCTTACTAACGTTATTAGTTACGTTATTTCTGACCGAATTAGTCATTCATTTGTCTAGCACAGTCTCTAACAGTGTAACAGTAAGAAGCATTTTGGATAAAAGTATTCTGTACTTCTGTATGACAACAATGTATGCCTTTCAAATGTTAAATAATAAATGATTAAATGATACACAGCAAAATCTACGCTCTCGCCTCATCCTGCTTTCGCCAACGGCAGCGATGTGAAAGGCGAGGCGAACTCCAGCAGTAGCGCGCTTGCTGCCGCGGGGGCGTGCCACGTGCGTCACGTGGCCGTCTCGGCCAATCAGGCCTACCCCGGAAATGGAAACGGTTGCGGAATTGATACAGGCAGTCAGGTCGCTCACACGGAAACCGGAGACAAAGGGGTGGAAGAGGAGGTGTGTTTGATCTTGTTCCTCAGAACTGGCATCAGGAAAAACCTGTTCCTCCATGTTCCTCCTCTCCCTCGGCCTTGGAACGCAGAGCGCTGCAGGATGCTTTCACAGAGGGAGGAGCTGCACGCGGTCTATCTAGCAGGAGAGGTGCAGAGGATTTATAGCGAGGCTGAATATTTCAGATTCAGAGTTTTATTTGCCACATGGAATCAATACAATTAGAGTTTCTTCATACACAATCATAAATATCATACCATGGACAAACGGAGCAGGAAGAAGAATAAATCTTATAGTTACCTGCCCCTTATTCCTAAACTAAACAAGTATTTACTTAATGGTCGGCGTACAACCTAATTTACACAAAATACCATTTACAAGAAACAAACAATCCACAGTTTAACACATCCTTTACTTTATTCATAACAAAAATACTCTTGGACATCTTTTTTTTAACGTGTGCTATGTGAGATTTCCATGTTAATTTATCATCCATAATCACACCAAGAAAACGAAATTCATTAACTCTCTCTATATCAACTCCATCTATGGTCAGTACTATATTTTCATCTAGTTTTCGATTGCCAAAAATCATAAATTTCGTTTTTTTTCAGATTCAGTGATAGCTTATTTACATCAAACCATTTCTTTAGCTTTATCATTTCATACACAATATATTCAGCTACAGTAATTCCTTTAAATTATTTCCAGAGCAAAAACAATTGGTATCATCAGCAACAAGACAAACTGTAATAGTTTTGAAACATCACAAATATCTGTTAAGCGGGCGGTCAGGTGGCATAACGGAGATTGTGTTCGTCACCAAACCCCGGAGCGGCTGAATTCGCCTGTTCGAATCCAGCTCACAGCTCCGGGGTTGTCACCAGCTTGGCTGGCCGTTCACACTAATACAATTGGCAGTATTAGAGGGTGGGAGAAGCTGGCGGGGTGGGTCCGGGTCGTTGTAAACAGCGACTCCTACAGTTCGGTCGGGGCGCCTGCTAAGCGCGGATAGGACCTGAGTGGGATAGTGTGATCCTTCCACACGCTACGCCCTCTCAATGAGAATCTGCGCTGCCAGGTGAAAAGAAGCGGTTGATTGGCTGGACGTGTGTCGGAGGAAGCACGTGGTAGCCACTCTCCCAGGCGACTGTGGGGGGTAAGTGCGCAGCGACCAGGAAGGGGATTGGGAATTGGCATAACGACTAACATTGGGATGGGAGAAAATCGGAGGAAAATGGAGGGGGAAAAAGATAAAAAAAAAATATATATATATATATCTGTTAAGCCTATAGGGGACTTTTTTTCCTTTATCATAAATCGATCAATAGAGACCGTATTATATCCCCAATTATCATATCATGGGGTATCATTGGAAAGCCACACTCATTGGCTACAACCCTGTGCAAAGATTTTCGAGATTGCCAAATGATTGACGGAGCTAGAGCCCCGGGAGTCGGGGGTGGTAATGTGTACTTTTGCGTACTTTGGGGCATGCCTCACATATCGGCATGTAACTCGAGAACCGCTGAACGGATTTTGTTAACGAAAGTTAAGTTTACTCTATTATTACTAGATCTGGTATGTCTAGATGTAACATTACTGTCTATGTACACATAAATGTCTAGATGTACACTTTATGAACATTGTTACTGAGATGAAAGTTAAGTTTACTCTATTATTACTAGATCTGGTATGTCTAGATGTAACATTACTGTCTATGTACAAGTTTACTCTATTATTACATGTCATAAATGTCTAGATGTAACATTACTGTCTATGTACCTATGTAAACGAGACGAAAGTGAAGTTGAAAATGGTGCGCAGTAGTGCAAATACTTGTCCAGACCACTAATACTTGTCCAGACCGCCTCCAACCCGTCCAGCCTGGCTCTGCGGCTCTGCAGATACCCCCTATTGCCTGAAAGGGCAATCGACAGGCAACACATAGGGCTTTAATTCTACCTATATATTGTATTAAAAGAAATGCACAGCCGAGCCACTAGAGGTCGGCAAAGAATCGTCCACATGTGGGCCCTTGGATGTTAAGAGGTTAATGTTTTTCATTTTTTTTGCCAAGTGTAAATACCATAACCCTATCAAAAACAGTAGTCAAAGTGTATATTTTCATTTTTACCCATGTTTTATATGTTTTATCGGAAATACAAAAATTTATCAAAAAATTCTAATTATCGTAAAAACCGCAATAAATGACTAAATACAGATTCAACCCTGCCATTGGAAAGAGGAGCATTTTCCCTATCCATAGATGTATGATTTGGCCATAATAAGGTCAAGGTCAAGTTCAAGGTCAAATATGAATTTATAATTAAAGTCGATTATCATTAATTACTGTATCTACAAATCCTTCTGTTTAATCATCTTCCCGCGGTTCATTTGCTTAGATTTTTTGTACAAATGATCTCAATAAGGTGGTGAATGAGCTCAGTGAGCATTTTTCAGAAAATGTTTTCAATTTTTGATCATCATCATCAAAATCATAAATCATAATTAATCATAATTAATTTATTCATTACAATTTACTCAGCCTAGTAACAGACACAATATTTCTGACACTGGAAATACATACTCCCAGGTCCCTAGATGTTCCTAGATACCAAGAACATGCAAATTGACCTTGCAGAAGTGGAGCAATCTTCCATTTACTTAGGCATGTAAAACGGTCTACAGATTAACAGGTTAATATATAAAAGAAAGAGTTTGGGCCCCGATTTGACATCTGCCAACTGCACATATTGTTGCCTATTGTGGAGATAACTACTCAACCATTCAAGAACCATTCCTCTCACACCATATGAACGTAATTTAGAAATTAAAATATTATGATCTAAGGTATCAAATGCCTTTTTTAAATCAATAAACACCCCTATTGTCAATCTCCTTTTATCTGTTGCTGTTGTTATTTCTTCAATAATATTCATTAAGGCAGTCGCTGTTGATCTGTTTTGCCTAAAGCCATACTGGCTTTCGCTCAGCAGTTTGTTCTTTTCCACAAAACCATCTAACTTATGCAAAAACTGTTTTTCAAGCACTTTCGAGAACTGTGAGAGCAATGACACTGGTCTATAGTTAGTGAAGCTGTGCTTATCTCCTACTTTGTAAAGTGGGATCACTTTTGCTACCTTCATCCTGTCTGGAAAAATACCTGTCTGAAAAGAAAGATTACAAATATAACAGAGAGGTTTGATTATATTACAATCAATTGTCTTCTTCACTATAATCATATATATCCAATCACTGTCAATGGATGTCTTATTCTTTGACTTTGATACAATGGATATGATTTCTGCTTCACTGACATTTCCAAAAAACATAGACTGCAGTACTTTACTATCTCCTCTCCATCCTTCCTGTAATGGTTCATTTTTGAATGACATCTGCCAGATTTGGCCCCACATTTACAAAAAAATTGTTGAATTCATTAACCACCTCATTCATGTTTTTTATAGTCTTACTATTACTAATGAAATGGCTAGGCATTTTTATGGACGCTGATTTATTTCCCATTACGATAGGTATTCAAAAAAGTATTGTAAGCAGCATTGACATCTTCTACATAGACCCCCTTCCATTCTTCATTCCAAAGATCATTCCTGAACATGTTTACACCATCTTCCTTTCTTAACCTTTTATATCTGTACCCATTCTCCTCCTTTGTTCTCTTCAATTGACAATCAAAAGTAACAAAAACTGGTAAGTGGTCACTTATATCATTTATGACTAATCCACTTATGATGTTATCCTTAAAGCTATTAATACAAATATTATCTATTAATGTAGCAGAGGTTTCTGTTATTCTACTTGATCAGTGGCTATAACCCTCTTCCATACAATAATTCAAGAAAATCTGCTGAAGCCTTATTGTAACTGAGGGGTACAATTCCCTGACTGTATTACTAGATATGATACTTACTACCACTACCTTTGTACTTAATATTCGGCCACCCAGTACACGGCATAAATATATTATCATGAACACTCTCACGTAGATGAAACGGATCCAACACAAATGTACGAATTAGAAACAGGTCTTTATTTCTACACAGCGATGGTGTGTAGAATAAGCACTTAATCACTTAATTACATTTATGAATTGAAATAGTATGCACTTTTATGGCAAGGAGTATTCGTCGGTATATCAATAGAGAATGTCCAATCTCTGAAGGCGCAGGTGGTAAATATACGACCTGGAATAGTTAAGGAATAACAGCAATGATACTTTAATGATTATATACTAGATACACTAGAGGGGGTTAATCCGGTCGCTTGTAAGCCGACAGGAGTAGGAGGGGGGGGAGGGTAGAATCCGGCTGCCTCGTCCGGCCAAGGGTATCCCAGGTGAACCCACTGTAGTGCCGTTCAATGCGCCGGCGATCCTTGGACCACAGATGAAAGCAGGTGGACTCTTTGTGGGCCGGCTCTCTCCGGTCCACGGGGGAGAGACGTGAAGCGACCTCGTCTTGCAGAGCGTCTCCTCACCTTGCGTCCTCTCCAGGGGGGGGGGGTTCCAACACACGGCAGTGTCGGGGGTCTTTATCCATGGAATAATCAAAGTATCCAAAGCATAATCCGTGCCTGGGAAGGCGGGCTGTCGTCGGTAGAATAATCCGGTATACAGGTCCACTCGCTCGTCGGCTCTGGGGCTCCTCGGGTGCAGCTTCACATAGGGTCAACCACCCTGGGTAAGCAGCCAGTTCTCTGCCCGAAACGATGGGGTACTGACTACGGTAGTATTCTCACCGCACGAAGCACTATATATTAACAGACTATTATTAGCTTAATAGACTACGTCCAACTCGACGATATAGTGCCAAATATGACTATTCAAATATTAATATACACGATGTCTCAATACCGATGGTAGGCGAACTTGGCCTTACTCCCACACGTGGCGTCGCGGGGAGGCTTTACGTCTGTGACTCTATTGGAGGGTAAGAAACTGGACTGAAAAGAAAGTCCTACTTTAGTAGCGCAGTATATATACGCACTATGAACAAATAGTCCCATTAGTGGTGCGGTAGCCAAATTCCTACGCGGAACTAGGACTTGTTCGTACATGTCGAGCGGTACGTTTGAACTGGGTCTGAGGGGTATGGCAGCCTGGCACCAAGGTCTCGACCAATAGTAGAATGGAGACTATTATGGGATGTTCAGTAGGCTAGAATGGATATTCAATGCATATTGTACAAGGAATATACAAGGGATATCAGGGAATATTAGAGAATATACAAATACAATTAAATATATATATATAAATAAATATATATATTCGGTTTAATCTGGCCCTTCACAACAGCCACCCCCTGAATAGGTCCCAGACCTAATCAGTTAAACAGAGACAGATTAATCGCGTTGTCTATTTACACATAAGGGTTTGCTGTAGGGGTCAGTCAACTTCACAAAGTCATAGGGTTGTAGGTTCATGGTCATCATCGATTGTGTCTGGGAGTCGAGGCAGTTCTATGAGCCTTGCCACGGGACGGGTGTAAGTGCGACCCTGGACGAGCACTTCAGCTGCTCGGACCTTGCCGTCGGCACCGGTGATCACTTTGCTTACGCGGCAGGCCGGCCACATAGCTCTGGGCAGTGATTGATCAATAATCATGACGACTGTTCCTTCTGTCAAATTGTCTCTCTCCTTTACCCACTTCTGGCGGGTCTGTAGAGACGGTAGGTAGTGCAGTAGGAAACTGTTCCAAAACTTGTCGGCTAATACTTGGCTGTACCTCCACATTCGTCGGCCGTTCGCTTCTTCAGGCCGGTACATTGTCTGTGGTAATGCAGGATCTAGCCGCCCCATCAGGAGTGTGTTGGGGGCTCTGCGTAGGCGACCACCCACTCTGATGAGGGTATGAGCGTCGCTCTTGGGGGCCAGGTGAATTAATCTGCTGTCGGATGGGACGGGCTTTCCTCCCTGTAGACAGGCCAATTCATCGGGGAACGAGTCTCTCTGGGCTCGCTGCGGTAGAAGCAATTCTGCTTCCTCGTAGTTAGCTGCTGACATATCAGCGGGGGACTTGCACTCCGGGTGGTACCGCAGGAATGTTCTTTGTTGTGCACTCTCTATGGACGTGCAATCGTCTATGTTAGGGTCGGTGGAGGCTACGGTGCTCAATCCACAGAACACAGACTTCTTATTTTCCACCTCCTCTGGACTTGCTTCCCTCGGGATAGGCATGGGCCACTGTCCTTCCGGGAGTCTTAGGAATGCGGGGCCGTCACTGTAGACATTGCGACGGGTGAGGTCATCCAGGGGCATCCCCCGGGTGATGACGTCAGCTGGGTTCTGTTTTGTATCAACGTAGCGCCACTCTGTTTCTCCGGTTAACTCTTCGGTTAAGTCTTGAATCTCGGTGACTCTGACTCCCACGAAGACTTTGTACTTGCATGAGTCCGATTTGATCCAGGCGAGTACTGTCGTGGAATCTGACCACAGGATTGTTCTAGACACCGGTATGGTGAGCTCACGTTGGATGAGCGTGGCTAGGTGCGCTCCGGCTAGGGCTGCGCAGAGCTCTAGACGTGGGATAGATTGTTGCTTGCGTGGGGCTATTCTCGAGCGGGCGAGGACAAATGCTGTGTAGATCTCTCCCCCCTGGTCTTGGGCCCGCAAGTAGGCTACTGATCCGTATGCGACCTCTGAGGCGTCACTGAAGACGTGTAAGTCCATTTTACATGTCTCTGGCCTCACCGTGGGTGGGAAGTAGCTTCGGCGCATATTAACGCCTGGGAGTGAGTGGAGCTCCATCTCCCACTCTCTCCAGGTGGATGCAAGGTGTGCGGGAATGGGGTTGTCCCAGCCCTGGTCCTTGTCCCACAATGCTCGTACAATCATTTTTGCCCTGGTGGTGTACGGTAGAATACATCCTAGCGGGTCATATTGTCGGGCGAGTGTTGTGTACACACTCCGTCTGGTGGTCGGCGCCGCCGCCGGCCTTCCCTGCTCCGTAGTCAGGGGCTTGTGTCTGTAGTGAAGCGAATCTGTTTTGAATCGCCACACCAATCCCAGGGTCATCTCCTGGGCTTCTCCCGGGATTGTAGCCATCCAGGTCTCGCTGCTGGCTGCCTTGTCCTCGGAGGAGAGGCTGCGCAGTACTTGCGGATCGCTGCTGGCCCACTGCCTGAGATCAAAGCCGCCTTTGATCAATGAGGCGCGGAGTTTAATCAGGAGAGCCTCGGCTTCTTCCTGGGTTGAAAGGCTTTGTAGACAGTTGTCTACGTAGAAGCTGTTCTTTACGCTGTGTCGGACCTCTTCGTCCGCTGCTGGGTCCTCTGCTACATGTTTCTGTAGTGCAAATGTCGCACAGCAGGGGCTGCACGTCGTTCCGAAGGGGAGGACTTCCCATTGGTAGATGGCTGGGTGCTCATCTCCTGGCTTCTCTCTCCATAGGAACCGTAACAGGGGCTTGTCCGCCTCTACTAATCTCACCTGCAGGAACATTCCTTTAATGTCCCCGCTGATGGCCACCTTTTCCTGGCGGAAGCGGAGTAGAACGCCGAGTAGGGAGGGGCCGAGTGTGGGACCGGGCAGTAACTCTTTATTCAGATTTTGGGATCCGATCTGGTAGCTGCAGTTAAATACTATGCGGTCTTTACCGTTGTGATGGACCTTGTGGTGGGGCACGTACCACGATTCAGTGGTCTGGTCAGCCTCTTTAATGTCCATCTTTGTGACGTGTCCCGCTGTGATGAGCTTCTCAATCTCAGCGCGGTATACACTCTCTTGGGCGGGGTTCTTGGCTAAGCGCCGCTCCGTGTTCAGCAGGTACCGTTCTATGGCGTCTGTCTTGGCGTGGAAAGTAGGCATTCCTTCTCGCCGCAGGAGTGGCGTGGCGTATCTCAACATGCCGTTGACCGGGACTCTCTTGGTCCCTGTCTCGAGGAGGTGAATGGCGTAAATGTCATCTTTAGAGCGAATGTCTTTCTTTCCGTTCTTAAAGGGCATTTGTTCCAAGGTCCATAGCCGCTCTACGTGTTGCAGGAGTGCGGTTTCTCCCTCTGTGACTCGGGAGTGGAGACATCTAGTGGCTGTACTTCGGTTGAGAGATTTGGCGAGCGGGCCTTGGAGAGTCCATCCCAAACGGGTCTCGACTGCTGCAGGGCAGCCTCGGGGTCCGGTATGAACCCGGTCTATCGGGACAATGAGGTCTGCATGGTCGGAGCCTATCAACAGGGTCGGCATAGCATTGTCTATGAGCGGGATCGGTAACTTGCGCAGATGTGCATATTTCTCCATCAGCTTGGCGACGGGGTATGTGTACCGCGACAGTCCTATTTCTTGGCTGGTGAAAGCGTCTGCAATCTGGTACCGTCGCTCAGGCTGGCCGCTTGCTGCGATAGAGAATGAGACATTCTCGCCCTTTATCGTCTTCAAATCTCGTCTTATTGTCCGAATTGTCATTTGGGTTTCGCTTCCCCGCAGCCCTAGCTGGGCCGCAGCGGAGGCGAGCAGCAGGGTCTTCTCTGACCCGTCATCGAGGACGGCGTAAGTGTCCAGGACTTTATTCTGGTAGCTTAGTGTCACACGCACTACTTTTAGGAGTACTCGGGCTCCACTGCTGCTGGCGGGATCGATGTACATGACGCTCGCTTTGCGGCTGGATGGTGCAGGTGAAGGGCGCCGTCTGTTACTGTCGTGAAGTATGTCCAGATGGGCTCCATCGCACTTGGTGCACCTTTTCTTTAAGCGGCATTCGGCTGCCATGTGTGAGCGCGCACAGCGAAAACAGCGCTTGTTGGACTTTATCCATTGACCTGCTTCCTCCGCGTTCAGCTTGGGGAAGGAGTCACATTGCGCTAGCCAGTGTTCTTTCTCACAGTAGGGGCACACTATCTTCCACTTCTCCGTTCTGGAGGGGGTACTGTGGCTCCTGCTGCTCGGTACTGACTCCGATTGGTGCATCACAGTCACCGATCTTCTTCCATCATTTAGTCGTCTGGTTCCTTCTCTGGAGCCAGGGGTGCTCCGTCCGAATGTATCTAGCCGTAGGCTGCTGACTTCTCTCGCCAGGAAGTCTGCTAGATCGAGGAGGTTCGGTTCGGGGCCATTCGGGTCTCTGTGGTCCCTCTGCCGCCTAAAGCGCTCCTGACGAGCGGGCGGCAGCTTCTCCAGGATCCTTTCCACATTTGAGTTGGCGTAAAGTTCATGCCTCCCCTTCTCTCTTTGCGCTCCCAACATCCCTACCAGGGACTGCACTCTGATGGACAGGTCGTCCAGTGCTCGATTGTCTATTGCTGGGGGTAAGCGGTCGATGTGTCGGATCTCCTGGATCACGTAATCCCATATGCGCCCATACCTCTGGTCCAATGCTACCAGCGCTGCTGTGTATGGGGTGGTGGAAGTCGCGTAGGCGATCGCTATATTATGTGCGCGGGGTACCTTTAAGTGCTTCAGTAGGATGGCGTATTTGTGGCGTTCATCCAATACATCCACCAACATGGTCTCCAGACACATGCGGAGTTCTGTATACTGGGCCCGGTTCTCTTGGGTGAAGTCGGGTACCATAGGCGTGCCAATGTATGACGCTGACTGTGGATACATCGGCGAGCGTTGGGGGAGAGGCCTCCTAGGCGAGTCTCCTCCCGCTCCTTGGTATGGGCTGGTACCGGCAGTGTACCATGGCCCGCTTGTCCAGGTGCTGTTCCTCGGTGCGGGTCGTGCGTCGTGCTCACCCGTGTATAGAGTCGGGGGTCTGTAGCGCAGCTCCGCGGGAGTATAGCCTGGGCTGTACCGGACCTCCTGGTCCGGTAGAGTACTGTGCTGTCTTCGGGCGTGGTTCTCCTCCTCTTCCTCTTCGTCTTCAGTTAGGTCATCCAGTGCTTGTAGTCTCTGGTTTAGCCTCTCCACAGGATATGCTGCTCCTTCCCGGTTGCTAGGTCTCGCTTGGACCGGTGGGGGGAGGTGGTCTGTGGGGGGTATAGACCTCGTCTGTTGGTCAAGTTCAGGGTTGTTTACTCGGCTAGGGGATGCCGCCCTGGAGGTGTGTCTAGACGAGTTCCTGGAGCCTCTGGCGGAGGGAGAGGGTGTTGTCCGTCTGATCAGCTGTTCTATTAGTTGCGACTGCTGTCTGTCGCGCGCTGCGTCCCGTTGAGCACCGGCTCGTTCTCGGGCCACATTCTCTTCCATCTGAATGCGTCTTATTTCTAGACGTATCTGCTCGTGTTCGCTTCGCTGCTGGATCTGCAGTCGGTCGCGTTCAGCAGCGGCGTTCAGGCTGATGAGGAAGGCCTGCTGTAGGGTCCTCTCTGCCTCTGGAGAAGGCGGTTGTATAGGGGAGCCTTCCCTCTGGGTACTCCTTGCGGAGCCTTGGAGCTCTATCTCCACGGTGCTCTCCCCGTCTTCTTCCGTGCCGAGTTCTCTCTCGGTAGCGTTGTATTCCTCCCGGGACTCATCGGGGACTACTTCTTCAGTACTGGCGGGATGTGAAGTCATGTCTGGTTCCCACTGGTCCCCACCGTGAACTTGGTCAGTTACATTAGAGCCCGTAGGGGCCTCTATGGTCGGGGTAGTCTGGGCGTTGGGGTTACTTTCTAGTTTTACCGCGTTTACTGTTAGTAGAAGACTAGGTTGTTAACTGACAGCGTAAGCCTCTAAGTACTGAGGGAGCCGTCGTTCGCGCTGCGGGCGTTGGTTAGGAGGATCGTTTCGTGGAGTGTTCATCATAGGCCATTTCAATATTAATAACACTATATTAATATTACACTAATTACCATCCGGCTCGAAGGACCAATTGTAACTGAGGGGTACAATTCCCTGACTGTATTACTAGATATGATACTTACTACCACTACCTTTGTACTTAATATTCGGCCACCCAGTACACGGCATAAATATATTATCATGAACACTCTCACGTAGATGAAACGGATCCAACACAAATGTACGAATTAGAAACAGGTCTTTATTTCTACACAGCGATGGTGTGTAGAATAAGCACTTAATCACTTAATTACATTTATGAATTGAAATAGTATGCACTTTTATGGCAAGGAGTATTCGTCGGTATATCAATAGAGAATGTCCAATCTCTGAAGGCGCAGGTGGTAAATATACGACCTGGAATAGTTAAGGAATAACAGCAATGATACTTTAATGATTATATACTAGATACACTAGAGGGGGTTAATCCGGTCGCTTGTAAGCCGACAGGAGTAGGAGGGGGGGGAGGGTAGAATCCGGCTGCCTCGTCCGGCTAAGGGTATCCCAGGTGAACCCACTGTAGTGCCGTTCAATGCGCCGGCGATCCTTGGACCACAGATGAAAGCAGGTGGACTCTTTGTGGGCCGGCTCTCTCCGGTCCACGGGGGAGAGACGTGAAGCGACCTCGTCTTGCAGAGCGTCTCCTCACCTTGCGTCCTCTCCAGGGGGGGGGGGTTCCAACACACGGCAGTGTCGGGGGTCTTTATCCATGGAATAATCAAAGTATCCAAAGCATAATCCGTGCCTGGGAAGGCGGGCTGTCGTCGGTAGAATAATCCGGTATACAGGTCCACTCGCTCGTCGGCTCTGGGGCTCCTCGGGTGCAGCTTCACATAGGGTCAACCACCCTGGGTAAGCAGCCAGTTCTCTGCCCAAAACGATGGGGTACTGACTACGGTAGTATTCTCACCGCACGAAGCACTATATATTAACAGACTATTATTAGCTTAATAGACTACGTCCAACTCGACGATATAGTGCCAAATATGACTATTCAAATATTAATATACACGATGTCTCAATACCGATGGTAGGCGAACTTGGCCTTACTCCCACACGTGGCGTCGCGGGGAGGCTTTACGTCTGTGACTCTATTGGAGGGTAAGAAACTGGACTGAAAAGAAAGTCCTACTTTAGTAGCGCAGTATATATACGCACTATGAACAAATAGTCCCATTAGTGGTGCGGTAGCCAAATTCCTACGCGGAACTAGGACTTGTTCGTACATGTCGAGCGGTACGTTTGAACTGGGTCTGAGGGGTATGGCAGCCTGGCACCAAGGTCTCGACCAATAGTAGAATGGAGACTATTATGGGATGTTCAGTAGGCTAGAATGGATATTCAATGCATATTGTACAAGGAATATACAAGGGATATCAGGGAATATTAGAGAATATACAAATACAATTAAATATATATATATAAATAAATATATATATTCGGTTTAATCTGGCCCTTCACAACACTTATGCTTAGAAAAAAAATTCGTCTTAGCCAGATTTCAGCCCATTTAAGACATATTAGGGCTGGGAGTGGGAGTCCCCAAATTTTCCTGAGATCAGATTTGATCGTGGCTGAGAGCAGATTTAAGAGTGCTGAGGAGCACTCTTAAATCTGCTCTCAGCCACGATCAAATCTCATGATTGATTGACTAATTAAAAATTGTATTATAACTTGACAGACTGTGTTCTCATAGTGATTCCTTCACGTCAACGCTACAGGCTTCCTTGGAATTAATTACTTAATCATAATTCAAATAAATATGACAATATTTGTACGATAAGAAATTACGCTATTTGATGTCGGAAAAATAAATAATAGCACTACACACACTGCAAATGACTCGGAATAAATAAATACATCAGCCACATAATTCTGTTATAATTTTATTGTTGTTCTTATTTATAGTTTGGGACATTTGCTTATTGTATACATTATAAGAGCCAGTGGATAAACATTCCACTGCTCATCTTACCAGTACGATGTTGCGTGTGACAAATAAACCTGACCTTGCAGGTGCACTTGAACAGCAATCATGTACATTGAACCCTGGCATCCAATTAACAGTGATTAATCGCGCCATGCTTAAATGGTCAACTCTGCACCCAAGGCTTACACACACAATTATGGGTAACGTCAAGCATAATCATGCTCGATACGAACGCGCAATGAGGAGGGAGCGCCAGTACAGGGACCACGCTGATCTCTTCGCCGAGAGTGACGCGTACCTGCTGGGACGCTTCAGGCTGCCAAGACCTGTGCTAATGGAGCTGTCCGAGATGCTGGAGCCACCACTGAGGAGCCAGACCAGACGCTCCAACCCTGTGCCACCGCACGTGCAGGTACTGTCCACCCTGGGCTTCCTAGCAACTGGAACATTCCAGAGGGAGCTAGGAGACAGGGTGGGCATATCCCAGACCTCCATCAGCCGCTGCATCCCACAGGTCTTGGCTGGCATCGTGGAGTTGACCACACAGTATATCAGATTCCCCTTTTCCGACCAAGAGCAGATCCCAGTGAAGACGGCATTCCATGCCATCGCTGGGCTGCCAAACATCATCGGCGCTATTGACTGCACCCACGTGCGCATCCTGGCACCCTCCCCAGACCCGTTCCCATACCTTAATCGGAAGCAGTACCATTCTATCAATATACAGGTATGTTTCTATTTTTTGTTTACTCTCTTGTTACCACTTCATCCAATTGGACAGCACCTTGCTTCCTTTTCTTATCTTACTTGTTTTTTCTTTTTTCCCGTGTTACTATATCTACCCTTTCTTTTGCTTCTCTCTTCAAATAGAATTTATAATTATTATTTATTATTAGGTCACCAGCTGTTGAACGTCGTCGCCCGTTTCCCAGGAGGTGCGCACGACTCGTACATCCTCCAGAACAGCGAAGTGGGTATGCTCCTCAAACAAGGAGACGCAGGAGACGCATGGCTAATTGGTAAGCATCTGTGCGTATAGAATTGTTCTTGCAACAGTATAGGCTTCTATTCCTCTAATGACTTGTTTTATTAGGAGACCGTGGATATGCACTGGCTCAGCAAGACCGACGGCTTCTCAGTTACAGTGGGTGAAAATATTGTCACAAGGAAAGAAGATATTACCTACCTGGGTTCCATCCTAGAGGCAAATCTTTCCTGTGACAAAATGGCATCCAATGTAATAAAAAAAGTCAACCAACGAACTCGATTCTTGTACCGGATCTCCTCACTGGTAAACAAGAATACCCTGAAGACTCTAGCAGGAGCACTCATTCAAGGGTACTACGACTATGCTTGCACCTCATGGTACCAAAGCACCTCAAAGGCGCTAAAAACAAAATTACAAACATCTCAAAACAAACTGGTCAGACTACTGCTTGACCTTACTCCTAGAACCCACCTCACCCCTGCCCACTTTGACAACCTAGGATGGCTTAGAGTAGACGACAGAGTACAGCAACTTGCAATGGGCCTGGTCTACAAGATACACTACACGACCAAGGTACCCATGTACATGTCAAAATACTTCCCAAAGGTCAGTGAATACCACGATCACAACACCAGAGGGAGCTCCACAAATCATGTTAAACCCAGATTCGGCTCAAACAAGGGACTAAACACGTTTCGCAATTATGCCACATCAATGTGGAACGCCCTACCCAAAGCTGTAAAGGAATGTGAATCACTACCCACTTTCAAAAACACTCTCAAAAAACACCTAAGGGAGACTGCAACTCGAAACTGGCCCCTGTAAATGTCCGAACACAACCCCCTCCAATGTACAGTAAATTACCAAGTATGGTCTTGTCAATAATCCAATGTACAGTTTTGTTTGTACAGTTGTACAGTGTCCCCCACCCACCCCTCCTACCCAACCCCCCCCCCCCACTCCTACCCAACCCCCCCCCCCACTCCTACCCAACCCCCCCCCCCCACCCACCCAACCACCTGCAATGTACAGTCCCCTCCCACCCCCACCTACCCAATCCAATGTACAGTTTCTACGTCAAATGTATATACTCTTTTTTTCTGGACTCTTTTTGTATCACAAACAGTACTGTAATTGCAAATCTGGTATGTATAGATGTAGCAGTACTGTCTATCTGTATGTCATGTATGTCATATATGTTACGATGAATTGAAAATGGGGGACCCTGATGTAAACAAGACGAAAGTCTTTCTCTGGTCTCCATCCCCTTAACAATTGTATGTATTGAGCTGTACTGTACTGTACCCATTCTGCAATCTGTTAATAAAGTTTTCAATCAATCAATCAATCAATCTCCATGGCTGATGACCCCAGTCGCCAACCCTCACGCTGCGCAGGAGGCGGCGTATAACGAGCGCCATGGGTCAATAAAGAGATGCTGGATGTGTTTGGACGCAGCAGGTGGCAAGCTGCTGTACAAGCCGGATAAGGTGTGTATGAAGGCAACAGCTGATAAATAGTTTTGGCCGTGCCGTGTTAAAACATGTATGGGTGCCCACCTCAGCCCAATACAATCATATGTTGCATGTCATTTATTGTGGCTTATTTATTCTTTCCAGGTGTGTACGATTATCATGGCCTGCTGCGTCCTGCACAACATCGCGGAGAAGCGTGGTGTCCCGCTACCCCTCGAGCCACCTCAACCAGCACATGACCAGGACATGCATCCTGACCCATTAATGGACCCGGATAATAGGCGTGCTGTCTTAGTCCGACAGCAATTAATTGCACGCATGTGAATAGATTATTCACATGCGTGCAATTAATTCCTATTTATAGGTGAATTAAATCTGGCCCTGAATTCGACTTGCTTGCTTCTGTCATTATTCGATGCAGTTTACAATGTATACCAATAACTAAACACATCACTCAGTAATACTCAAAGGGTGTCAGGGATGTTTATTCGGAGGGCAATTGTTGGTCTGTCGCTGCCGAAACCCGCTCCATGGTGGTAGCGACCCACTCGCCGATGATGGCGAGGCGCTCCAGGCTGGCAGCGGTCCGGTCCTGGCTGGCAGCGGTCTGCTCCAGGCTGGCAGCGGTCCGGTCCTGGCTGGCAGTGGCCCGCTCCAGGCTGGCAGCGACCCTCTCCAGTCTGGCAGCGGTCCGGTCCTGGCCGGCAGCGGCCCACTCCTGGCCGGCAGCGAGCCACTCCAGGACGCTATTTTGCCGCTCCTGCTCCACCAGCATCGACTCGCCCATGTGAGCTCCATGGCTGGGTGCACCCGTGGCACCCCTGGGGGACGGGGGGGGGGGGCACTGGTGGACGGGGCAGCACTGGTGGACGGGCCAGCACTGGTGGACAGGAGGGACAGCTCCGGGGGGGGGGCAGGTCCGCCTCGGAGTCAGTTGCATCTGGGAATGAATTGGGGTGATTAATTGTGATTGACGTGGGGGTTGCGATCATGCAATGCTTGACGCACTGATTGCACATGCATGTTTCAATTAGATATTACAGGTGCATCTCAATACTTGATTTGCATGAATCCATGCAGCGCGGCACACAGTATTGCGTATTTGTTCCCAACTACAATTAATGTTAAATCAACTCTAAATAGAGTAAAGTGTTAACACTCACTTCATTTGACACTGCAAGATTTACTGTGCATGGAGGCAATCAATATATTCCCTGTTCTAATTTATTGGGATGCACCTGTTGTGGGAGGGACGCCTACCGTCTGTGTCGGTATCGGAGTCTTCGGGGACGGGAGACATGCTGGCTGCTGAGAAGAGGAGACGGTGCCCAGCCCCGCGCGTCGTCTCATTCCATTCGGCACCGTCTACACCCGCGATCGTCGTGTTGCCTATAATGGCCTGGATACGCAGGTCCAGTTCGGACAGGCCCGGGCCTGCTGGTCCTCCTCCAGTTGCCAGCATGTCTCTCGTGTGCTTTGCGATCCGGTGCATGGATCACCTCGGTGGCTGTGCGCCCCTCGCCGGATACAGCGTTCACCTCTCCGGTGATTTGGGCCCATGCCTGATTGATTGATTGAAAGGTTTATTAACAGATTGCAGAATGGGTACAGTACAGTACAGCTCAATAAATACAATACATACCTCCCGTTTCTGGGTGCCCCTGTAACCGGAGCTGATGCTACTGAAAAGCACACCCTTATAGTTCTCCACTCCCGATAACAGTACCTGAATTAATGAATGGAAACTTTATTAACAGATTGCAGAATTTACAATACAGTACAGCTCAATACACACAATTGTTAAGGGGATGCAGACCAGAGGAATACGTTTGTCTTGTTTACAAGGGTTCCCCACCTCCATTTCAGCATTCGTGAAATTCTTACGCCGTTGCTTCGCGGCAGGTGCGCTTCCTCCCGTGTCAGAGCCTCGCTTTGACATTTCAGCGAGAATTTGCACACTGCCCATATTGACTGCCTTATAAAGAGTGTCAGGGGCGTGGTTTGTATGCAAATGACCTAGACGGGAACGCGCGTTTCGAGTTAAGACAGAATGGCATTCGCCAAGCAGGTACCAAATCTTGTCACAGCTGCGACCGTTTCAGCCACTTAAGACATATTACCAGCACGTTCAGGACTCAGAGTGAACTTGTCATTGATTATGTCTCAGTGGTTCCAAGATAAGTCTTCCTGAATATATCTCTGAACAATTTTCGGGAATGAGACCCATTACTATGTTATTTTATTTCATACTTATCTTGTCTTGCACAGTCTCTGGAGCGCAACAGTAAGAAGCATTTTGTACAAAAGTATTCTGTACTTCTGTATGACAACTATTAAAGAAACTTGAAACTTGAACTTGAACTTGATCCCCTTGGGGAAATTCAGGCATCATAGCAGTATGGGGGAAGGGGGGGGGGGTACAGATAGTAAAAACAACACAAGCAGTGTAAACAAATAGGTCAATATAATTTACTATCTAACTAAGGGAAAATATATTCACAGTATTCAGTGTCACACAAGGTGCAGTATGCATAAGGTAGTGTTATAATTTACTATCTACTGAAATATACATTATTCACAGTATCACAGTATCCACTGAAATATACATTATTCACAGTATCACAGTATCCACATAAGGTGCAGTATGCCTAGGTAGTGTTATTGTCCTCCTTTATTAGGTCAATATTATAATCTCCACAAATAATAAATGTCTTATTTCCGTTTACCCTACTCAACAAATCATCCAATGTATCTGTAAATGTTTCTATCATTGACCCAGGTCTCCTGTATATACAAGTAACAATTATATTGCTTATTTTTTCCATTTCGATTTCCACCGTTAAACATTCCATTAAGTCATCAATTGCCATTGTCATATATCCAACTGGTTTACATTTAAAATCTCCATCCACAAAAAGTGCCACACCTCCTGCTTTCTTACTTGTTCTGTTTATATGATATAATTTGTCAATGTGGAAATCAACACCCCTTTCATCCTCCAACCATGTCTCCGATAAGGCTATCAGCTTAAACTTGCCTTTAAGAGTATTCAAATAATCATTAATCTTATCAAAGTTTTTGTAGAGGCTTCTACAGTTGAAATGTATTAACGAAAATGTGTTATCTAATACTATACATTCACTAAATTGTTCCTCAGTATAATAATTACAATTGGCTTCAATGGAATTAAACATGTCTTTCTGGGTCGATATCGCATTCAAAGTCTTGTATTTTATCATCACATAAATATTCGTCTGTTGATTCTGTCATATTTCATAGAATGTATTACATAAGTAGGCCTTGCACTGTAAATATACACACGTAACACTCAAATTTTTTGACTTTTCCATATGTACTTCCACAGTTACACATTCAAATAAATCATCGACTACCACCCAGGTGGCCAGCATACTCGGCACGATTCCGGCTACCGGTCGGCACACTCGGCACATTTCCGGCACGGCACGCCAACGATGAGCCGGCCTCTGGCCCGGTAATGGTTGCCGTGCCAGAGCCGACTCGGCACGCCAAAGATAAACCGGCTCTGGCCCGGCTCTGGTTGCCGTGCCAGAGCCGACTCGGGCTCACCAAAGATAAACCGGCTCTGGCCCGGCAATGGTTTCCGTGCCAGAGCCGACTCGGCTCGCCAAAGATAAACCGGCTCTGGCCCGGCAATGGTTGCCGTGCCAGAGCCGACTCGGCCTCGCCAAAGATAAACCGGCTCAATGGTTGCCGTGCCAGAGCCGACTCGGGCTCGCCAAAGATAAACCGGCTCTGGCCCGGCAATGGTTGCCGGGGCAGAGCCGAAGTTTCAGTCAAGCGACGCCGCCCCCACACACAACAGCGGTGTGATTGGCAGAATCGACTGTCAATCAAAATTGTTCTGTTGAGTCCACCGCAACACTTCCGTCAAATGAGTGAATACAGCTGTACTGTACCCACTCTGCAGTCTGTCAATAAAGTTTTCAATCAATCAATCAATCAATCAATCAGACAAATGCATAGAAAAGCCCTTATTATAACCAAATAACAAAAAATTATATTATTGTTTATGAAAATGTTTTAGCCCTATGCTTGCCTATTATTTTAATGGCAACAAATAAAATAATAATAATAAAATGAATAAATAAAATGTTAGAGGAGTGGAGGGGGGGGGGCAGAGCGAGGTGGGTGTTAGAGGAGTGGAGGGGGGGGGGGGCAGAGCCTCATAAAGCTAACATTAGCTGCACTCATAGGAGCCTGTTGATGTAGCCTCATAAAGCTAACATTATAGCTGCACTCATAGGAGCGTGTTGATGTAGCCTCATAAAGCTAACATAGCTGCACTCATAGGAGTGTGTTGATGTAGCCTCATAAAGCTAACAAGAGTATATGTAATACTGTGGTTATGGCCTTTAACTATAGTTAGCAGCTCATAGCTAACATAACAATACTGTGGTTAAGGCCTGCAGCAGCTCAGTAGCTAACATAACAACACTGTAGTTAAGGCCTTTAACCAGCAGCTCAGTAGCTAACATAACAATACTGTGGTTAAGGCCTTTAACCACAGCTCAGTAGCTAACATAACAATACTGTGGTTAATGCCTTTAACCAGCAGCTCACTGCATAGTGCACTTTAAAGATAATTAGATTAGTATATTTGTGAGGTTACTGATTTATTATTTACATTGAAAAGATACAGAGATAATTTGTTAAAGCTGGACCAGCGCACTACACCTAGGTTAGTAAATCCTAGGCCCCATCCACTCCCTCTGCTAAAGCTCCACTCCTGCACTAAAGTCGGGGATTCAGTTGGACTCAGATCTGCTGCGTTCCCCCCTACCTGGTGACAGTGTACATCTACTCTCATAAAGTAGGGAATCCACCCTGCTACACAAACATCTCAAAACAAACTGGTCAGACTACTGCTTGACCTTACTCCTAGAACCCACCTCACCCCTGCCCACTTTGACAACCTAGGATGGCTAGTAGACAACAGAGTACAGCAACTTGCAATGGGCCTGGTCTACAAGATACACTACACGACCAAGGTACCCGGTGTACATGTCAAAATACTTCCCAAAGGTCAGTGAATACCACGACCACAACACAGGGAGCTCCACAAATCATGTTAAACCCAGATTCGGCTAACAGGGGAGCTAACAGGGGAGCTAAAGAGGCTAACAGGGGAGCTAACAGGGGAGCTAACAGCCGCAGCTAAAGAGGCTAACAGGGGAGCTAACAGGGGAGCTAAAGAGGCTAACAGGGGAGCTAACTGGGGAGCTAACAGCCGCAGCTAAAGAGGCTAACAGGGGAGCTAACAGGGGAGCTAAAGAGGCTAACAGGGGAGCTAACAGGGGAGCTAACAGCCGCAGCTAAAGAGGCTAACAGGGGAGCTAACAGGGGAGCTAAAGAGGCTAACAGGGGAGCTAACAGGGGAGCTAACAGGGGAGCTAACAGGGGAGCTAACATGGGAGCTAAAGAGGCTAACAGGGGAGCTACTAACTAAATCTCTGCTTCAGAAAGGTTTAGCCCAATATACAAAATTGCTAATTGTACATTACCTTTTACAGTAAAACTGAACATGAAAGTCATGCATCCCATACAATGCATGTAGCACTGTGAGTGCATCTGAAACACATTAAATTAGAGGCACAACATTTCTGCAGAAAATTATCTGCTTATATAAGTACACATATCATCTAATGAAATATTAAGTGTTTTATAGACAACTTTATACAGCTAACTTTATACAGTTTAAAGGAACACGCCAACATTTTGGAAAATTCGCTCAGTCTTAGCACAATGATAGCCTAGCTTAGCACAATGAATGGAAGCGGGCATGACTGGTTAGCCTAGGCATTGTCCAACTAACACCTCTCCCGAAGGCTACCCAGTCATGTCCGCTTCCATTCATTGTGCTAGGCTAACATGCAGCTTAGCTAGCCTACAGTCAGGAAATATACAATCAAAATACAACTCCCAAACGTTCCTGTAAACATGTTGTGACCTGTGTATTTACCACGTCTCCCAGTCACACAAGTCACACGAGTCTCCAAGTCACACAAGTCTCCAAGTCACACGAGTCTCCAAGTCACACAAGTCTCCAAGTCACACGAGTCTCCAAGTCACAAGAGTCACACGAGTCTCCAAGTCACACAAGTCTCCAAGTCACACGAGTCTCCAAGTCACACAAGTCACACGAGTCTCCAAGTCACACAAGTCACACGAGTCTCCAAGTCACACAAGTCTCCAAGTCACACGAGTCTCCAAGTCACACAAGTCTCCAAGTCACACGAGTCTCCAAGTCACACAAGTCACACGAGTCTCCAAGTCACACAAGTCTCCAAGTCACACGAGTCTCCAAGTCACACAAGTCACACGAGTCTCCAAGTCACACAAGTCTCCAAGTCACACGAGTCTCCAAGTCACAAATATCATTGATTAGAGCAAGCATTACCGCTGATATAGATCTGGCTGTGAGTGAAAACCCACCTGAGATAACTATGGGGGAATTCACATGTATTACATTACCTGACCTCTGTAAGATTGTCTCTGAGTGTAATTCCACCACCTCCTGCCTCGATCCTATACCAACAGCATTTCTCAAGCGGGTGTTCGATAGTGTCTCAAATCATGTCCTTGAAATCATAAATATGTCTCTTCAAACAGGCATTTTTCCAGATGCATTTAAAACGGCTGTAGTAAAACCACTACTAAAGAAAACAAACTTAGATGTAAACGAACTAAAAAGCTATAGGCCAATATCGAACCTTCCATTTATCAGCAAGATATTAGAAAAGATAGTCTCAGTACAAATAAACTCCTTTCTCAAAGATAATAACATCATGGAGGAATTACAATCAGGTTTCAGAACAAATCACAGCACTGAAACTGCCCTTACCAAAATAGTTAGCGACCTCAGGCTAAACTCCGATGCTGGCAAAGTCTCAATTCTTGTCCTATTGGACCTTAGTGCAGCGTTCGATACGATTGACCATAATATCTTGATCAGTCGTCTTGAAAGACTGGTTGGCTTTTCCGATCATGTACTAAATTGGCTCATAACATACATTAAGGGGAGAAGGTTCTATGTTAAGCTTGGAGACAATGTATCCGAGGAACATGACAGCAGCTTTGGAGTTGCACAAGGAAGCTGCCTTGGTCCATTACTCTTCTCACTATATATGCTGCCCCTCGGGGACATCATTCGAGACCACAATGTATGCTTCCATAGTTATGCTGATGATACACAACTATATATCTCCGCAGAACCAAATAACACTACAGCCATACAGTCCATTACAAATTGTCTGTTAGCAATAAACAAGTGGATGAACAATAACTTCCTAAAATTAAACGAAAGCAAGACCGAAATCCTATTGATCGGCCCAAAAGCGAAAAGGGAAGTGCTGTGTGAAAACCTGGGGAGTCTGTCATCCTATGTAAAGACTGAGGTTACAAGCCTAGGTGTCATCTTGGACTCAGACCTGACCTTTAAGTCTCATATAAATAAGGCCATGAAAACGTCATTCTTCCACCTAAGAAACATAGCGAAAGTAAGACCTTTCGTAAATAAAAAGGATGCAGAGAAACGTATTCATGCTTTTGTATCAAGTCGGCTTGACTATTGTAATGCACTGTTCACTGGTCTTTCCAAAGCAACCATTGGGAAGCTTCAGCTTATCCAAAACTCTGCAGCTCGATTACTAACTCATACAAGGAGAAGAGAACATATCACTCCAGTCCTGGCCACTCTGCACTGGCTTCCAATAACTCATAGAATTGATTTTAAGGTCCTTTTCCTAACATATAAAGCTCTTAATGAGCAAGGCCCAAAATACATAGCAAATTCCCTAGTTAGTTATCTGCCCTCAAGAACGCTACGGTCATCCACTACAGGTTTACTAGACACGCCCAGAAACCAAAAGAGGATAGGAAGTATGGCATTTGCCAACTATGCCCCAAAACTATGGAACACACTACCAACACACATCAGAAACGCCAGCTCCATACACATTTTTAAAGGAAAATTAAAAACGTACCTATACAGTCTAGCTTACAAATAGTTATGGCTTGGAAAAACCTGATGGATCCATGAGGCTAGGATAAGCCTTGTGGACCCAACTTTTTAGATGAAGGAACGGGTACATACGCACACAATACACGACCACTGATGGATCCGTAAGGCTTGGAAAAGTCTTGTGGACCCAACTCTTTAGATGAGGGAACGGGTACATACGCACACAATACGCGGCCACTGATGGGTCCATGGGGCTTGGATAAGTCCTGTGGACCCAACTCTGGCCACTGACCACATGAGGGAACGGGTACATACGCACACAATACACGGCCACTGATGGATCCATGGGACTTGGAAAAGCACTGTGGACCCAACTATGACCACTGATAAAAACGTAACTACACTAGCGTTATAAGAGCTAAACATTGCTACCTACCATACAAGTGCATTGGTTTAGTGCACTTCCGGTTGCTACTGAGCGGACATGTTTGTGCGGACCTGTTCTCCCAAACTGGTAAGCAAATGACTGTTTTTACGTTATTTTCATTTTTACGTAACTACTTTTATCGTTATATATGCCTATATTTGTGTACAGCACTTTGAGCTACATGACATGTATGAAAGGTGCTTTATAAATACTTACTTACTTACTTACTTACTTACAAGAGTCACACGAGTCTCCAAGTCACACAAGTCTCCAAGTCACACAAGTCACACGAGTCTCCAATTCACACGAGTCTCCAAGTCACACAAGTCTCCAAGTCACACGAGTCTCCAAGTCACAAGAGTCACACGAGTCTCCAAGTCACACAAGTCTCCAAGTCACACAAGTCACACGAGTCTCCAAGTCACACAAGTCTCCAAGTCACACAAGTCACACGAGTCTCCAAGTCACATAAGTCTCCAAGTCACACGAGTCTCCAAGTCACAAGAGTCACACAAGTCTCCAAGTCACACGAGTCTCCAAGTCACACAAGTCACACGAGTCTCCAAGTCACATGAATCTCCAAGTCACACAAGTCTCCAAGTCACACGAGTCTCCAAGTCACAAGAGTCACACGAGTCTCCAAGTCACACGAGTCTCCAAGTCACACGAGTCTCCAAGTCACACAAGTCACACGAGTCTCCAAGTCACACAAGTCTCCAAGTCACACGAGTCTCCAAGTCACACAAGTCACACAAGTCTCCAAGTCACACAAGTCTCCAAGTCACACGAGTCTCCAAGTAACAAGAGTCACACGAGTCTCCAAGTCACACAAGTCTCCAAGTCACATGAGTCTCCAAGTCACACGAGTCTCCAAGTCACACAAGTCTCCAAGTCACACAAGTCACACAAGTCTCCAAGTCACATGAGTCTCCAAGTCACACAAGTCTCCAAGTCACACGAGTCTCCAAGTCACAAGAGTCACACGAGTCTCTAAGTCACACAAGTCTCCAAGTCACACAAGTCACATGAGTCTCCAAGTCACACAAGTCACACAAGTCTCCAAGTCACACAAGTCTCCAAGTCACACGAGTCTCCAAGTCACACGAGTCTCCAAGTCACACAAGTCTCCAACAATACGTGGTTAAGGCCTTTAACCAGCAGCTCAGTAGCTAACATAACAATACTGTGGTTAATGCCTTTAACCAGCAGCTCATTAGCTAATGTAATACTGTGGTTAAGGCCGTTAACTAGCAGCTCAACGTAGCTAACATAACAATACTGTGGTTAATGCCTTTAACCAGCAGCTTATTGGCTAATGTAATACTGTGGTAAGGCCTTTGCAGCTCAGTAGCTAACATAACAATACTGTGGTTAATGCCTTTAACCAGCAGCTCATTAGCTAATGTACTGTGGTTAAGGCCGTTAACTAGCAGCTCAACGTAGCTAACATAACAATACTGTGGTTAATGCCTTTAACCAGCAGCTTATTGGCTAATGTAATACTGTGGTTAAGGCCTTTGCAGCTCAGTAGCTAACATAACAATACTGTGGTTAATGCCTTTAACCAGCAGCTCACTGCATAGTGCACCAAACTGGTGAGCAAATGACTGTTTTTACGTTATTTTCATTTTTACGTTATTATTATTATTATTATTATTATTATTATTATTATTATTATTATTATTATTATTATTATTATTATTATTATTATTATTATTATTATTATTATTATTATTATTATTATTATTATTATTATTATTATTATTATTATTATTATTATTATTATTATTATTATTATTATTATGATTATGATTATGATTATGATTATGATTATTATTATTATTATTATTATTATTATTATTATTATTATTATTATTATTATTATTATTATTATTATTATTATTATTATTATTATTATTATTATTATTATTATTATTATTATTATTATCATTATTATTATTATTTTTTTTAAACATTGATCTTAACTGATCACTGTGACTTTATTGCTTTTATCGTTATATATGCCTATATTTGTGTACAGCACTTTGAGCTACATGACATGTATGAAAGGTGCTTTATAAATACTTACTTACTTACTTACTTACAAGAGTCACACGAGTCTCCAAGTCACACAAGTCTCCAAGTCACACAAGTCACACGAGTCTCCAATTCACACGAGTCTCCAAGTCACACAAGTCTCCAAGTCACACGAGTCTCCAAGTCACAAGAGTCACACGAGTCTCCAAGTCACACAAGTCTCCAAGTCACACGAGTCTCCAAGTCACACGAGTCTCCAAGTCACACAAGTCTCCAACAATACGTGGTTAAGGCCTTTAACCAGCAGCTCAGTAGCTAACTTTAACAATACTGTGGTTAATGCCTTTAACCAGCAGCTCATTAGCTAATGTAATACTGTGGTTAAGGCCGTTAACTAGCAGCTCAACGTAGCTAACATAACAATACTGTGGTTAATGCCTTTAACCAGCAGCTTATTGGCTAATGTAATACTGTGGTAAGGCCTTTGCAGCTCAACGTAGCTAACATAACAATACTGTGGTTAATGCCTTTAACCAGCAGCTCATTAGCTAATGTACTGTGGTTAAGGCCGTTAACTAGCAGCTCAACGTAGCTAACATAACAATACTGTGGTTAATGCCTTTAACCAGCAGCTTATTGGCTAATGTAATACTGTGGTTAAGGCCTTTGCAGCTCAGTAGCTAACATAACAATACTGTGGTTAATGCCTTTAACCAGCAGCTCACTGCATAGTGCACTTTAAAGATAATTAGATTAGTATCTTTGTGAGGTTACTTTATTATTTACATTGAAAAGATACAGAGATAATTTGTTAAAGCTGGACCAGCGCACTACACCTAGGTTAGTAAATCATAGGCCCCATCCACTCCCTCTGCTAAAGCTCCACTCCTGCACTAAAGTCGGGGATTCAGTTGGACTCAGATCTGCTGCGTTCCCCCCTACCTGGTGACAGTGTACATCTCATAAAGTAGGGATAATCCACCCTGCTACACAAACATCTCAAAACAAACTGGTCAGACTACTGCTTGACCTTACTCCTAGAACCCACCTCGCCCCTGCCCACGTGACAACCTAGGATTGCTTAGAGTAGACGACAGAGTACAGCAACTTGCAATGGGCCTGTCTACAAGATACATACACGACCAAGGTATATGTGTACATGTCAAAATACTTCCCAAAGGTCAGTGAATACCACGACCACAACACCATGGGAGCTCCACAAATCATGTTAAACCCAGATTTGGCTCAAACAGGGACTAAACACATTTCGCAATTATGCCACATCATTGTGATTGTGGAACGCCCTACCCAAAGATGTAAAGGAATGTGAATCCCTACCCACATTCAAAACCGCTCTTAAAGAGCACCTACAAGAGGCTGCAATTCGAAACTGGCCACCGTAAATGCCCAAAACCCCCACCACCTCCTAATAGACAGTCTCCTCCCCACCGCATGTATATATTCCCTCCCCGCCGTATGTATATCTCTCTCCCACCCACCCACCCCCTCCTAATGTACAGTCCCCTCCCCATCATATGTATATACTCTGTCAGGATCTAGGGGTAACAGTACTGTATATTTGAATACCGTTTATGTCACAAATGTATCAGTACTAAATACCTATATGTCCCTATGCCATAAATGTCATGTATGTTGTGTATGTCATAAATGTCTATATGAATTGAAAATGGGGGACCCTGATGGAAACAAGACAAACGTCTTTCTCAGGTCTGCATCCCCTTAACAATTGTGTGTATTGAGCCGTACTGTATTGTACCCATTCTGCAATCTGTTAAATAAAGTTTGCATTCATTCATTCATGTATATATTCTCTCCCCACCATATGTATATTTCTCTCCCACCCACCCACCCCCTCCTAATGTACAGTCTCCTCCCCACCGTATGTATATATTCTCTCCCCACCATATGTATATATTCTCTCCCAACCATATGTATATTTCTCTCCCACCCCCTCCTAATGTACAGTCTCCTCCCCACCGTATGTATATATTCTTTCCCACCCCCTCCTAATGTACAGTCTCCTCCCCACCGTATGTATATATTCTCTCCCCACCATATGTATATTTCTCTCACACCCCCTCCTAATATACAGTCTCCTCCCCACCGTATGTATATATTCTCTCCCCACCGTATGTATATTTCTCTCCCACCCACCCCCTCCTAATGTACAGTCTCCTCCCCACCGTATGTATATATTCTCTCCCACCCCCTCCTAATGTACAGTCTCCTCCCCACCGTATGTATATATTCTCTCCCCATCGTATGTATATTTCTCTCCCACCCACCCCCTCCTAATGTACAGTCTCCTCCCCACCGTATGTATATTCTCTCCCCAACATATGTATATATACCGCCATCTTTCTCCCGGGTTGGTGTGATCACATGACTGACAAAGCCCGGCAGTGATAGGCCAGATGTCAATTCGATTGCATCCAGGCTTGATTGCTTATCCTGTCTGGGTAGCCCGGATGATGGTTTTTTTACATCGAATTTTATACACCGCAATTATGCATCGAATTTTTTACATTGAATTTTATACACCGCAATTATACATCGGATTTTTTACATTGAATTTTAAACACCGCAATTATGCATCGAATTATTTACATTGAATTTTATTATGCATTCGAATTTTTTACATTGAATTTTTATTTCACATATAGGTAAATTCGGAGCAAAAAAAGTCATTGCCGCCTACTTGGCCGATTCTGGCAACCGGACTAGGGCCTATTAATTTCTTCCGGCCTGCCGGATACAGGCCATTAATGGGCCGGAACTTTTTGGCCACCTGGGCAGTGTCATATATTCAACTGCTTTGGATTTCAGGTCACCGTCGACAAACACAGCTGCATTGTTGTTAAATTGTTCCTCGGTGTAGTATTCACAGTTTGGATTGATTGCATTACATAGATGATTTTCTGGGTCAACATCATATTCAAAATCATGTAATTTGTGTTCTGTGTATTCAGCTTTTGAGAACGATTGGTACTCATCTCTATCTGTGTGCAGTCCCACTCCGTCATGTCCTTGTTCTTCCGTCATGATGGGTTAGTCATCTGAATGGCTCCAGATCCTTCACCTCTCGAATTGTGACAACCCTGGCTTCTTCACGTGTCTTCCCGTTTAGCCGGATCATGATTTTACAATTCCTCGTCCATGTCGATTGGATCTTGTTCTCTTTTCGGAGGAGGCAAGCCTGCCTTGCAATGTCCGCGTTCCTCCTGGTGAGATGCTTGTTAAGGTACACACCTGTCCCCTTCAGATTCCGCGCCTCTCAATGCCGTCTTGTCCTTTCGGGACACGAAGCGGATCACAATGGTCGGCGAGAGATGGGAGGTGATTAATTGTTTTTGGGTTTAACCCTTGTGTGGTGTTCAGGTCTGTGTGGTGTTCAGGCCTGAGTGGTGTTCAGGTCTGTGTTCAGGTCTGAGTGGTGTTCAAGATACACTACACGACCAAGGTACCCATGTACATGTCAAAATACTTCCCAAAGGTCAGTGAATACCACGATCACAACACCAGAGGGAGCTCCACAAATCATGTTAAACCCAGATTCGGCTCAAACAAGTGACTAAACACGTTTCGCAATTATGCCACATCAATGTGGAACGCCCTACCTAAAGCTGTAAAGGAATGTGAATCCCTACCCATTTTCAAAACCACTCTCAAAGAACACCTACGGGAGACTGCAATTCGAAACTGGTCCCTGTAAATGTCCTAACCCAACCCCCTCCAATGTACAGTAAATTACCTTTCCACCCTTGTCACCAACTTGGGCGTGAAAATGGACCCCCACCTCACATATGATACACACATCAAACACCTCTGCAAGACCTCTTTCTTTCACCTCCGAAACATCACTAAGCTCCGCCCCTCACTCACCCTGGCAGATTCGGAGAAACTCGTCCACGCTTTTGTTTCCTCCAGGCTGGACTATTGCAATGCACTCCTCATCGGGATTCCTAGCAAAAGCATTAAAAAACTGCAAACCATCCAGAATGTCGCTGCTAGGATCCTGATGAGGGTGCGCAAATATGATCACATCACCCCCACCCTCAGATCCCTTCACTGGCTCCCCGTGGAACACAGAATTGAGTACAAGGTGTCCCTCCTCACTCACCAGTGCGTACACGGTGGTGCCCCTGCCTATCTCAAGGAACTCCTCACCCCCCAGTCCTCCTCACGTTCCCTCCGCTCCGGCACAGCCTACCTCCTCAAAGCCCCCAGGACTAAGCTGCACTCCATGGGCGATCGCGCCTTCTGCTCCGCCGCACCCAGACTTTGGAATGCTCTCTCCATCCACCTGAGAGCACCACAATCCGTCGAGGTTTTTAAAAGGGGCCTAAAAACATTTCTTTTTAACAAGGCTTTTGCCTGAATTTTCTTTTACTTTTATTTTTACTTCTATTCATTTTACTATCATTTTTATTTTATTTTACTCTTAGGTAGGGATGCTCGATATTGGCTTTTTTACCGATACCGATATTCCGATATTGTCCAACTCTTAATTTCCGATACCGATACGATACCGATATCAACCGATACCGATATATGCAGGGTTTCCCCCCAAAAAAACGGAATAATTTCAGGTAACTAATAATTTCACTGGATGCATTCAAAAGGCTTTCTAAATGTAAGCATTATCTGTGCAAAATATGATCATTAAAAAAGTTAAAATTAACATACAAGTTGTTGAATTAAACCAACATGCATACTTTTGACAATAAATAAAATAAGAATTGGTTCTTACTTGCTTGCCTGGGTAAATAAAGGTTAAAAAAAAAAAAAAAAAAAAAATTGTTTTTTTAATTTTTTTTACCGATACCGATATTTTCCGATATCACATTTTACTGCCGATATCGGCCGATAATATCGGTCGGCCGATAATATCGGACATCCCTACTCTTAGGTTCTTCCATTTCACTGGTTGTTAGTCTTTTTAAATGTTCTTATTCATTTTAAATTGTTTTATTCATTTAACTTTTGTCTTTATCTCCTGTAGCACTCTCACGAATGTAGAGTGCGGTACAATTTGAATCCATTATTATTATTATTATTATTATTATTATTATTATTATTATTATTATTATTATTATTATTATTATTAGTATTATTATTATTATTATTATTATTATTATTATTATTATTATTATTATTATTATTATTATTATTATTATTATTATTATTATTATTATTATTATTATTATTATTATTATTATTATTATTATTATTATTATTATTATTATTATTATTATTATTATTATTATTATTATTATTATTATTATTATTATTATTATTATTATTATTATTATTATTATTATTATTATTATTATTATTATTATTATTTTGCTTGTTTGTACAGTGTTTCCCCCCCCCCCAACCCCCTCCAATGTACAGTAAATTACCTAGTATGGTTGTCAATATTCCAATGTACAGTTTTGCTTGTACAGTTGTACAGTGTTTCCCCCCCCAACCCCTCCTACCCAACCCCCCCCCACCCAACCCCACCCAACCTCCTCCAATGTACAGTTTTTACGTCAAATGTATATACTCCCTTTTCTGGACTATTTTTGTATCACAAACAGTACTGTATTTGCAAATCTGGTATGTCATAAATGTATAGATGTAGCAGTAGGCCTACTGTCTATCTGTATGTCATGTATGTCATATATGTCCTGATGAATTGAAAATGGGGGACCCTGATGTAAACAAGACGAAAGTCTTTCTCTGGTCTGCATCCCCTTAACAATTGTGTGTATTGAGCTGTACTGTATTGTACCCATTCTGCAATCTGTTAATAAAGTTTTCAATCAATCAATCAATCAATTCAGGTCTGTGTTCAGGTCTGTGTCCATGTCTGTGTTCAGGTCTGTGTTCAGGAGGACTTCACAAGGAGTTTATCCTTTCAATAAATACATTTAAAATTACATTTATATTATGTTCGGGTCCACTCGATCCCAAAGTGAAGAAATTGTAGGTGAAAAACAAAAAGGTTGACTCTGTACCTTCACTGTCTGCCTCCACCTTGTTTCATTTATATTCTTCAAGATAAACATTCATGTAGAACAACTCGCCAAAAGTGACCATTAAAAAAGGCATTTGACAAAAAAAATCTAGGAAAAAAATCTTCACCCCCCCCTCCCCCTACCCCCTGCGCCCACCCAAAAGTAGGTCAGACCGGCCGCCACTGTCACCACCGTAGAACTACAATGCAGGAAATAATGACAATCAATATTCATACATTCAGTCAATAGAATTACAAAAACAAAACGAAAATGTGTGAATAAACTCTACTAACCACTTTGGCCTGCTTGCAGCTCAATGGGAGGATTGTCAATTGTCAGCAGCCGGGAATACTTCCACTACCTTCGCTAACTTCCACTGATTTCTTGGCAAGTTATCATCTTGCAGCAGGACAATGTCATTAACTTTGGCATTTCTCCTGTCCTTGGTCCATTTTCTTCTTTGTTGCAGATTAAGCAGGTACTCCTTTCTCTACCTAGTCCAGAACTCATTTGACAGGAACTGAACTCTCTTCCATCTTTTCTGAAGATAGAGGTCTTCTTTCACAAACTCTCCTGATTTTGATGTAAGGATGTTGGGTGGGGTTTTTCACATGTGTCGCATTTGCTTTTAGATTTGCAGACCTTGGATTGATGGCCAGTTTCAAGGCAGCCAAAACAGAGTTTCTCCTGTTGTACAAACTGGACTCTCTCTTCCATAGGTTTTTCGATGAACTTATAACACTTACTTGTGGTTTGCTTTCTTGCAGAACAGACACTTGCTGTCTGTCTTTTCACTCGAGCTTGTAGTGAAGGTTTTGGCACCAATGTTGCGGTTTCAATATTCCTTAGAATTGTCTTGCTCGCTTGGCTTTGTTTTCTCTTCTTTGTTGATGAGAAGGTCTCTCTCTCCTTGTTGATGAGAAGGTCTCTTTCCTTGTTGATGAGAAGGTCTCTCTCCTTGTTGATGAGAAGATCTCTCCTCCTTGTTGATGAGAAGGTCTCTCTCCTTGTTGATGAGAAGGTCTCTTCTCCTTGTTCATGAGAAGGTCTTTCTCTCATTGTTGATGAGAAGGTCTCTCTCTCCTTGTTGAGAAGGTCTCTCTCCTTGTTGATGAGGTCTCTCTCTCCTTGTTGATGAGAAGGTCTCTCTCTCCTTGTTGATGAGAAGGTCTCTCTCCTTGTTGATGAGAAGGTCTCTCCTCCTTGTTGATGAGAAGGTCTCTCTCTCCTTGTTGATGAGAAGGTCTCTCTCTCCTTGTTGAGAAGGTCTCTCTCCTTGTTGATGAGGTCTCTCTCTCCTTGTTGATGAGAATGTCTCTCTCCTTGTTGATGAGGTCTCTCTCTCCTTGTTGATGAGAAGGTCTCTCTCTCCTTGTTGATGAGAAGGTCTCTCTCCTTGTTGATGAGAAGGTCTCTCCTCCTTGTTGATGAGAAGGTCTCTCTCTCCTTGTTGATGAGAAGGTTTCTCTCTCCTTGTTGAGAAGGTCTCTCTCCTTGTTGATGAGGTCTCTCTCCTTGTTGAGAAGGTCTCTCTCCTTGTTGAGAAGGTCTCTCTCCTTGTTGATGAGGTCTCTCTCTCCTTGTTGATGAGAAGGTCTCTCTCTCCTTGTTGAGAAGGTCTCTCTCCTTGTTGATGAGGTCTCTCTCTCCTTGTTGATGAGAAGGTCTCTCTCTCCTTGTTGATGAGGTCTCTCTCTCCTTGTTGATGAGAAGGTATATCTCTCCTTGTTGATGAGAAGGTATATCTCTCTTTGTTGAGAAGGTCTCTCTCCTTGTTGATGAGAAGGTCTCTCTCTCCTTGTTGAGAAGGTCTCTCTCCTTGTTGAGAAGGTCTCTCTCCTTGTTGATGAGGTCTCTCTCTCTCCTTGTTGATGAGAAGGTCTCTCTCTCCTTGTTGAGAAGGTCTCTCTCCTTGTTGATTAGAAGGTCTCTCTCTCCTTGTTGATGAGAATGTCTCTCTCCTTGTTGATGAGGTCGCTCTCTCCTTGTTGATGAGAAGGTATATCTCTCCTTGTTGATGAGAAGGTATCTCTCTCCTTGTTGAGAAGGTCTCTCTCCTTGCTGATGAGGTCTCTCTCCTTGTTGAGAAGATCTTTCTCCTTGTTGATGAGGTCTCTCTCCTTGTTGATGAGGTCTCTCTCCTTGTTGATAAGGTCTCTCTCTCCTTGTTGACTTTTTCACATGTGTCGCATTTGCTTTTAGATTTGCAGACCTTGGATTGATGGCCAGTTTCAAGGCAGCCAAAACAGAGTTTCTCCTGTTGTACAAACTGGACTCTCTCTTCCATAGGTTTTTCGATGAACTTATAACACTTACTTGTGGTTTGCTTTCTTGCAGAACAGACACTTGCTGTCTGTCTTTTCACTCGAGCTTGTAGTGAAGGTTTTGGCACCAATGTTGCGGTTTCAATATTCCTTAGAATTGTCTTGCTCGCTTGGCTTTGTTTTCTCTTCTTTGTTGATGAGAAGGTCTCTCTCTCCTTGTTGATGAGAAGGTCTCTTTCCTTGTTGATGAGAAGGTCTCTCTCCTTGTTGATGAGAAGATCTCTCCTCCTTGTTGATGAGAAGGTCTCTCTCCTTGTTGATGAGAAGGTCTCTTCTCCTTGTTCATGAGAAGGTCTTTCTCTCATTGTTGATGAGAAGGTCTCTCTCTCCTTGTTGAGAAGGTCTCTCTCCTTGTTGATGAGGTCTCTCTCTCCTTGTTGATGAGAAGGTCTCTCTCTCCTTGTTGATGAGAAGGTCTCTCTCCTTGTTGATGAGAAGGTCTCTCCTCCTTGTTGATGAGAAGGTCTCTCTCTCCTTGTTGATGAGAAGGTCTCTCTCTCCTTGTTGAGAAGGTCTCTCTCCTTGTTGATGAGGTCTCTCTCTCCTTGTTGATGAGAATGTCTCTCTCCTTGTTGATGAGGTCTCTCTCTCCTTGTTGATGAGAAGGTCTCTCTCTCCTTGTTGATGAGAAGGTTTCTCTCTCCTTGTTGAGAAGGTCTCTCTCCTTGTTGATGAGGTCTCTCTCCTTGTTGAGAAGGTCTCTCTCCTTGTTGAGAAGGTCTCTCTCCTTGTTGATGAGGTCTCTCTCTCCTTGTTGATGAGAAGGTCTCTCTCTCCTTGTTGAGAAGGTCTCTCTCCTTGTTGATGAGGTCTCTCTCTCCTTGTTGATGAGAAGGTCTCTCTCTCCTTGTTGATGAGGTCTCTCTCTCCTTGTTGATGAGAAGGTATATCTCTCCTTGTTGATGAGAAGGTATATCTCTCTTTGTTGAGAAGGTCTCTCTCCTTGTTGATGAGAAGGTCTCTCTCTCCTTGTTGAGAAGGTCTCTCTCCTTGTTGAGAAGGTCTCTCTCCTTGTTGATGAGGTCTCTCTCTCTCCTTGTTGATGAGAAGGTCTCTCTCTCCTTGTTGAGAAGGTCTCTCTCCTTGTTGATTAGAAGGTCTCTCTCTCCTTGTTGATGAGAATGTCTCTCTCCTTGTTGATGAGGTCGCTCTCTCCTTGTTGATGAGAAGGTATATCTCTCCTTGTTGATGAGAAGGTATCTCTCTCCTTGTTGAGAAGGTCTCTCTCCTTGCTGATGAGGTCTCTCTCCTTGTTGAGAAGATCTTTCTCCTTGTTGATGAGGTCTCTCTCCTTGTTGATGAGGTCTCTCTCCTTGTTGATAAGGTCTCTCTCTCCTTGTTGACTTGCCGGATTGGGGTTGGGGTTGATACACTGGAGGCGCATGAGGACGCAGTTCTTCTTGTGGGGGGAGAGCTAGCGAATGTGCTGAAGGATAGTGTAGAAGAGGTAACCACAGATGATCTTCTTCATCGTCATTATGAACGCTTTCAGTGTAAACCTTTAGCTTTGCCTTAGCTGCGTTGAGTTTCTTGAGTTCCTCTAACCATTCCACTTCTCTCTTTTTATCTTCTAGCTTTGTTTTTCTAGCAGCACTTTCCGTGATGAATAGAACTCTTTTCTTGGCGTTCTCTGCATCATTTTCAGCCGTCAGCCTTTCATCTTCCTGCTCCAGTCTTCGGATTTCTCCTTCTTGGTCATTCTGTTCTTTCATTATTTTTAGTACCTCTGTAGTTGCGGCTGCTTCCGCTGCAGCTTGTCTTGCGACATGTGACACGTGTGAAGACTGTGTAGACCGTCTGGTCCTTGATAAGGAGACGTGGGAAATTGTAGATTCGAACACCGATTCAGCATCAGGCCAGGCTGAGATTTCAGAACTACTGTTGTTGAGGAACTGCTGAGCCTTTTTATTAGCAGTCCTGGTGAGCGATTGGCATGTATCATTCCTTCTACGGGTCTGGATGATCGGGATGTAAAGTGTCTCTCATTTTTAGATAAATACCATCAATCTCAATTTGGGCTGAATTTATTCTGGCCATGATCTCCATTAGGTCAGAGTCATCCTTATACTTGATGGATTTTTTCAGTCCATTTATGTTGTGCTTCCACCTCTCATATGCCCTTTTTAAGTTCACTTTTAGATCCTTCACCTTATCGTCTACAAGAGCCTGTCCCTTTTCAGAACGTGTCCGAGTGTCTCTAGTCTCTAGACTCTAGTCACAGGTCACAGGTAGGACTCTAGTCACAGGTCACAGGTCACAGGTAGGACTCCAGTCACAAGTCACAGGTAGGACTCTAGTCACAGGTCACAGGTAGGACTCTAGTCACAGATCACAGGTAGGACTCTAGTCACAGGTCACAGGTAGGACTCTAGTCACAGGTCAGAGGTAGGACTCTAGTCACAGGTCACAGGTAGGACTCTAGTCACAGGTCAGAGGTAGGACTCTAGTCACAGGTCACAGGTAGGACTCTAGTCACAGGTCAGAGGTAGGACTCTAGTCACAGGTCACAGGTAGGACTCTAGTCACAGGTCAGAGGTAGGACTCTAGTCACAGGTCACAGGTAGGACTCTAGTCACAGGTCACAGGTAGGACTCTAGTCACAGGTCACAGGTAGGACTCTAGTCACAGGTCACAGGTAGGACTCTAGTCACAGGTCAGATGTAGGACTCTAGTCACAGGTCACAGGTAGGACTCTAGTCACAGGTCACAGGTAGGACTCTAGTCACAGGTCACAAGTAGGACTCCAGTCACAGGTCACAGGTAGGACTCTAGTCACAGGTCACAGGTAGGACTCTAGTCACAGGTCAGAGGTAGGACTCTAGTCACAGGTCACAGGTAGGACTCTAGTCACAGGTCACAGGTAGGACTCCAGTCACAGGTCAGAGGTAGGACTCTAGTCACAGGTCAGAGGTAGGACTCTAGTCACAGGTCACAGGTAGACTCTAGTCACAGGTCACAGGTAGGACTCTAGTCACAGGTCAGAGGTAGGACTCTAGTCACAGGTCAGAGGTAGGACTCTAGTCACAGGTCAGAGGTAGGACTCTAGCCACAGGTCACAGGTAGGACTCTAGTCACAGGTCAGAGGTAGGACTCTAGTCACAGGTCAGAGGTAGGACTCTAGTCACAGGTCACAGGTAGGACTCTAGTCACAGGTCACAGGTAGGACTCTAGTCACAGGTCACAGGTAGGACTCTAGTCACAGGTCAGAGGTAGGACTCTAGCCACAGGTCACAGGTAGGACTCTAGTCACAGGTCAGAGGTAGGACTCTAGTCACAGGTCACAGGTCACAGGTAGGACTCTAGTCACAGGTCACAGGTAGGACTCTAGTCACAGGTCACAGGTAGGACTCTAGTCACAGGTCACAGGTAGGACTCTAGTCACAGGTCACAGGTAGGACTCTAGTCACAGGTCACAGGTCAGAGGTAGGACTCTAGTCACAGGTCACAGGTAGGACTCTAGTCACAGGTCACAGGTAGGACTCTAGTCACAGGTCACAGGTAGGACTCTAGTCACAGGTCACAGGTAGGACTCTAGTCACAGGTCACAGGTAGGACTCTAGTCACAGGTCACAGGTCACAGGTAGGACTCCAGTCACAAGTCACAGGTAGGACTCTAGTCACAGGTCACAGGTAGGACTCTAGTCACAGGTCACAGGTAGGACTCTAGTCACAGGTCACAGGTAGGACTCTAGTCACAGGTCACAGGTTGGACTCTAGTCACAGGTCAGAGGTAGGACTCCAGTCACAGGTCAGAGATAGGACTCCAGTCACAGGTCACAGGTAGGACTCTAGTCACAGGTCACAGGTAGGACTCTAGTCACAGGTCAGAGGTAGGACTCTAGTCACAGGTCACAGGTAGGACTCTAGTCACAGGTCAGATGTAGGACTCTAGTCACAGGTCAGAGGTAGGACTCTAGTCACAGGTCAGAGGTAGGACTCTAGTCACAGGTCACAGGTCACAGGTAGGACTCTAGTCACAGGTCACAGGTAGGCCTCTAGTCACAGGTGACAGGTCACAGGTAGGACTCTAGTCACAGGTCAGAGGTAGGACTGTAGTCACAGGTCACAGGTAGGACTCTAGTCACAGGTCACAGGTAGGACTCTAGTCACAGGTCACAGGTAGGACTCTAGTCACAGGTCACAGGTAGGACTCTAGTCACAGGTCACAGGTCACAGTTAGGACTCCAGTCACAAGTCACAGGTAGGACTCTAGTCACAGGTCACAGGTAGGACTCTAGTCACAGGTCACAGGTAGGACTCTAGTCACAGGTCACAGGTAGGACTCTAGTCACAGGTCAGAGGTAGGACTCTAGTCACAGGTCACAGGTAGGACTCTAGTCACAGGTCAGAGGTAGGACTCTAGTCACAGGTCACAGGTAGGACTCTAGTCACAGGTCACAGGTAGGACTCTAGTCACAGGTCAGAGGTAGGACTCTAGTCACAGGTCACAGGTAGGACTCTAGTCACAGGTCACAGGTAGGACTCTAGTCACAGGTCACAGGTAGGACTCTAGTCACAGGTCAGATGTAGGACTTTAGTCACAGGTCAGAGGTAGGACTCTAGTCACAGGTCACAGGTAGGACTCTAGTCACAGGTCACAGGTAGGACTCCAGTCACAGGTCACAGGTAGGACTCTAGTCACAGGTCACAGGTAGGACTCTAGTCACAGGTCAGAGGTAGGACTCTAGTCACAGGTCACAGGTAGGACTCTAGTCACAGGTCACAGGTAGGACTCTAGTCACAGGTCACAGGTAGGACTCTAGTCACAGGTCAGAGGTAGGACTCTAGTCACAGGTCAGAGGTAGGACTCCAGTCACAGGTCAGAGGTAGGACTCTAGTCACAGGTCACAGGTAGGACTCTAGTCACAGGTCACAGGTAGGACTCTAGTCACAGGTCACAGGTAGGACTCTAGTCACAGGTCACAGGTCACAGTTAGGACTCCAGTCACAAGTCACAGGTAGGACTCTAGTCACAGGTCACAGGTAGGACTCTAGTCACAGGTCACAGGTAGGACTCTAGTCACAGGTCACAGGTAGGACTCTAGTCACAGGTCAGAGGTAGGACTCTAGTCACAGGTCACAGGTAGGACTCTAGTCACAGGTCAGAGGTAGGACTCTAGTCACAGGTCACAGGTAGGACTCTAGTCACAGGTCACAGGTAGGACTCTAGTCACAGGTCAGAGGTAGGACTCTAGTCACAGGTCACAGGTAGGACTCTAGTCACAGGTCACAGGTAGGACTCTAGTCACAGGTCACAGGTAGGACTCTAGTCACAGGTCAGATGTAGGACTTTAGTCACAGGTCAGAGGTAGGACTCTAGTCACAGGTCACAGGTAGGACTCTAGTCACAGGTCACAGGTAGGACTCCAGTCACAGGTCACAGGTAGGACTCTAGTCACAGGTCACAGGTAGGACTCTAGTCACAGGTCAGAGGTAGGACTCTAGTCACAGGTCACAGGTAGGACTCTAGTCACAGGTCACAGGTAGGACTCTAGTCACAGGTCACAGGTAGGACTCTAGTCACAGGTCAGAGGTAGGACTCTAGTCACAGGTCAGAGGTAGGACTCCAGTCACAGGTCAGAGGTAGGACTCTAGTCACAGGTCACAGGTAGGACTCTAGTCACAGGTCACAGGTAGGACTCTTGTCACAGGTCACAGGTAGGACTCTAGTCACAGGTCAGAGGTAGGACTCCAGTCACAGGTCAGAGGTAGGACTCTAGTCACAGGTCACAGGTAGGACTCTAGTCACAGGCCAGAGGTAGGACTCTAGTCACAGGTCACAGGTCAGAGGTAGGACTCTAGTCACAGGTCACAGGTAGGACTCTAGTCACAGGTCACAGGTAGGACTCTAGTCACAGGTCAGAGGTAGGACTCTAGTCACAGGTCACAGGTAGGACTCTAGTCACAGGTCAGAGGTAGGAAACTAGTCACAGGTCACAGGTCAGAGGTAGGACTCTAGTCACAGGTCACAGGTAGGACTCCAGTCACAGGTAGGACTCTAGTCACAGGTCACAGGTAGGACTCCAGTCACAGGTCAGAGGTAGGACTCTAGTCACAGGTCACAGGTAGGACTCTAGTCACAGGTCAGAGGTAGGACTCCAGTCACAGGTCAGAGGTAGGACTCTAGTCACAGGTCACAGGTAGGACTCTAGTCACAGGTCACAGGTAGGACTCTAGTCACAGGTCACAGGTAGGACTCTAGTCACAGGTCAGATGTAGGACTCTAGTCACAGGTCACAGGTAGGACTATAGTCACAGGTCACAGGTAGGACTCTAGTCACAGGTCACAGGTAGGACTCTAGTCACAGGTCAGAGGTAGGACTCTAGTCACAGGTCACAGGTAGGACTCTAGTCACAGGTCAGAGGTAGGACTCTAGTCACAGGTCACAGGTCAGAGGTAGGACTCTAGTCACAGGTCACAGGTAGGACTCTAGTCACAGGTCACAGGTAGGACTCTAGTCACAGGTCAGAAGTAGGACTCTAGTCACAGGTCACAGGTAGGACTCTAGTCACAGGTCAGAGGTAGGATTCCAGTCACAGGTCACATGTAGGACTCTAGTCACAGGTCACAGGTAGAACTCCAGTCACAGGTCAGAGGTAGGACTCTAGTCACAGGTCACAGGTAGGACTCTAGTCACAGGTCACAGGTAGGACTCTAGTCACAGGTCACAGGTAGGACTCTAGTCACAGGTCACAGGTAGGACTCCAGTCACAGGTCACAGGTAGGACTCTAGTCACAGGTCAGAGGTAGGACTCTAGTCACAGGTCAGAGGTAGGACTCTAGTCACAGGTCACAGGTAGGACTCTAGTTACAGGTCAGAGGTAGGACTCTAGTCACAGGTCACAGGTCACAGGTAGGACTCTAGTCACAGGTCACAGGTAGGACTCTAGTCACAGGTCACAGGTAGGACTCTAGTCACAGGTCACAGGTAGGACTCTAGTCACAGGTTACAGGTAGGACTCTTGTCACAGGTCACAGGTAGGACTCTAGTCACAGGTCACAGGTCAGAGGTAGGACTCTAGTCACAGGTCACAGGTAGGACTCTAGTCACAGGTCACAGGTAGGACTCTAGTCACAAGTCACAGGTAGGACTCTAGTCACAGGTCACAGGTAGGACTCTAGTCACAGGTCACAGGTAGGACTCCAGTCACAAGTCACAGGTAGGACTCTAGTCACAGGTAGGACTCTAGTCACAGGTCACAGGTAGGACTCTAGTCACAGGTCACAGGTAGGACTCTAGTCACAGGTCACAGGTCACAGGTAGGACTCTAGTCACAGGTCTCAGGTAGGACTCTAGTCACAGGTCACAGGTAGGACTCTAGTCACATGTCACAGGTAGGACTCTAGTCACAGGTCACAGGTAGGACTCTAGTCACAGGTCACAGGTCAGAGGTAGGACTCTAGTCACAGGTCACAGGTAGGACTCTAGTCACAGGTCAGAGGTAGGACTCTAGTCACAGGTCAGAGGTAGGACTCCAGTCACAGGTCAGAGGTAGGACTCTAGTCACAGGTCACAGGTAGGACTCTAGTCACAGTTCACAGGTAGGACTCTTGTCACAGGTCACAGGTAGGACTCTAGTCACAGGTCAGAGGTAGGACTCCAGTCACAGGTCAGAGGTAGGACTCTAGTCACAGGTCACAGGTAGGACTCTAGTCACAGGCCAGAGGTAGGACTCTAGTCACAGGTCACAGGTCAGAGGTAGGACTCTAGTCACAGGTCACAGGTAGGACTCTAGACACAGGTCACAGGTAGGACTCTAGTCACATGTCAGAGGTAGGACTCTAGTCACAGGTTACAGGTAGGACTCTAGTCACAGGTCAGAGGTAGGAAACTAGTCACAGGTCACAGGTCAGAGGTAGGACTCTAGTCACAGGTCACAGGTAGGACTCCAGTCACAGGTAGGACTCTAGTCACAGGTCACAGGTAGGACTCCAGTCACAGGTCAGAGGTAGGACTCTAGTCACAGGTCACAGGTAGGACTCTAGTCACAGGTCAGAGGTAGGACTCCAGTCACAGGTCAGAGGTAGGACTCTAGTCACAGGTCACAGGTAGGACTCTAGTCACAGGTCACAGGTAGGACTCTAGTCACAGGTCACAGGTAGGACTCTAGTCACAGGTCAGATGTAGGACTCTAGTCACAGGTCACAGGTAGGACTCTAGTCACAGGTCACAGGTAGGACTCTAGTCACAGGTCACAGGTAGGACTCTAGTCACAGGTCAGAGGTAGGACTCTAGTCACAGGTCACAGGTAGGACTCTAGTCACAGGTCAGAGGTAGGACTCTAGTCACAGGTCACAGGTCAGAGGTAGGACTCTAGTCACAGGTCACAGGTAGGACTCTAGTCACAGGTCACAGGTAGGACTCTAGTCACAGGTCAGAAGTAGGACTCTAGTCACAGGTCACAGGTAGGACTCTAGTCACAGGTCAGAGGTAGGACTCCAGTCACAGGTCACAGGTAGGACTCTAGTCACAGGTCACAGGTAGAACTCCAGTCACAGGTCACAGGTAGGACTCTAGTCACAGGTCACAGGTAGGACTCTAGTCACAGGTCACAGGTAGGACTCCAGTCACAGGTCACAGGTAGGACTCTAGTCACAGGTCAGAGGTAGGACTCTAGTCACAGGTCAGAGGTAGGACTCTAGTCACAGGTCACAGGTAGGACTCTAGTCACAGGTCACAGGTCAGAGGTAGGACTCTAGTCACAGGTCACAGGTAGGACTCTAGTCACAGGTCACAGGTAGGACTCTAGTCACAGGTCACAGGTAGGACTCTAGTCACAGGTCACTCTAGTCACAGGTCACAGGTAGGACTCCAGTCACAAGTCACAGGTAGGACTCTAGTCACAGGTCACAGGTAGGACTCTAGTCACAGGTCACAGGTAGGACTCTAGTCACAGGTCACAGGTAGGACTCTAGTCACAGGTCACAGGTAGGACTCTATCTAGTCACAGGTCAGAGGTAGGACTCTAGTCACAGGTCACAGGTAGGACTCTAGTCACAGGTCACAGGTCACAGGTAGGACTCTAGTCACAGGTCACAGGTAGGACTCTAGTCACAGGTCACAGGTAGGACTCTAGTCACATGTCACAGGTAGGACTCTAGTCACAGGTCACAGGTAGGACTCTAGTCACAGGTCACAGGTCAGAGGTAGGACTCTAGTCACAGGTCACAGGTAGGACTCTAGTCACAGGTCACAGGTAGGACTCTAGTCACAGGTCACAGGTAGGACTCTAGTCACAGGTCACAGGTAGGACTCTAGTCACAGGTCACAGGTCAGAGGTAGGACTCTAGTCACAGGTCACAGGTAGGACTCTAGTCACAGGTTACAGGTAGGACTCTAGTCACAGGTCACAGGTCACACGTAGGACTCCAGTCACAAGTCACAGGTAGGACTCTAGTCACAGGTCACAGGTAGGACTCTAGTCACAGATCACAGGTAGGACTCTAGTCACAGGTCACAGGTAGGACTCTAGTCACAGGTCAGAGGTAGGACTCTAGTCACAGGTCACAGGTAGGACTCTATCTAGTCACAGGTCAGAGGTATCCTCTAGTCACAGGTCACAGGTAGGACTCTAGTCACAGGTCACAGGTAGGACTCTAGTCACAGGTCACAGGTAGGACTCTAGTCACAGGTCACAGGTAGGACTCTAGTCACAGGTCACAGGTAGAACTCTAGTCACAGGTCACAGGTAGGACTCTAGTCACAGGTCACAGGTAGGACTCTAGTCACAGGTCACAGGTAGGACTCCAGTCACAGGTCACAGGTAGGACTCTAGTCACAGGTCAGAGGTAGGACTCTAGTCACAGGTCACAGGTAGGACTCTATCTAGTCACAGGTCAGAGGTAGGACTCTAGTCACAGGTCACAGGTAGGACTCTAGTCACAGGTCACAGGTAGGACTCTAGTCACAGGTCAGAGGTAGGACTCTAGTCACAGGTCACAGGTAGGACTCTAGTCACAGGTCACAGGTAGGACTCTAGTCACAGGTCACAGGTAGAACTCTAGTCACAGGTCACAGGTAGGACTCTAGTCACAGGTCACAGGTAGGACTCTAGTCACAGGTCACAGGTAGGACTCTAGTCACAATTCACATGGAGGACTCTAGTCACAGGTCACAGGTAGGACTCTAGTCACAGTTCACAGGTAGGACTCTAGTCACAGGTCACAGGTCACAGGTAGGACTCTAGTCACAGGTCACAGGTAGGACTCTAGTCACAGGTCACAGGTCACAGGTAGGACTCTAGTCACAGGTCACATGTCACAGGTAGGACTCTAGTCACAGGTCACAGGTAGGACTCTAGTCACAGGTCACAGGTAGGACTCTATTCACAGGTCACAGGTAGGACTCTAGTCACAGGTCACAGGTAGGTCTCTAGTCACAGGTCACAGGTAGGACTCTAGTCACAGGTCAGAGGTAGGACTCTAGTCACAGGTCACAGGTAGGACTCTAGTCACAGGTCAGAGGTAGGACTCTAGTCACAGGTCAGAGGTAGGACTCTAGTCACAGGTCAGAGGTAGGACTCTAGTCACAGGTCACAGGTAGGACTCTAGTCACAGGTCACAGGTAGGACTCTATTCACAGGTCAGAGGTAGGACTCTAGTCACAGGTCACAGGTAGGACTCTAGTCACAGGTCACAGGTAGGACTCTAGTCACAGGTCAGAGGTAGGACTCTAGTCACAGGTCACAGGTCAGAGGTAGGACTCTAGTCACAGGTCACAGGTAGGACTCTAGTCACAGGTCACAGGTCAGAGGTAGAAATCCAGTCACAGGTCAGAGGTAGGACTCCAGTCACAGGTCACAGGTAGGACTCTAGTCACAGGTTAGAGGTAGGACTCTAGTCACAGGTCACAGGTAGGACTCTAGTCACAGGTCAGAGGTAGGACTCCAGTCACAGGTCAGAGGTAGGACTCTAGTCACAGGTCAGAGGTACGACTCTAGTCACAGGTCAGAGGTAGGACTCTAGTCACAGGTCACAGGTAGGACTCCAGTCACAGGTCACAGGTAGGACTCTAGTCACAGGTCACAGGTAGGACTCCAGTCACAGGTCAGAGGTAGGACTCTAGTCACAGGTCACAGGTAGGACTCTAGTCACAGGTCACAGGTAGGACTCTAGTCACAGGTCACAGGTAGGACGCTAGTCACAGGTCACAGGTAGAACTCTAGTCACAGGTCACAGGTAGGACTCTAGTCACAGGTCAGATGTAGGACTCTAGTCACAGGTCAGAGGTAGGACTCTAGTCACAGGTCACAGGTAGGACTCTAGTCACAGGTCACAGGTAGGACTCCAGTCACAGGTCACAGGTAGGACTCTAGTCACAGGTCACAGGTAGGACTCTAGTCACAGGTCAGAGGTAAGACTCTAGTCACAGGTCACAGGTAGGACTCTAGTCACAGGTCACAGGTAGGACTCTAGTCACAGGTCAGATGTAGGACTCTAGTCACAGGTCACAGGTAGGACTCTAGTCACAGGTCACAGGTAGGACTCTAGTCACAGGTCACAGGTCACAGGTAGGACTCTAGTCACAGGTCACAGGTAGGACTCTAGTCACAGGTCACAAGTAGGACTCTAGTCACAGGTCACAGGTAGGACTCTAGTCACAGGTCACAGGTCACAGGTAGGACTCTAGTCACAGGTCACAGGTAGGACTCTAGTCACAGGTCACAGGTCACAGGTAGGACTCTAGTCACAGGTCACATGTCACAGGTAGGACTCTAGTCACAGGTCACAGGTAGGACTCTAGTCACAGGTCACAGGTAGGACTCTAGTCACAGGTCAGAGGTAGGACTCTAGTCACAGGTCACAGGTAGGACTCTAGTCACAGGTCACAGGTAGGACTCTAGTCACAGGTAACAGGTAGGACTCTAGTCACAGGTCACAGGTAAGACTCCAGTCACAGGTCAGAGGTAGGACTCTAGTCACAGGTCACAGGTAGGACTCTAGTCACAGGTCACAGGTAGGACTCCAGTCACAGGTCACAGGTAGGACTCTAGTCACAGGTCAGAGGTAACCTCTAGTCACAGGTCACAGGTAGGACTCTAGTCACAGGTCACAGGTAGGACTCTAGTCACAGGTCACAGGTAGGCCTCTAGTCACAGGTCACAGGTAGGACTCTAGTCACAGGTCACAGGTCACAGGTAGGACTCTAGTCACAGGTCACAGGTAGGACTCTAGTCACAGGTCACAGGTCACAGGTAGGACTCTAGTCACAGGTCACAGGTAGTACTCTAGTCACAGGTCACAGGTAGGACTCTAGTCACAGGTCAGATGTAGGACTCTAGTCACAGGTCAGAGGTAGGACTCTAGTCACAGGTCACAGGTAGGACTCTAGTCACAGGTCACAGGTAGGACTCCAGTCACAGGTCACAGGTAGGACTCTAGTCACAGGTCACAGGTAGGACTCTAGTCACAGGTCAGAGGTAGGACTCTAGTCACAGGTCACAGGTAGGACTCTAGTCACAGGTCACAGGTAGGACTCTAGTCACAGGTCAGATGTACGACTCTAGGTCACAGGTCACAGGTAGGACTCTAGTCACAGGTCACAGGTCAGAGGTAGGACTCCAGTCACAGGTCAGAGGTAGGACTCTAGTCACAGGTCAGAGGTAGGACTCTAGTCACAGGTCACAGGTAGGACTCTAGTCACAGGTCAGAGGTAGGACTCTAGTCACAGGTCACAGGTAGGACTCCAGTCATAGGTCAGAGGTAGGACTATAGTCACAGGTCACAGGTAGGACTCTAGTCACAGGTCACAGGTAGGACTCTAGTCACAGGTCAGAGGTAGGACTCTAGTCACAGGTCACAGGTAGGACTCTAGTCACAGGTCACAGGTAGGACTCTATTCACAGGTAACAGGTAGGACTCTAGTCACAGGTCACAGGTAAGACTCCAGTCACAGGTCAGAGGTAGGACTCTAGTCACAGGTCACAGGTAGGACTCTAGTCACAGGTCACAGGTAGGACTCTAGTCACAGGTCACAGGTAGGACTCTAGTCACAGGTCAGAGGTAGGACTCTAGTCACAGGTCACAGGTAGGACTCCAGTCATAGGTCAGAGGTAGGACTATAGTCACAGGTCACAGGTAGGACTCTAGTCACAGGTCACAGGTAGGACTCTAGTCACAGGTCAGAGGTAGGACTCTAGTCACAGGTCACAGGTAGGACTCTAGTCACAGGTCACAGGTAGGACTCTATTCACAGGTAACAGGTAGGACTCTAGTCACAGGTCACAGGTAAGACTCCAGTCACAGGTCAGAGGTAGGACTCTAGTCACAGGTCACAGGTAGGACTCTAGTCACAGGTCACAGGTAGGACTCTAGTCACAGGTCACAGGTAGGACTCTAGTCACAGGTCACAGGTAGAACTCCAGTCACATGTCAGAGGTAGGACTCTAGTCACAGGTCACAGGTAGGACTCTAGTCACAGGTCACAGGTAGGACTCTAGTCACAGGTCAGAGGTAGGACTCTAGTCACAGGTCTTGTCACAGGTCACAGGTCACAGGTAGGACTCTAGTCACAGGTCACAGGTAGGACTCTAGTCACAGGTCACAAGTAGGACTCTAGTCACAGGTCACAGGTAGGACTCTAGTCACAGGTCACAGGTCACAGGTAGGACTCTAGTCACAGGTCACAGGTCACAGGTAGGACTCTAGTCACAGGTCACAGGTAGGACTCTAGTCACAGGTCAGAGGTAGGACTCTAGTCACAGGTCACAGGTAGGACTCTAGTCACAGGTCACAGGTAGGACTCTAGTCACAGGTAACAGGTAGGATTCTAGTCACAGGTCACAGGTAAGACTCCAGTCACAGGTCAGAGGTAGGACTCTAGTCACAGGTCACAGGTAGGACTCTAGTCACAGGTCACAGGTAGGACTCTAGTCACAGGTCACAGGTAGGACTCTAGTCACAGGTCAGAGGTAGGACTCTAGTCACAGGTCACAGGTAGGACTCTAGTCACAGGTCACAGGTAGGACTCTAGTCACAGGTCACAGGTAGGACTCTAGTCACAGGTCACAGGTAGGACTCTAGTCACAGGTCACAGGTCACAGGTAGGACTCTAGTCACAGGTCACAGGTAGGACTCTAGTCACAGGTCACAGGTCACAGGTAGGACTCTAGTCACAGGTCACATGTCACAGGTAGGACTCTAGTCACAGGTCACAGGTAGGACTCTAGTCACAGGTCACAGGTAGGACTCTAGTCACAGGTCACAGGTAGGACTCTAGTCACAGGTCACAGGTAGGTCTCTAGTCACAGGTCACAGGTATGACTCTAGTCACAGGTCAGAGGTAGGACTCTAGTCACAGGTCACAGGTAGGACTCTAGTCACAGGTCAGAGGTAGGACTCTAGTCACAGGTCAGAGGTAGGACTCTAGTTACAGGTCAGAGGTAGGACTCTAGTCACAGGTCACAGGTAGGACTCTAGTCACAGGTCACAGGTAGGACTCTAGTCACAGGTCACAGGTAGGACTCTAGTCACAGGTCAGAGGTAGGAATCTAGTCACAGGTCACAGGTAGGACTCTAGTCACAGGTCACAGGTAGGACTCTAGTCACAGGTCAGAGGTAGGACTCTAGTCACAGGTCACAGGTAGGACTCTAGTCACAGGTCACAGGTAGGACTCCAGTCACAGGTCACAGGTAGGACTCTAGTCACAGGTCAGAGGTAACCTCTGGTCACAGGACACAGGTAGGACTCTAGTCACAGGTCACAGGTAGGACTCTAGTCACAGGTCACAGGTAGGCCTCTAGTCACAGGTCACAGGTAGGACTCTAGTCACAGGTCACAGGTCACAGGTAGGACTCTAGTCACAGGTCACAGGTAGGACTCTAGTCACAGGTCACAGGTCACAGGTAGGACTCTAGTCACAGGTCACAGGTAGTACTCTAGTCACAGGTCACAGGTAGGACTCTAGTCACAGGTCAGATGTAGGACTCTAGTCACAGGTCAGAGGTAGGACTCTAGTCACAGGTCACAGGTAGGACTCTAGTCACAGGTCACAGGTAGGACTCCAGTCACAGGTCACAGGTAGGACTCTAGTCACAGGTCACAGGTAGGACTCTAGTCACAGGTCAGAGGTAGGACTCTAGTCACAGGTCACAGGTAGGACTCTAGTCACAGGTCACAGGTAGGACTCTAGTCACAGGTCAGATGTACGACTCTAGGTCACAGGTCACAGGTAGGACTCTAGTCACAGGTCACAGGTCAGAGGTAGGACTCCAGTCACAGGTCAGAGGTAGGACTCTAGTCACAGGTCAGAGGTAGGACTCTAGTCACAGGTCACAGGTAGGACTCTAGTCACAGGTCAGAGGTAGGACTCTAGTCACAGGTCACAGGTAGGACTCCAGTCATAGGTCAGAGGTAGGACTATAGTCACAGGTCACAGGTAGGACTCTAGTCACAGGTCACAGGTAGGACTCTAGTCACAGGTCAGAGGTAGGACTCTAGTCACAGGTCACAGGTAGGACTCTAGTCACAGGTCACAGGTAGGACTCTATTCACAGGTAACAGGTAGGACTCTAGTCACAGGTCACAGGTAAGACTCCAGTCACAGGTCAGAGGTAGGACTCTAGTCACAGGTCACAGGTAGGACTCTAGTCACAGGTCACAGGTAGGACTCTAGTCACAGGTCACAGGTAGGACTCTAGTCACAGGTCAGAGGTAGGACTCTAGTCACAGGTCACAGGTAGGACTCCAGTCATAGGTCAGAGGTAGGACTATAGTCACAGGTCACAGGTAGGACTCTAGTCACAGGTCACAGGTAGGACTCTAGTCACAGGTCAGAGGTAGGACTCTAGTCACAGGTCACAGGTAGGACTCTAGTCACAGGTCACAGGTAGGACTCTATTCACAGGTAACAGGTAGGACTCTAGTCACAGGTCACAGGTAAGACTCCAGTCACAGGTCAGAGGTAGGACTCTAGTCACAGGTCACAGGTAGGACTCTAGTCACAGGTCACAGGTAGGACTCTAGTCACAGGTCACAGGTAGGACTCTAGTCACAGGTCACAGGTAGAACTCCAGTCACATGTCAGAGGTAGGACTCTAGTCACAGGTCACAGGTCACAGGTAGGACTCTAGTCACAGGTCACAGGTAGGACTCTAGTCACAGGTCACAGGTCACAGGTAGGACTCTAGTCACAGGTCACAGGTAGGACTCTAGTCACAGGTCACAGGTAGGACTCTAGTCACAGGTAACAGGTAGGATTCTAGTCACAGGTCACAGGTAAGACTCCAGTCACAGGTCAGAGGTAGGACTCTAGTCACAGGTCACAGGTAGGACTCTAGTCACAGGTCACAGGTAGGACTCTAGTCACAGGTCACAGGTAGGACTCTAGTCACAGGTCAGAGGTAGGACTCTAGTCACAGGTCACAGGTAGGACTCTAGTCACAGGTCACAGGTAGGACTCTAGTCACAGGTCACAGGTAGGACTCTAGTCACAGGTCACAGGTAGGACTCTAGTCACAGGTCACAGGTCACAGGTAGGACTCTAGTCACAGGTCACAGGTAGGACTCTAGTCACAGGTCACAGGTCACAGGTAGGACTCTAGTCACAGGTCACATGTCACAGGTAGGACTCTAGTCACAGGTCACAGGTAGGACTCTAGTCACAGGTCACAGGTAGGACTCTAGTCACAGGTCACAGGTAGGACTCTAGTCACAGGTCACAGGTAGGTCTCTAGTCACAGGTCACAGGTAGGACTCTAGTCACAGGTCAGAGGTAGGACTCTAGTCACAGGTCACAGGTAGGACTCTAGTCACAGGTCAGAGGTAGGACTCTAGTCACAGGTCAGAGGTAGGACTCTAGTTACAGGTCAGAGGTAGGACTCTAGTCACAGGTCACAGGTAGGACTCTAGTCACAGGTCACAGGTAGGACTCTAGTCACAGGTCACAGGTAGGACTCTAGTCACAGGTCAGAGGTAGGAATCTAGTCACAGGTCACAGGTAGGACTCTAGTCACAGGTCACAGGTAGGACTCTAGTCACAGGTCAGAGGTAGGACTCTAGTCACAGGTCACAGGTAGGACTCTAGTCACAGGTCACAGGTAGGACTCCAGTCACAGGTCACAGGTAGGACTCTAGTCACAGGTCAGAGGTAACCTCTAGTCACAGGTCACAGGTAGGACTCTAGTCACAGGTCACAGGTAGGACTCTAGTCACAGGTCACAGGTAGGCCTCTAGTCACAGGTCACAGGTAGGACTCTAGTCACAGGTCACAGGTCACAGGTAGGACTCTAGTCACAGGTCACAGGTAGGACTCTAGTCACAGGTCACAGGTCACAGGTAGGACTCTAGTCACAGGTCACTGGTAGTACTCTAGTCACAGGTCACAGGTAGGACTCTAGTCACAGGTCAGATGTAGGACTCTAGTCACAGGTCAGAGGTAGGACTCTAGTCACAGGTCACAGGTAGGACTCTAGTCACAGGTCACAGGTAGGACTCCAGTCACAGGTCACAGGTAGGACTCTAGTCACAGGTCACAGGTAGGACTCTAGTCACAGGTCAGAGGTAGGACTCTAGTCACAGGTCACAGGTAGGACTCTAGTCACAGGTCACAGGTAGGACTCTAGTCACAGGTCAGATGTACGACTCTAGGTCACAGGTCACAGGTAGGACTCTAGTCACAGGTCACAGGTCAGAGGTAGGACTCCAGTCACAGGTCAGAGGTAGGACTCTAGTCACAGGTCAGAGGTAGGACTCTAGTCACAGGTCACAGGTAGGACTCTAGTCACAGGTCAGAGGTAGGACTCTAGTCACAGGTCACAGGTAGGACTCCAGTCATAGGTCAGAGGTAGGACTATAGTCACAGGTAGGACTCTAGTCACAGGTCACAGGTAGGACTCTAGTCACAGGTCAGAGGTAGGACTCTAGTCACAGGTCACAGGTAGGACTCTAGTCACAGGTCACAGGTAGGACTCTATTCACAGGTAACAGGTAGGACTCTAGTCACAGGTCACAGGTAAGACTCCAGTCACAGGTCAGAGGTAGGACTCTAGTCACAGGTCACAGGTAGGACTCTAGTCACAGGTCACAGGTAGGACTCTAGTCACAGGTCACAGGTAGGACTCTAGTCACAGGTCAGAGGTAGGACTCTAGTCACAGGTCACAGGTAGGACTCCAGTCATAGGTCAGAGGTAGGACTATAGTCACAGGTCACAGGTAGGACTCTAGTCACAGGTCACAGGTAGGACTCTAGTCACAGGTCAGAGGTAGGACTCTAGTCACAGGTCACAGGTAGGACTCTAGTCACAGGTCACAGGTAGGACTCTATTCACAGGTAACAGGTAGGACTCTAGTCACAGGTCACAGGTAAGACTCCAGTCACAGGTCAGAGGTAGGACTCTAGTCACAGGTCACAGGTAGGACTCTAGTCACAGGTCACAGGTAGGACTCTAGTCACAGGTCACAGGTAGGACTCTAGTCACAGGTCACAGGTAGAACTCCAGTCACATGTCAGAGGTAGGACTCTAGTCACAGGTCACAGGTAGGACTCTAGTCACAGGTCACAGGTAGGACTCTAGTCACAGGTCAGAGGTAGGACTCTAGTCACAGGTCTTGTCACAGGTCACAGGTCACAGGTAGGACTCTAGTCACAGGTCACAGGTAGGACTCTAGTCACAGGTCACAAGTAGGACTCTAGTCACAGGTCACAGGTAGGACTCTAGTCACAGGTCACAGGTCACAGGTAGGACTCTAGTCACAGGTCACAGGTCACAGGTAGGACTCTAGTCACAGGTCACAGGTAGGACTCTAGTCACAGGTCAGAGGTAGGACTCTAGTCACAGGTCACAGGTAGGACTCTAGTCACAGGTCACAGGTAGGACTCTAGTCACAGGTAACAGGTAGGATTCTAGTCACAGGTCACAGGTAAGACTCCAGTCACAGGTCAGAGGTAGGACTCTAGTCACAGGTCACAGGTAGGACTCTAGTCACAGGTCACAGGTAGGACTCTAGTCACAGGTCACAGGTAGGACTCTAGTCACAGGTCAGAGGTAGGACTCTAGTCACAGGTCACAGGTAGGACTCTAGTCACAGGTCACAGGTAGGACTCTAGTCACAGGTCACAGGTAGGACTCTAGTCACAGGTCACAGGTAGGACTCTAGTCACAGGTCACAGGTCACAGGTAGGACTCTAGTCACAGGTCACAGGTAGGACTCTAGTCACAGGTCACAGGTCACAGGTAGGACTCTAGTCACAGGTCACATGTCACAGGTAGGACTCTAGTCACAGGTCACAGGTAGGACTCTAGTCACAGGTCACAGGTAGGACTCTAGTCACAGGTCACAGGTAGGACTCTAGTCACAGGTCACAGGTAGGTCTCTAGTCACAGGTCACAGGTAGGACTCTAGTCACAGGTCAGAGGTAGGACTCTAGTCACAGGTCACAGGTAGGACTCTAGTCACAGGTCAGAGGTAGGACTCTAGTCACAGGTCAGAGGTAGGACTCTAGTTACAGGTCAGAGGTAGGACTCTAGTCACAGGTCACAGGTAGGACTCTAGTCACAGGTCACAGGTAGGACTCTAGTCACAGGTCACAGGTAGGACTCTAGTCACAGGTCAGAGGTAGGAATCTAGTCACAGGTCACAGGTAGGACTCTAGTCACAGGTCACAGGTAGGACTCTAGTCACAGGTCAGAGGTAGGACTCTAGTCACAGGTCACAGGTCAGAGGTAGGACTCTAGTCACAGGTCACAGGTAGGACTCTGGTCACAGGTCACAGGTCAGAGGTAGGACTCCAGTCACAGGTCAGAGGTAGGACTCCAGTCACAGGTCACAGGTAGGACTCTAGTCACAGGTCACAGGTCAGAGGTACGACTCTAGTCACAGGTCAGAGGTAGGACTCTAGTCACAGGTCACAGGTAGGACTCCAGTCACAGGTCACAGGTAGGACTCTATTCACAGGTCACAGGTAGGACTCCAGTCACAGGTCAGAGGTAGGACTCTAGTCACAGGTCACAGGTAGGACTCTAGTCACAGGTCACAGGTAGGACTCTAGTCACAGGTCACAGGTAGGACTCTAGTCACAGGTCACAGGTCAGAGGTAGGACTCCAGTCACAGGTCAGAGGTAGGACTCTAGTCACAGGTCAGAGGTAGGACTCTAGTCACAGGTCACAGGTAGGACTCTAGTCACAGGTCAGAGGTAGGACTCTAGTCACAGGTCACAGGTAGGACTCCAGTCATAGGTCAGAGGTAGGACTATAGTCACAGGTCACAGGTAGGACTCTAGTCACAGGTCACAGGTAGGACTCTAGTCACAGGTCAGAGGTAGGACTCTAGTCACAGGTCACAGGTAGGACTCTAGTCACAGGTCACAGGTAGGACTCTATTCACAGGTAACAGGTAGGACTCTAGTCACAGGTCACAGGTAGGACTCTAGTCACAGGTCAGAGGTAGGACTCTAGTCACAGGTCACAGGTAGGACTCTAGTCACAGGTCACAGGTAGGACTCTATTCACAGGTAACAGGTAGGACTCTAGTCACAGGTCACAGGTAAGACTCCAGTCACAGGTCAGAGGTAGGACTCTAGTCACAGGTCACAGGTAGGACTCTAGTCACAGGTCACAGGTAGGACTCTAGTCACAGGTCACAGGTAGGACTCTAGTCACAGGTCACAGGTAGAACTCCAGTCACATGTCAGAGGTAGGACTCTAGTCACAGGCCACAGGTAGGACTCTAGTCACAGGTCACAGGTAGGACTCTAGTCACAGGTCAGAGGTAGGACTCTAGTCACAGGTCACAGGTAGGACTCTAGTCACAGGTCACAGGTAGGACTCTAGTCACAGGTCACAGGTAGGACTCTAGTCACAGGTCTAGTCACAGGTCACAGGTCACAAGTAGGACTCTAGTCACAGGTCACAGGTAGGACTCTAGTCACAGGTCACAGGTCACAGGTAGGACTCTAGTCACAGGTCACAGGTAGGACTCTAGTCACAGGTCACAGGTAGGACTCTAGTCACAGGTCACAGGTAGGACTCTAGTCACAGGTCAGAGGTAGGACTCTAGTCACAGGTCACAGGTAGGACTCTAGTCACAGGTCAGAGGTAGGACTCTAGTCACAGGTCACAGGTAGGACTCTAGTCACAGGTCACAGGTAGGACTCTATTCACAGGTAACAGGTAGGACTCTAGTCACAGGTCACAGGTAAGACTCCAGTCACAGGTCAGAGGTAGGACTCTAGTCACAGGTCACAGGTAGGACTCTAGTCACAGGTCACAGGTAGGACTCTAGTCACAGGTCACAGGTAGGACTCTAGTCACAGGTCACAGGTAGAACTCCAGTCACATGTCAGAGGTAGGACTCTAGTCACAGGTCACAGGTAGGACTCTAGTCACAGGTCACAGGTAGGACTCTAGTCACAGGTCAGAGGTAGGACTCTAGTCACAGGTCACAGGTAGGACTCTAGTCACAGGTCACAGGTAGGACTCTAGTCACAGGTCACAGGTAGGACTCTAGTCACAGGTCTAGTCGCAGGTCACAGGTCACAGGTAGGACTCTAGTCACAGGTCACAGGTAGGACTCTAGTCACAGGTCACAAGTAGGACTCTAGTCACAGGTCACAGGTAGGACTCTAGTCACAGGTCACAGGTCACAGGTAGGACTCTAGTCACAGGTCACAGGTCACAGGTAGGACTCTAGTCACAGGTCACAGGTAGGACTCTAGTCACAGGTCAGAGGTAGGACTCTAGTCACAGGTCACAGGTAGGACTCTAGTCACAGGTCACAGGTAGGACTCTAGTCACAGGTAACAGGTAGGATTCTAGTCACAGGTCACAGGTAAGACTCCAGTCACAGGTCAGAGGTAGGACTCTAGTCACAGGTCACAGGTAGGACTCTAGTCACAGGTCACAGGTAGGACTCTAGTCACAGGTCACAGGTAGGACTCTAGTCACAGGTCAGAGGTAGGACTCTAGTCACAGGTCACAGGTAGGACTCTAGTCACAGGTCACAGGTAGGACTCTAGTCACAGGTCACAGGTAGGACTCTAGTCACAGGTCACAGGTAGGACTCTAGTCACAGGTCACAGGTCACAGGTAGGACTCTAGTCACAGGTCACAGGTAGGACTCTAGTCACAGGTCACAGGTCACAGGTAGGACTCTAGTCACAGGTCACATGTCACAGGTAGGACTCTAGTCACAGGTCACAGGTAGGACTCTAGTCACAGGTCACAGGTAGGACTCTAGTCACAGGTCACAGGTAGGACTCTAGTCACAGGTCACAGGTAGGTCTCTAGTCACAGGTCACAGGTAGGACTCTAGTCACAGGTCAGAGGTAGGACTCTAGTCACAGGTCACAGGTAGGACTCTAGTCACAGGTCAGAGGTAGGACTCTAGTCACAGGTCAGAGGTAGGACTCTAGTTACAGGTCAGAGGTAGGACTCTAGTCACAGGTCACAGGTAGGACTCTAGTCACAGGTCACAGGTAGGACTCTAGTCACAGGTCACAGGTAGGACTCTAGTCACAGGTCAGAGGTAGGAATCTAGTCACAGGTCACAGGTAGGACTCTAGTCACAGGTCACAGGTAGGACTCTAGTCACAGGTCAGAGGTAGGACTCTAGTCACAGGTCACAGGTCAGAGGTAGGACTCTAGTCACAGGTCACAGGTAGGACTCTAGTCACAGGTCACAGGTCAGAGGTAGGACTCCAGTCACAGGTCAGAGGTAGGACTCCAGTCACAGGTCACAGGTAGGACTCTAGTCACAGGTCAGAGGTAGGACTCTAGTCACAGGTCACAGGTAGGACTCTAGTCACAGGTCAGAGGTAGGACTCCAATCACAGGTCAGAGGTAGGACTCTAGTCACAGGTCAGAGGTACGACTCTAGTCACAGGTCAGAGGTAGGACTCTAGTCACAGGTCACAGGTAGGACTCCAGTCACAGGTCACAGGTAGGACTCTATTCACAGGTCACAGGTAGGACTCCAGTCACAGGTCAGAGGTAGGACTCTAGTCACAGGTCACAGGTAGGACTCTAGTCACAGGTCACAGGTAGGACTCTAGTCACAGGTCACAGGTAGGACGCTAGTCACAGGTCACAGGTAGAACTCTAGTCACAGGTCACAGGTAGGACTCTAGTCACAGCTCAGATGTAGGACTCTAGTCACAGGTCAGAGGTAGGACTCTAGTCACAGGTCACAGATAGGACTCTAGTCACAGGTCACAGGTAGGACTCCAGTCACAGGTCACAGGTAGAACTCTAGTCACAGGTCACAGGTAGGACTCTAGTCACAGGTCAGAGGTAGGACTCTAGTCAAAGGTCACAGGTAGGACTCTAGTCACAGGTCACAGGTAGGACTCTAGTCACAGGTCAGAGGTAGGACTCTAGTCAAAGGTCACAGGTAGGACTCTAGTCACAGGTCACAGGTCACAGGTAGGACTCTAGTCACAGGTCACAGGTCACAGGTAGGACTCTAGTCACAGGTCACAGGTAGGACTCTAGTCACAGGTCAGAGGTAGGACTCTAGTCACAGGTCACAGGTAGGACTCTAGTCACAGGTCACAGGTAGGACTCTAGTCACAGGTCACAGGTAGAACTCTAGTCACAGGTCACAGGTAGGACTCTAGTCACAGGTCAGAGGTAGGACTCTAGTCACAGGTCACAGGTAGGACTCTAGTCACAGGTCAGAGGTAGGACTCTAGTCACAGGTCAGAGGTAGGACTCTAGTCACAGGTCACAGGTAGGACTCTAGTCACAGGTCACAGGTCAGAGGTAGGACTCTAGTCACAGGTCAGAGGTAGGACTCTAGTCACAGGTCACAGGTAGGACTCTAGTCACAGGTCAGAGGTAGGACTCTAGTCACAGGTCACAGGTAGGACTCCAGTCACAGGTCAGAGGTAGGACTCTAGTCACAGGTCACAGGTAGGACTCTAGTCACAGGTCACAGGTAGGACTCTAGTCACAGGTCAGAGGTAGGACTCTAGTCACAGGTCACAGGTAGGACTCTAGTCACAGGTCACAGGTAGGACTCTAGTCACAGGTAACAGGTAGGACTCTAGTCACAGGTCACAGGTAAGACTCCAGTCACAGGTCAGAGGTAGGACTCTAGTCACAGGTCACAGGTAGGACTCTAGTCACAGGTCACAGGTAGGACTCTAGTCACAGGTCACAGGTAGGACTCTAGTCACAGGTCACAGGTAGAACTCCAGTCACATGTCAGAGGTAGGACTCTAGTCACAGGTCACAGGTAGGACTCTAGTCACAGGTCACAGGTAGGACTCTAGTCACAGGTCAGAGGTAGGACTCTAGTCACAGGTCACAGGTAGGACTCTAGTCACAGGTCACAGGTAGGACTCTAGTCACAGGTCACAGGTAGGACTCTAGTCACAGGTCACAGGTAGGACTCTAGTCACAGGTCACAGGTAGGACTCTAGTCACAGGTCAGAGGTACGACTCTAGTCACAGGTCAGAGGTAGGACTCTAGTCACAGGTCACAGGTAGGACTCCAGTCACAGGTCACAGGTAGGACTCTATTCACAGGTCACAGGTAGGACTCCAGTCACAGGTCAGAGGTAGGACTCTAGTCACAGGTCACAGGTAGGACTCTAGTCACAGGTCACAGGTAGGACTCTAGTCACAGGTCACAGGTAGGACGCTAGTCACAGGTCACAGGTAGAACTCTAGTCACAGGTCACAGGTAGGACTCTAGTCACAGCTCAGATGTAGGACTCTAGTCACAGGTCAGAGGTAGGACTCTAGTCACAGGTCACAGATAGGACTCTAGTCACAGGTCACAGGTAGGACTCCAGTCACAGGTCACAGGTAGGACTCTAGTCACAGGTCACAGGTAGGACTCTAGTCACAGGTCAGAGGTAGGACTCTAGTCAAAGGTCACAGGTAGGACTCTAGTCACAGGTCACAGGTAGGACTCTAGTCACAGGTCAGAGGTAGGACTCTAGTCAAAGGTCACAGGTAGGACTCTAGTCACAGGTCACAGGTCACAGGTAGGACTCTAGTCACAGGTCACAGGTCACAGGTAGGACTCTAGTCACAGGTCACAGGTAGGACTCTAGTCACAGGTCAGAGGTAGGACTCTAGTCACAGGTCACAGGTAGGACTCTAGTCACAGGTCACAGGTAGGACTCTAGTCACAGGTCACAGGTAGAACTCTAGTCACAGGTCACAGGTAGGACTCTAGTCACAGGTCAGAGGTAGGACTCTAGTCACAGGTCACAGGTAGGACTCTAGTCACAGGTCAGAGGTAGGACTCTAGTCACAGGTCAGAGGTAGGACTCTAGTCACAGGTCACAGGTAGGACTCTAGTCACAGGTCACAGGTCAGAGGTAGGACTCTAGTCACAGGTCAGAGGTAGGACTCTAGTCACAGGTCACAGGTAGGACTCTAGTCACAGGTCAGAGGTAGGACTCTAGTCACAGGTCACAGGTAGGACTCCAGTCACAGGTCAGAGGTAGGACTCTAGTCACAGGTCACAGGTAGGACTCTAGTCACAGGTCACAGGTAGGACTCTAGTCACAGGTCAGAGGTAGGACTCTAGTCACAGGTCACAGGTAGGACTCTAGTCACAGGTCACAGGTAGGACTCTAGTCACAGGTAACAGGTAGGACTCTAGTCACAGGTCACAGGTAAGACTCCAGTCACAGGTCAGAGGTAGGACTCTAGTCACAGGTCACAGGTAGGACTCTAGTCACAGGTCACAGGTAGGACTCTAGTCACAGGTCACAGGTAGGACTCTAGTCACAGGTCACAGGTAGAACTCCAGTCACATGTCAGAGGTAGGACTCTAGTCACAGGTCACAGGTAGGACTCTAGTCACAGGTCACAGGTAGGACTCTAGTCACAGGTCAGAGGTAGGACTCTAGTCACAGGTCACAGGTAGGACTCTAGTCACAGGTCACAGGTAGGACTCTAGTCACAGGTCACAGGTAGGACTCTAGTCACAGGTCACAGGTAGGACTCTAGTCACAGGTCACAGGTAGGACTCTAGTCACAGGTCAGAGGTAGGACTCTAGTCACAGGTCAGAGGTAGGACTCTAGTCACAGGTCAGAGGTAGGACTCTAGTCACAGGTCACAGGTAGGACTCTAGTCACAGGTCACAGGTAGGACTCTAGTCACAGGTCACAGGTAGGACTCTAGTCACAGGTCAGAGGTAGGACTCTAGTCACAGGTCACAGGTAGGACTCTAGTCACAGGTCACAGGTAGGACTCTAGTCACAGGTCAGAGGTAGGACTCTAGTCACAGGTCACAGGTCAGAGGTAGGACTCTAGTCACAGGTCACAGGTAGGACTCTAGTCACAGGTCACAGGTCAGAGGTAGGACTCCAGTCACAGGTCAGAGGTAGGACTCCAGTCACAGGTCACAGGTAGGACTCTAGTCACAGGTCAGAGGTAGGACTCTAGTCACAGGTCACAGGTAGGACTCTAGTCACAGGTCAGAGGTAGGACTCCAGTCACAGGTCAGAGGTAGGACTCTAGTCACAGGTCAGAGGTACGACTCTAGTCACAGGTCAGAGGTAGGACTCTAGTCACAGGTCACAGGTAGGACTCCAGTCACAGGTCACAGGTAGGACTCTAGTCACAGGTCACAGGTAGGACTCCAGTCACAGGTCAGAGGTAGGACTCTAGTCACAGGTCACAGGTAGGACTCTAGTCACAGGTCACAGGTAGGACTCTAGTCACAGGTCACATGTAGGACGCTAGTCACAGGTCACAGGTAGAACTCTAGTCACAGGTCACAGGTAGGACTCTAGTCACAGGTCAGATGTAGGACGCTAGTCACATGTCAGAGGTAGGACTCTAGTCACAGGTCACAGGTAGGACTCTAGTCACAGGTCACAGGTAGGACTCCAGTCACAGGTCACAGGTAGGACTCTAGTCACAGGTCACAGGTAGGACTCTAGTCACAGGTCAGAGGTAGGACTCTAGTCACAGGTCACAGGTAGGACTCTAGTCACAGGTCACAGGTAGGACTCTAGTCACAGGTCAGATGTAGGACTCTAGTCACAGGTCACAGGTAGGACTCTAGTCACAGGTCACAGGTCACAGGTAGGACTCTAGTCACAGGTCACAGGTAGGACTCTAGTCACAGGTCGGACTCTAGTCACAGGTCACAGGTAGGACTCTAGTCACAGGTCACAGGTAGGACTCTAGTCACAGGTCACAGGTAGGACTCTAGTCACAGGTCACAGGTAGGACTCTAGTCACAGGTCACAGGTAGGACTCTAGTCACAGGTCACAGGTAGGACTCTAGTCACAGGTCAGAGGTAGGACTCTAGTCACAGGTCACAGGTAGGACTCTAGTCACAGGTCACAGGTAGGACTCTAGTCACAGGTCAGAGGTAGGACTCTAGTCACAGGTCACAGGTCAGAGGTAGGACTCTAGTCACAGGTCACAGGTAGGACTCTAGTCACAGGTCACAGGTCAGAGGTAGGACTCCAGTCACAGGTCAGAGGTAGGACTCCAGTCACAGGTCACAGGTAGGACTCTAGTCACAGGTCAGAGGTAGGACTCTAGTCACAGGTCACAGGTAGGACTCTAGTCACAGGTCAGAGGTAGGACTCCAGTCACAGGTCAGAGGTAGGACTCTAGTCACAGGTCAGAGGTACGACTCTAGTCACAGGTCAGAGGTAGGACTCTAGTCACAGGTCACAGGTAGGACTCCAGTCACAGGTCACAGGTAGGACTCTAGTCACAGGTCACAGGTAGGACTCCAGTCACAGGTCAGAGGTAGGACTCCAGTCACAGGTCAGAGGTAGGACTCTAGTCACAGGTCACAGGTAGGACTCTAGTCACAGGTCACAGGTAGGACTCTAGTCACAGGTCACATGTAGGACGCTAGTCACAGGTCACAGGTAGAACTCTAGTCACAGGTCACAGGTAGGACTCTAGTCACAGGTCAGATGTAGGACTCTAGTCACAGGTCAGAGGTAGGACTCTAGTCACAGGTCACAGGTAGGACTCCAGTCACAGGTCACAGGTAGGACTCTAGTCACAGGTCACAGGTAGGACTCTAGTCACAGGTCAGAGGTAGGACTCTAGTCACAGGTCACAGGTAGGACTCTAGTCACAGGTCACAGGTAGGACTCTAGTCACAGGTCTAGTCACAGGTCACAGGTCACAGGTAGGACTCTAGTCACAGGTCACAGGTAGGAGGTCACAAGTAGGACTCTAGTCACAGGTCACAGGTAGGACTCTAGTCACAGGTCACAGGTCACAGGTAGGACTCTAGTCACAGGTCACAGGTAGGACTCTAGTCACAGGTCACAGGTCACAGGTAGGACTCTAGTCACAGGTCACAGGTAGGACTCTAGTCACAGGTCAGAGGTAGGACTCTAGTCACAGGTCACAGGTAGGACTCTAGTCACAGGTCACAGGTAGGACTCTATTCACAGGTAACAGGTAGGACTCTAGTCACAGGTCACAGGTAAGACTCCAGTCACAGGTCAGAGGTAGGACTCTAGTCACAGGTCACAGGTAGGACTCTAGTCACAGGTCACAGGTAGGACTCTAGTCACAGGTCACAGGTAGGACTCTAGTCACAGGTCACAGGTAGAACTCCAGTCACATGTCAGAGGTAGGACTCTAGTCACAGGTCACAGGTAGGACTCTAGTCACAGGTCACAGGTAGGACTCTAGTCACAGGTCAGAGGTACGACTCTAGTCACAGGTCACAGGTAGGACTCTAGTCACAGGTCACAGGTAGGACTCTAGTCACAGGTCACAGGTAGGACTCTAGTCACAGGTCTAGTCACAGGTCACAGGTCACAGGTAGGACTCTAGTCACAGGTCACAGGTAGGACTCTAGTCACAGGTCACAAGTAGGACTCTAGTCACAGGTCACAGGTAGGACTCTAGTCACAGGTCACAGGTCACAGGTAGGACTCTAGTCACAGGTCACAGGTCACAGGTAGGACTCTAGTCACAGGTCACAGGTAGGACTCTAGTCACAGGTCAGAGGTAGGACTCTAGTCACAGGTCACAGGTAGAACTCTAGTCACAGGTCACAGGTAGGACTCTAGTCACAGGTAACAGGTAGGATTCTAGTCACAGGTCACAGGTAAGACTCCAGTCACAGGTCAGAGGTAGGACTCTAGTCACAGGTCACAGGTAGGACTCTAGTCACAGGTCACAGGTAGGACTCTAGTCACAGGTCACAGGTAGGACTCTAGTCACAGGTCAGAGGTAGGACTCTAGTCACAGGTCACAGGTAGGACTCTAGTCACAGGTCACAGGTAGGACTCTAGTCACAGGTCACAGGTAGGACTCTAGTCACAGGTCACAGGTCACAGGTAGGACTCTAGTCACAGGTCACATGTCACAGGTAGGACTCTAGTCACAGGTCACAGGTAGGACTCTAGTCACAGGTCACAGGTAGGACTCTAGTCACAGGTCACAGGTAGGACTCTAGTCACAGGTCACAGGTAGGTCTCTAGTCACAGGTCACAGGTAGGACTCTAGTCACAGGTCAGAGGTAGGACTCTAGTCACAGGTCACAGGTAGGACTCTAGTCACAGGTCAGAGGTAGGACTCTAGTCACAGGTCAGAGGTAGGACTCTAGTTACAGGTCAGAGGTAGGACTCTAGTCACAGGTCACAGGTAGGACTCTAGTCACAGGTCACAGGTAGGACTCTAGTCACAGGTCACAGGTAGGACTCTAGTCACAGGTCAGAGGTAGGAATCTAGTCACAGGTCACAGGTAGGACTCTAGTCACAGGTCACAGGTAGGACTCTAGTCACAGGTCAGAGGTAGGACTCTAGTCACAGGTCAGATGTAGGACTCTAGTCACAGGTCACAGGTAGGACTCTAGTCACAGGTCACAGGTCACAGGTAGGACTCTAGTCACAGGTCACAGGTAGGACTCTAGTCACAGGTCGGACTCTAGTCACAGGTCACAGGTAGGACTCTAGTCACAGGTCACAGGTAGGACTCTAGTCACAGGTCACAGGTAGGACTCTAGTCACAGGTCACAGGTAGGACTCTAGTCACAGGTCACAGGTAGGACTCTAGTCACAGGTCACAGGTAGGACTCTAGTCACAGGTCAGAGGTAGGACTCTAGTCACAGGTCACAGGTAGGACTCTAGTCACAGGTCACAGGTAGGACTCTAGTCACAGGTCAGAGGTAGGACTCTAGTCACAGGTCACAGGTCAGAGGTAGGACTCTAGTCACAGGTCACAGGTAGGACTCTAGTCACAGGTCACAGGTCAGAGGTAGGACTCCAGTCACAGGTCAGAGGTAGGACTCCAGTCACAGGTCACAGGTAGGACTCTAGTCACAGGTCAGAGGTAGGACTCTAGTCACAGGTCACAGGTAGGACTCTAGTCACAGGTCAGAGGTAGGACTCCAGTCACAGGTCAGAGGTAGGACTCTAGTCACAGGTCAGAGGTACGACTCTAGTCACAGGTCAGAGGTAGGACTCTAGTCACAGGTCACAGGTAGGACTCCAGTCACAGGTCACAGATAGGACTCTAGTCACAGGTCACAGGTAGGACTCCAGTCACAGGTCAGAGGTAGGACTCCAGTCACAGGTCAGAGGTAGGACTCTAGTCACAGGTCACAGGTAGGACTCTAGTCACAGGTCACAGGTAGGACTCTAGTCACAGGTCACATGTAGGACGCTAGTCACAGGTCACAGGTAGAACTCTAGTCACAGGTCACAGGTAGGACTCTAGTCACAGGTCAGATGTAGGACTCTAGTCACAGGTCAGAGGTAGGACTCTAGTCACAGGTCACAGGTAGGACTCCAGTCACAGGTCACAGGTAGGACTCTAGTCACAGGTCACAGGTAGGACTCTAGTCACATGTCAGAGGTAGGACTCTAGTCACAGGTCACAGGTAGGACTCTAGTCACAGGTCACAGGTAGGACTCTAGTCACAGGTCAGATGTAGGACTCTAGTCACAGGTCACAGGTAGGACTCTAGTCACAGGTCACAGGTCACAGGTAGGACTCTAGTCACAGGTCACAGGTAGGACTCTAGTCACAGGTCACAGGTAGGACTCTAGTCACAGGTCACAGGTAGGACTCTAGTCACAGGTCAGAGGTAGGACTCTAGTCACAGGTCACAGGTAGGACTCTAGTCACAGGTCACAGGTAGGACTCTAGTCACAGGTCACAGGTAGGACTCTAGTCACAGGTCACAGGTAGGACTCTAGTCACAGGTCACAGGTCACAGGTAGGACTCTAGTCACAGGTCACAGGTAGGACTCTAGTCACAGGTCACAGGTCACAGGTAGGACTCTAGTCACAGGTCACATGTCACAGGTAGGACTCTAGTCACAGGTCACAGGTAGGACTCTAGTCACAGGTCACAGGTAGGACTCTAGTCACAGGTCACATGTAGGACTCTAGTCACAGGTCACAGGTAGGACTCTAGTCACAGGTCAGAGGTAGGAATCTAGTCACAGGTCACAGGTAGGACTCTATTCACAGGTCACAGTTAGGACTCTAGTCACAGGTCAGAGGTAGGACTCTAGTCACAGGTCACAGGTCAGAGGTAGGACTCTAGTCACAGGTCACAGGTAGGACTCTAGTCACAGGTCACAGGTCAGAGGTAGGACTCCAGTCACAGGTCAGAGGTAGGACTCCAGTCACAGGTCACAGGTAGGACTCTAGTCACAGGTCAGAGGTAGGACTCTAGTCACAGGTCACAGGTAGGACTCTAGTCACAGGTCAGAGGTAGGACTCCAATCACAGGTCAGAGGTAGGACTCTAGTCACAGGTCAGAGGTACGACTCTAGTCACAGGTCAGAGGTAGGACTCTAGTCACAGGTCACAGGTAGGACTCCAGTCACAGGTCACAGGTAGGACTCTAGTCACAGGTCACAGGTAGGACTCCAGTCACAGGTCAGAGGTAGGACTCTAGTCACAGGTCACAGGTAGGACTCTAGTCACAGGTCACAGGTAGGACTCTAGTCACAGGTCACAGGTAGGACGCTAGTCACAGGTCACAGGTAGAACTCTAGTCACAGGTCACAGGTAGGACTCTAGTCACAGCTCAGATGTAGGACTCTAGTCACAGGTCAGAGGTAGGACTCTAGTCACAGGTCACAGATAGGACTCTAGTCACAGGTCACAGGTAGGACTCCAGTCACAGGTCACAGGTAGGACTCTAGTCACAGGTCACAGGTAGGACTCTAGTCACAGGTCAGAGGTAAGACTCTAGTCAAAGGTCACAGGTAGGACTCTAGTCACAGGTCACAGGTCACAGGTAGGACTCTAGTCACAGGTCACAGGTCACAGGTAGGACTCTAGTCACAGGTCACAGGTAGGACTCTAGTCACAGGTCAGAGGTAGGACTCTAGTCACAGGTCACAGGTAGGACTCTAGTCACAGGTCACAGGTAGGACTCTAGTCACAGGTCACAGGTAGAACTCTAGTCACAGGTCACAGGTAGGACTCTAGTCACAGGTCAGAGGTAGGACTCTAGTCACAGGTCACAGGTAGGCCTCTAGTCACAGGTCAGAGGTAGGACTCTAGTCACAGGTCAGAGGTAGGACTCTAGTCACAGGTCACAGGTAGGACTCTAGTCACAGGTCACAGGTCAGAGGTAGGACTCTAGTCACAGGTCAGAGGTAGGACTCTAGTCACAGGTCACAGGTAGGACTCTAGTCACAGGTCAGAGGTAAGTTTCTAGTCACAGGTCACAGGTAGGACTCCAGTCACAGGTCAGAGGTAGGACTCTAGTCACAGGTCACAGGTAGGACTCTAGTCACAGGTCACAGGTAGGACTCTAGTCACAGGTCAGAGGTAGGACTCTAGTCACAGGTCACAGGTAGGACTCTAGTCACAGGTCACAGGTAGGACTCTAGTCACAGGTAACATGTAGGACTCTAGTCACAGGTCACAGGTAAGACTCCAGTCACAGGTCAGAGGTAGGACTCTAGTCACAGGTCACAGGTAGGACTCTAGTCACAGGTCACAGGTAGGACTCTAGTCACAGGTCACAGGTAGGACTCTAGTCACAGGTCACAGGTAGAACTCCAGTCACATGTCAGAGGTAGGACTCTAGTCACAGGTCACAGGTAGGACTCTAGTCACAGGTCACAGATAGGACTCTAGTCACAGGTCAGAGGTAGGACTCTAGTCACAGGTCACAGGTAGGACTCTAGTCACAGGTCACAGGTAGGACTCTAGTCACAGGTCACAGGTAGGACTCTAGTCACAGGTCACAGGTAGGACTCTAGTCACAGGTCACAGGTATGACTCTAGTCACAGGTCAGAGGTAGGACTCTAGTCACAGGTCAGAGGTAGGACTCTAGTCACAGGTCAGAGGTAGGACTCTAGTCACAGGTCACAGGTAGGACTCTAGTCACAGGTCACAGGTAGGACTCTAGTCACAGGTCACAGGTAGGACTCTAGTCACAGGTCAGAGGTAGAACTCTAGTCACAGGTCACAGGTAGGACTCTAGTCACAGGTCACAGGTAGGACTCTAGTCACAGGTCAGAGGTAGGACTCTAGTCACAGGTCAGAGGTAGGACTCTAGTCACAGGTCACAGGTAGGACTCTAGTCACAGGTCACAGGTCAGAGGTAGGACTCCAGTCACAGGTCAGAGGTAGGACTCCAGTCACAGGTCACAGGTAGGACTCTAGTCACAGGTCAGAGGTAGGACTCTAGTCACAGGTCACAGGTAAGACTCTAGTCACAGGTCAGAGGTAGGACTCCAGTCACAGGTCAGAGGTAGGACTCTAGTCACAGGTCAGAGGTACGACTCTAGTCACAGGTCAGAGGTAGGACTCTAGTCACAGGTCACAGGTAGGACTCCAGTCACAGGTCACAGGTAGGACTCTAGTCACAGGTCACAGGTAGGACTCCAGTCACAGGTCAGAGGTAGGACTCTAGTCACAGGTCACAGGTAGGACTCTAGTCACAGGTCACAGGTAGGACTCTAGTCACAGGTCACATGTAGGACGCTAGTCACAGGTCACAGGTAGAACTCTAGTCACAGGTCACAGGTAGGACTCTAGTCACAGGTCAGATGTAGGACTCTAGTCACAGGTCAGAGGTAGGACTCTAGTCACAGGTCACAGGTAGGACTCTAGTCACAGGTCACAGGTAGGACTCCAGTCACAGGTCACAGGTAGGACTCTAGTCACAGGTCACAGGTAGGACTCTAGTCACAGGTCAGAGGTAGGACTCTGGTCACAGGTAGAACTCTAGTCACAGGTCACAGGTAGGACTCTAGTCACAGGTCAGATGTAGGACTCTAGTCACAGGTCACAGGTAGGACTCTAGTCACAGGTCACAGGTCACAGGTAGGACTCTAGTCACAGGTCACAGGTCACAGGTAGGACTCTAGTCACAGGTCACAGGTAGGACTCTAGTCACAGGTCAGAGGTATGACTCTAGTCACAGGTCACAGGTAGGACTCTAGTCACAGGTCACAGGTAGGACTCTAGTCACAGGTCACAGGTAGGACTCTAGTCACAGGTCACAGGTAGGACTCTAGTCACAGGTCAGAGGTAGGACTCTAGTCACAGGTTACAGGTAGGACTCTAGTCACAGGTCAGAGGTAGGACTCTAGTCACAGGTCACAGGTAGGACTCTAGTCACAGGTCAGAGGTAGGATTCTAGTCACAGGTCACAGGTAGGACTCTAGTCACAGGTCAGAGGTAGGACTCTAGTCACAAGTCACAGGTCAGAGGTAGGACTCTAGTCACAGGTCACAGGTAGGACTCTAGTCACAGGTCACAGGTCAGAGGTAGGACTCCAGTCACAGGTCAGAGGTAGGACTCCAGTCACAGGTCACAGGTAGGACTCTAGTCACAGGTCAGAGGTAGGACTCTAGTCACAGGTCACAGGTAGGACTCTAGTCACAGGTCAGAGGTAGGACTCTAGTCACAGGTCACAGGTAGGACTCTAGTCACAGGTCAGAGTAGGGCTGGGCGATATGGCCTAAATATGATATCACGATATTTTCTGACCTTTCGGCGATACACGATACACATCGCGATGTTTTTCTTTTTTTCCCCAAACAATTCATTATGAGGCTTACCAAGACAGTATTTGAGTTTGCAAGCTAACATTAAAGACTAAATAAAATACCCATGCATTTAGCATTTTTATATTATATATTAGATTTAGATTATTGGATTATTAGATTATATATTGCATATATTTAGCAATGAGATATTATATGATTTTGATATGAAATATGATTAATTGAAAATGGGGGACCCTGATGTAAACAAGACGAAAGACTTTCTCTGGTCTGCATCCCCTTAACAATTGTATGTATTGAGCTGTACTGTACCCATTCTGCAATATGTTAATAAAGTTTTAAATCAATCAATCAATCAATAAATAGCATTTTAGCATTTTTATGAAACTACTGTATATTTGTATATCTCTAAATGTTTTGATGAATTGAAAATGGAGGACCCTTATGTAAAAAAGCCGAAAGTCTTTTTCTGGTCTTCATCCCCCAGTCCACTGTTGTTGTATTGAGCTGTACTGTATTGTACCCATTCTGCAATCGTTAATAACGTTTTCATTCATTCGATCATTCAGCCGGCAACATAATAATTTTGATTGACAGTCGAGTCTGCCAATTACGTCACACCGATTGAACCCGCCCTGCTGTTCTTAGCACCAATCGGCAAGCTCTATGCGTTTTTTACTTCCGCAATTGATTTTGACGAGAGCAGCTCAGCTCAACGACAACAACAGCTCCCTGCTGCAGACGAGTGATTACCAGCGCACCGCAGCATGACTAAACAAGCCATAATGATTTTATTGCAACGAATGTTATAATAAAAGCCTTTCCATACATCTGTCTGATTGAAAACTTTATTAACAGACCGCAGAATGGGCATGCACAACTCCGCACGGGCTGAGATATGAACAGTAACGCTTGCTATCTTATGTCGTCATCGGACGTTGCTATGTTTGGGTAAATACGCTAATGTTATTGAACGTGTAACTATATAACGTTAATGCCACAAAACGAATGCCTTTGTTAATAATAATTAGTAACTTTGATGCAGTAGTGTGTGTGGGGGCGGCGTTGTTCAAAAGTTTGAACGGGTGTGGACCAGATTGACGCGACACAATCCTCTTGGGCAAAACATCACGATATCCACAATACGTTAAAAAAGTGTATCGTTAATGAACTGTACCCGATATTTATATAATATCGTCATATCGCCCAGCCCTAGGTCAGAGGTAGGACTCTAGTCACAGGTCAGAGGTAGGACTCTAGTCACAGGTCACAGGTAGGACTCCAGTCACAGGTCACATGTAGGACTCTAGTCACAGGTCACAGGTAGGACTCCAGTCACAGGTCAGAGGTAGGACTCTAGTCACAGGTCACAGGTAGGACTCTAGTCACAGGTCACAGGTAGGACTCTAGTCACAGGTCACAGGTAGGACTCTAGTCACAGGTCACAGGTAGGACTCCAGTCACAGGTCACAGGTAGGACTCTAGTCACAGGTCACAGGTAGGACTCTAGTCACAGGTCAGAGGTAGGACTCTAGTCACAGGTCAGAGGTAGGACTCTAGTCACAGGTCAAAGGTAGGACTCTAGTCACAGGTCACAGGTCACATGTAGGACTCTAGTCACAGGTCACAGGTAGGACTCTAGTCACAGGTCACAGGTAGGACTCCAGTCACAGGTCAGAGGTAGGACTCTAGTCACAGGTCAGAGGTAGGACTCTAGTCACAGGTCACAGGTAGGACTCTAGTCACAGGTCACAGGTAGGACTCCAGTCACAGGTCACAGGTAGGACTCTAGTCACAGGTCACAGGTAGGACTCTAGTCACAGGTCAGAGGTAGGACTCTAGTCACAAGTCACAGGTCAGAGGTAGGACTCTAGTCACAGGTCACAGGTAGGACTCTAGTCACAGGTCACAGGTCAGAGGTAGGACTCCAGTCACAGGTCAGAGGTAGGACTCCAGTCACAGGTCACAGGTAGGACTCTAGTCACAGGTCAGAGGTATGACTCTAGTCACAGGTCACAGGTAGGACTCTAGTCACAGGTCAGAGGTAGGACTCTAGTCACAGGTCACAGGTAGGACTCTAGTCACAGGTCAGAGGTAGGACTCTAGTCACAGGTCAGGTAGGACTCCAGTCACAGGTCACATGTAGGACTCTAGTCACAGGTCACAGGTAGGACTCCAGTCACAGGTCAGAGGTAGGACTCTAGTCACAGGTCACATGTAGGACTCTAGTCACAGGTCACAGGTAGGACTCTAGTCACAGGTCACAGGTAGGACTCTAGTCACAGGTCACAGGTAGGACTCCAGTCACAGGTCACAGGTAGGACTCTAGTCACAGGTCACAGGTAGGACTCTAGTCACAGGTCAGAGGTAGGACTCTAGTCACAGGTCAGAGGTAGGACTCTAGTCACAGGTCAAAGGTAGGACTCTAGTCACATGTCACAGGTCACATGTAGGACTCTAGTCACAGGTCACAGGTAGGACTCTAGTCACAGGTCACAGGTAGGACTCCAGTCACAGGTCAGAGGTAGGACTCTAGTCACAGGTCAGAGGTAGGACTCTAGTCACAGGTCACAGGTAGGACTCTAGTCACAGGTCACAGGTAGGACTCCAGTCACAGGTCACAGGTAGGACTCTAGTCACAGGTCACAGGTAGGACTCTAGTCACATGTCACAGGTAGGACTCTAGTCACAGGTCACAGGTAGGACTCCAGTCACAGGTCACAGGTAGGACTCTAGTCACAGGTCACAGGTAGGACTCTAGTCACAGGTCACAGGTAGGACTCAAGTCAGAGTTCACAGGTAGGACTCTAGTCACAGGTCAGAGGTAGGACTCTAGTCACAGTGGTACTTCCGGCTTCAACATGGACGGTCGCATTTTACGCAGCTCCCATAACCAACGCAACAGATCAACAACAAAAAAGTATTTTGCGCATTTTATACTTTCCCTCCTGTGGATTATGGATTTGAACCTGAATTCACAACTCAAGCAGCAAATCCAGACAGAAGTGGAGGGTAGCGAAAACGCAAATCAGCAGTCCCATTGCGACTTCTACTTATTAACGGGCATGGAGAGGAAACATCCAGCCTTCGGAGCCACGACCATCCACACAGTACTTACTGCAAATCCGGAACGAAAGAAATTACCCCCGACAGGCAAGTGTAATAAGAGATCAATGTTTTTATTATATCTGCTCATGTCGGGTGACATACATCAGAACCCTGGTCCCGTAATGACACGGAACCAGAGACTACAGTTAAATCTGCTGACCCAAGAAGCAGCAGCCAGCACAACAGATCAACTGCTACCCACACAGACGGCGGCTAACGACATGATCAACGGCAACATTCCTCATCTACCGCCTCTGCAAAAGAACCCACGAGAGGCCACAGCGAGAGGGAAGGAACCGGGGTTCACAACCGAGGCGCCCAGCACGTCGCGGGGACAAAACAGCGAGGCATCGCTCCTCACACCGGCACCGGCCGCAACTGACGCTTCAGCCAGCAGCTGCACCAACCGACCAGCAAGCGGTGACACACCCTCACCGAAGCCCCAGCAGACTTGGCGAGAGGCTAGAGGGAGAGCGGCGTGGGACATCGAGACCAACGAGGACCCGACGGTTAGCTTGGCTGGCCCCGCCATGCCAGTTAGTCTACCCGGGCCGGGGCCAGGACAAAAGGCACCCCCCCTCCCCCACAATGGAGTACAATCAGGCCCCGTCCACACGAACGCTGGTTTTAATATAACCATGATTGTATGTGCGCAGTTGCACTGTTCGGCCACACACAACCGGGGATTTGCTACACTGCAACCGCGGTCTTTGAAACCGGTGGCCAGGGTGAAGTTGTGCGGTTTTGCAGTTGCGTGTGGGCATAGCAACCGAGGTTATTCCCAGTGTTTACAGCAGAGCTGTCGCAATTATTTCCCATGTTCACGGCAGACCGCAGGGTAGAGAGATTATAGCAGAGCCAACTACACCAGTGTTTACAGCAGAGCTGTCCCAAGTAGCGTTATATGAAAATGATTGTAACAAACTTTTGTTCGAAACGTATCGTCTGTGTTGAAGAGTGTTGTGATCGACTGATGTCTTGTCGCATTCCTGACCTGACGCTGAGAGTAAACATGTAGCTGCAGCTAAACTAAACTCATGTGTTGTCAAGTTATTGTTATAAGGAACCCAGTCCAGACTGCATCCCCTTAACAATTGTTTGTATTGAGCCGTATTGTATTGTACCCATTCTGCAATGTGTTAAATAACGTTTACATCCATTTCATATCGGTAACGTTACCACATTACGTTAGCATTTAAGCTATATACTATACATGGATATAGCCATTCACATTAGCATGTAGCTAACAACACCGGCGGTCTTTTGTGAGACTAAACTATCCGCTCTTGGTGGTAAATTGTGTTGCTGATGGTTTTGTTTCATCAACAAAATGAGAGGCAGAACACAGTGAATGTATCCGTTTGTTTATTGCAGTTTCTTTCTTTGCTGAAAATATATGTTCCGTTGGCAAAATGATCAATAGGGTCCAGCTGTGCTTCTAAACAGGAAGTTTACTTCTTCTTCTTCAGTGAATGAATGGCAGATCGCGACCCAACAGGAAGTTTAGTGAGCGTTCAGCCTTTTCTGATTGGTTGAAATGGCCTTCATGTCTGAACAACATCGCCGCCTACTGTTTTGGCATTGTACTAAATGTATCGGTTGCTGGGTTCCCAGCTCTGCCGTGAGTACGCAGTTATACACGGTTGTTCACCTGTGTTCACCGTGTGGACGGAGTTTTATTTTTTCAAACTTCGGTCATATTAAATCCAAACGCTCGTGTGGACAGGGCCTCAGACACATCTGTAAACAACCAGCCCCCCCCCCCCCCCCCCCCCACATCGCGGGCTTTCACACAGAGGAATACAGACTCCAGCAAAGGACAAAGAATCACCCCCTCCCCCCCTCCCCACCCACGGCACAAACAGCAACAACGCCCCCCCTCCCCCCACCACAGGACAGGACACAAATGAACAGAGTTACCTCAAGTGTGACGACGTCAATCTGATTACCAGCAAAAATGGACTTCACATATTTCATCTTAATACAAATAGCCTGAGACCTAAACTGGCTGAAATCAAACAGTTGTTTTTAAACGGTAAGGCTAACATATTGTGTTTCACAGAAACAAAATTAGACTCATCTGTACAGGATCCAGAGATTGAAATTGAAAACTACTCAATAGTCAGGAGGGATAGTAACCAGTATGGAGGTGGTGTCTGTGTGTATATATACACAAGGATACCAAATACATCAACCGTACTGACCTTAACCATGATGAAATTGAAACTGTTTGGATTGAAATCTTATTAGACAGGGCGAAACCAGTACTAGTAGGCACAATCTATAGACCACCAGAACAGAGTGGCTTTTATGACACACTTGATGGGTGTTTAGCTGGGGTAGAGGGGGTAGAAAAAATTCTTATTGGGGACTGGAACACGGATATGCTGCGTAAAGCAGCACCCGTCTTCAAGGCCTTCAGTAGATTTTCTGATCTGCACGGTTTCAGCCAGCTAATCACCCAACCCACAAGGGTATGCGATTCGACACAAACCACCATTGACCTCATTTTGACCTCTGACAAGTCAATGATCTCCAATAAAGGGGTGATAGCATGCGGGTTAAGTGATCATTATATGATTTTCTGTACCCGCAAAAAGCTAAAACAGAAGGCCGGCTGTCACAAAACAGTCACATCTAGAGACCTCAAAACTTACTCTAGAGAGGCCTTTAACCTAGAACTGGGGAGCTTGGACTGGTCAGATGAACTCAGTGGTACACAGGTTGAAGAAACATGGCTTGGATTCAAAACCAAATTCACAGAAATACTCAACAACATGGCACCCATAAGAACCACCAGGGTTAAAAATCGCGCTGAGGCATGGATGCACACTGAAATACTGGCCGCTATGAAAACCAGAAACAAAAAATGCTCTGAACTTCATAAAAGTCAGACAAAGCTCTCCAAAAGCTCAAACAGTGAACTCCAAGCCCACGTGGTTGAACTAAAAATTCAAAGAAACAGACTAAGAAATGACGTAAACACCATGATCAGAACCGCAAAAAGAAATTTCATCAACGACAAAACTGAGGAAAACAAAAACAAACCCCGCGAACTTTGGAAATTACTCAATAATCAACTAGGCTGCAGTAAAAAACTTAAAACCAGATTCTCAAACATAAACATAAAGACGGACAACACGCTCATCACAGACAAGCTGGATGTAGCCAATTACTTAAACATCTTTTTCACAAACATAGCCACAACACTGGTAAACAAACTACCCTCCCACTCAGGGCATTATGGGGTAGAACACATAGTAGCATACTACAAAAACCTAGGGGTCCACAAAGACGACTTCAAACTTGAAATGGTAACAACCGATGAGGTACTAAAAAATTGAGCGCCCTCCAACCTAACAAGGCCACTGGCCATGACAACATCCCCTCCAAATTCCTCAGAGACGCAGCAGCCGCCATCACCCCAGTCATCACACACATAATAAACCTCTCTATAAAACAGGGGCACGTCCCCAAGGACTTCAAAATTGCGAGAGTGACCCCTCTGCACAAAAAGGGCAGCAAATTAGACCCCGGCAACTACCGCCCTGTTTCTATTCTTACCTCCATCTCGAAAGTCATGGAGAAAATAGTCTACGAACAGGTCGAAAAGTACCTGGCGGAAAAAAATCTAATCTACGAATTCCAATCTGGCTTCAGAACGTCCCACTCCACTGACACATGCCTCCTCTATTTGAACGACCACATCAAACAAGAGGTGGACGCGGGCAAATACTGCGGCATGGTCATGCTGGACCTACAAAAGGCCTTCGACACTGTCAACCACTCCATTCTAATGGACAAGCTAAAAGCAATTGGTTTTGATAGCTTATCAGTGAGCTGGATGCAATCCTACCTGGAGGGGAGAGAACAGATGGTAGAGGTAAACGGTACTCTATCCCCCCCCTCACAGTGAGCTGTGGTGTTCCACAAGGAAGCATACTAGGACCGCTACTCTTCCTAATTTATGCAAATGACATGTCGTCAGCCTGTGACTGCAACTTGTTCCTGTTTGCAGATGACTCAGCCCTGCTGGTCTCTGACAAGAACAAGTTGCAGGTTGAAAAAACCCTCGGCACGGAACTAGGCAAAATCTGCATATGGCTCGCTGATAACAAACTATCATTACACATGGGCAAAACAGAGTCCATTCTCTTCGGTTCAAATAACAAACTCAGCAAGACCGACGGCTTCTCAGTTACAGTGGGTGACAATATTGTCACAAGGAAAGACGAAATTACCTACCTGGGTTCCATCCTAGAGGCAAATCTTTCCTGTGACAAAATGGCATCCAATGTAATAAAAAAAGTCAACCAACGAACTAGATTCTTGTACCGGATCTCCTCTCTGGTAAACAAGAATACCCTGAAGACTCTGGCAGGAGCACTCATTCAAGGGTACTATGACTATGCTTGCACCTCATGGTACCAAAGCACCTCAAAGGCGCTTAAAACAAAATTACAAACATCACAAAACAAACTGGTCAGACTACTACTTGACCTGAACCCCAGAACCCACCTCACCCCTGCCCACTTTGACAACCTAGGATGGCTTAGAGTAGACGACAGAGTACAGCAACTTGCAATGGGCCTGGTCTACAAGATACACTATACGACCGGGGTGCCCATGTACATGTCAAAATACTTCCCAAAGGTCAGTGAATACCACAACCACTACACCAGAGGAAGCTCAACAAATCATGTTAAACCCAGATTCGGCTCAAACAAGGGACTAAACACGTTTCGCAATTATGCCACAACAATGTGGAACGCCCTACCCAAAGCTGTAAAGGAATGTGAATCCCTGCCCACATTCAAAACCGCTCTTAAAGAGCACCTACGGGAGGCTGCAATTCGAAACTGGCCACCGTAAATGCCCAAAACCCCCACCACCTCCTAATAGACAGTCTCCTCCCCACCGCATGTATATATTCCCTCCCCGCCGTATGTATATTTCCCTCCCACCCACCCACCCCCTCCTAATGTACAGTCCCCTCCCCATCATATGTATATACTCTGTCAGGATCTAGGGGTAACAGTACTGTATATTTGAATACCGCTTATGTCACAAATGTATCAGTACTAAATACCTATATGTCCCTATGCCATAAATGTCATGTATGTTGTGTATGTCATAAATGTCTATATGAATTGAAAATGGGGGACCCTGATGGAAACAAGACAAACGTCTTTCTCAGGTCTGCATCCCCTTAACAATTGTATGTATTGAGCCGTACTGTATTGTACCCATTCTGCAATCTGTTAAATAAAGTTTTCATTCATTCATTCATTCACAGGTCAGAGGTAGGACTCTAGTCACAGGTCACAGGTAGGACTCTAGTCACAGGTCAGAGGTAGGACTCTATTCACAGGTCACAGGTAGGACTCTAGTCACAGGTCACAGGTAGGACTCTAGTCACAGGTCACAGGTCAGAGGTAGGACTCTAGTCACAGGTCACAGGTAGGACTCTAGTCACAGGTCACAGGTAGGACTCTAGTCACAGGTCACAGGTAGGACTCTAGTCACAGGTCAGAGGTAGGACTCTAGTCACAGGTAGGACTCCAGTCACAGGTCACAGGTAGGACTCTGGTCACAGGTCAGAGGTAGGACTCTAGTCACAGGTCACATGTAGGACTCTAGTCACAGGTCACAGGTAGGACTCTAGTCACAGGTCACAGGTCAGAGGTAGGACTCTTGTCACAGGTCACATGTCAGAGGTAGGACTCTAGTCACAGGTCACAGGTCAGAGGTAGGACTCTTGTCACAGGTCAGAGGTAGGACTCTAGTCACAGGTCACAGGTAAGACTCTAGTCACAGGTCACAGGTCAGAGGTAGGACTCTAGTCACAGGTCAGAGGTAGGACTCTAGTCACAGGTCACATGTAGGACTCTAGTCACAGGTCACATTGTGTGTCTGTGTATATGTTTGATTGTGTGTGTGTGTGCGTGTGTGTGTGTGTGTGTGTGTGTGTGTGTGTGTGTGTGTGTGTGTGTGTGTGTGTGTGTGTGTGTGTGTGTGCGTGTGTCTGTGTGTCTGTGTGTTACATCCCAATGTATATATTCCCCAGTGTGTGTCTCCATGTGTGTGTGTTCTCCATTTTGTTTCCTCCCTCCAGCCATTGTTCCCTTCACCATTGGTCCCTGCCAGGCCAATCCTTCCATTATTGCAACACAGCACCGATTGGTGGATGGCTTTCCAGACTCCAACACTCAATCCACACCCCCCAATCATGGATCACCCCACACCTGTTAAAACATGGCTTCTCACTTCAGTCTTTCTCTCTCTCTGGCATGAGGCTAGGCCTGTTGTGTTTTTGGTAAACCTGTAACTTTGACAGTATTGCATTTCGTTTATTGGCCTTTGGTGCTTAGTAGTAATTTCCTTGTGTGTGTATGGCCACAGAGAGAGCATTGTTAGTTATAGTTTGTTTTTGTATATATTCTGCTTTTGTTTCTGTATAATTAATGTGTTTTTCTCTCTTTCTCAGGAAGCACAGATGGGGTGAGCTGCCATTTCCTTTGGACATTGTTTTCTCCTGTTTTGGTTAGGTAAGAGTAGTTTAGGTAATGTAATCTCTTTTACCATAGATTAGATTGTGTTTATTTGGAGTATAGTGGTGTTTGTTTGTTGTTTTGGCCTGGGCTCACCCCTGAGCTACATGTGCTTCCTTTGCCTCTATTCAATAAATATCATTGTTGTTTACAAACCTGGTCCATCTTTTCTGTCAACCAACTGTTATGTTACAGCCCTTTACCCTTAGACTCACAGGGGTCGTAACATAAATGGGGGCTCTGCCTGGATCTTGTAACCCGTGTTCAATTGTTGGTTGATGGATTTGGTGAACTGTGTTTGTTTACACTTGTATAGTTATTAATTAATTTGTGTAAAAATGGCATTTGTGTAAAAAAAATAATGGCAGTTAGTACTTTTGATCTGGGGAAATTCTTGAGCAATCCTACTTGGGAAGCGCTAGATAGCTGCCGCAAGGCAGACTTAGTGGAGATTGCCACACATTTTAAACTCTCGTTCAACAAAAGCATCTTAAGCAGGATATCAGGTGTCTTGTGGTAGATAAGCTGTTGGAGCAGGGGACGCTTGTTTTACCTGCGGTCTCTGATGAACATGCAAGTCCTCCTGGTGAACCTACGGAAGCACAGCCTTCTGGGGAGCAAGCCCATGGTGCTGAAAAGGCAGGTGTGAACGTCACATTGCCACATTTTCACTTGACCTCTCCTGTGTCAACTGGGTCTCGAGAAGGGGCCCAGGTCAAGGTTAGAATAGCACGTCTCCAGATGGAGGCTCAGGAGAAGGCACAAGCACGTGAGGCGGAGTATCGGCTTCGTAGAATGGAGCTTGAGGCAGAAAATGAAAGGGCTGTTAACATTCGTAGGTTGGAGCTTGAACATGAAGTGGAAAAAGAGCTCAGACTGCGGAGGTTGGAGCTGGAAGTCCTAAGGAGTGAATCCAACTCTGCTACACCGACTCCTCCACAAGGCCTGGGTATGTCCTCCTCCACAGCTTATTCATCACACACTTTTGATATAAGTAAACACATTGCTTTGGTGCCTCCGTTCCGAGAGACAGAAGTTGATACTTATTTTAATGTGTTTGAGCGTATTGCTGCTTCATTGCGCTGGCCAAGAGAGGTCTGGCCTTTGTTGCTTCAATGCAAATTGACTGGTAAAGCCCAAGAGGTTTGTTCAACACTTTCCCTAGAAGATAGTTTACTGTATGATACTGTGAAGGCTGCCATCCTTCGTGCATATGAGCTTGTGCCCGAAGCTTATAGGCAGAGGTTTCGCAGTCACAAGAGAGCAGTCAACCAGACCTTTGTAGAGTTTGCTAGAGAGAAGGGAACTCTCTTTGATAAATGGTGTGCAGCAAGCAAGGCCTCAGATCTTAACTCTCTCAGAGAACTCATTCTATTAGAAGAGTTTAAGAATCGTTTGCCAGAGCGTATTGTAATTTACCTGAGTGAGCAGAAAGTGTCCACTCTGCAGCAAGCTGCTGTATTAGCTGATGAGTTTGCGCTAACCCATAAAACTGTGTTTGTAGATAGGCGTGACTCGTTTCTCCCCCATGATTTCTCTCAGAGACCTTCTGTCCCCAACCATTCAGAATTCACACACCCCCGACCAAAAATGTCACCTCCACGCTCAAAAGAGGAGCGGACATGTTACTACTGTCATAAATCTGGTCATGTTTTTTCTGACTGTTTAACATTGAAACGTAAGCAGCAACCGTCCTCTCAGAACTTTAGGCAACCCAAAGGGGTTGGTCTGATTAAAATGGCACCTGATTCCGATCACCAGATGCACAATGATCAGGATGTTCTCGATCCTTGTTTCAGGCCATTTACTTCCAAGGGTTTAGTTTCCTTGACAGGGGATCCAAAAGATCAGTGTACAGTTCAGATCTTACGAGATACTGGAGCCTCACAATCCTTTATCCTCTCTGATGTACTACCTCTGTCTGAGAAATCTTCCTAGTGTCCTAGTTCAAGGTATTGAGATGGGTTTCGTGCCAGCCCCGTTACACTGTATTCATGTACAATCTGATTTGGTCACTGGTTTCTTTAAAATAGGGGTGAGACCTTCCTTGCCAGTTAAAGGCATTTCCTTTATCATGGGAAATGATTTAGCTGGAGGACAGGTGAACGCTGTGCTGGAAGTGTTGGATCACCCAGACACAGATTCTCTGCCTGATGACTTGTCACAGAACTTCCCCGAAGTTTTTTCTGCAAGTGTTGTCACTCGGGCTCAATTGAAAAAGAGAGGTGATGAAATTAATTTGTCTGACTCTGTTTTTGCTTCAGCTTTTGTCAGGGAGGAGTTGCTGGCTACAACTTCTGATACCGCTGACAAACCACAGACTCATAGTAAGGTACCCCCACAGACAACTGTAACTAGTTCCGACGCTTTGAAGTTACCCGTTACTCGTGAAATGCTAATTACTGCCCAGAAGGCTGACCCTTCTCTTGCAAAATGTTTCTCTTCTCTTGAAACAGAACAGAGGAGAGAGTTGCATTCTTATTTTGTGGATGAAGGAGTTTTGATGCGTACATGGAGGTCCCATGGTACTAGACTGGCAGAGCATGCACAATCGGAGATAGGGCTACCAGATCAGGTACCAGACTGGAGCACTGTTTATCAGATTGTTGTCCCTGCAGTTTATCGTCAGCATGTACTGTTCTTGGCCCATGACCACCCTTGGTCTGGACACTTGGGAGTCACTAAAACATACAACAGAATACTTCAACATTTCTTTTGGCCCGGTTTGAAGTCCGATGTAGCACAGTACTGTTGTACCTGTAGTACTTGTCAGATCACCGGAAAGCCAAACCTGGTAATTCCACCTGCTCCCCTCTGTCCTATACCAGCGGTCGGTGAACCATTTGAACATGTCATAGTTGACTGTGTTGGTCCGTTGCCAAGGACCAAAGCCGGCAATAATTTTTTGTTGACAATAATGTGTACCGCCACCCGTTTCCCTGAGGCTATCCCTCTTCGCAGAATTACAGCGCCTGTAATAATTAAGGCTTTGACGAAGTTCTTCTCCACGTTTGGACTGCCTAAGGTAGTACAAACGGACCAAGGCACCAACTTCCTGTCTAGGTTATTTGAGCAAGTGTTACAGTCCCTGGGTATCCGACATATAGTGTCCAGTGCCTACCACCCTGAAACTCAGGGGGCTCTAGAACGTTGGCATCAGACCTTAAAGTCCATGCTGCGTAAATATTGCTTAGACACAGAGAAAGATTGGGATGAGGGTGGCCCCCTTGTTCTATTTGCTGTGCGAGAGACCATACAGGAGTCTCTTGGTTTCAGTCCTGCTGAGCTCGTTTTTGGGCACACTGTTAGAGGGCCTCTGAAAGTTCTTAAAGAACGGTTCATGTCAAAGGGTGCCAGCACACCCACTAATGTTCTAGATTTTGTTAGCCAGTTTCGAGAGCGACTGCATCAGGCGTGCTCTCTCGCAAAAGAAGCGCTCTCTTCTTCCCAGAGAACTATGAAACGGCACTATGACGAGAAAGCTGTTTCTCGATCTTTCCAGCCAGGTGATAAGGTTCTAGTCCTGTTACCTATCCTTGGTTCTGCTCTTTCCGCTCGTTTTTCCGGACCGTATGCAATAGACAAGAAGATAAGTGATACCGACTATGTGGTTCGCACCCCTGATCGTAAACGTCACTCTCGTGTTTGCCACATCAATATGCTTAAACCATATTTTTCCAGAGATAGTGTGCAGGTGAAGACCTCAGACCAGACAGCCGGACTGGCCGTCTCTGCTGTTGCCTCAACTCCAATAGTTCCGGACTCTCCTGACGTTAGTGGTGAGGATGTAGATGGCTTGGAGTTGCGCAATGCAGCCCATCAGGGTGCTAGATTGTCCAACACTGAGATGTTATTGAACCTGCCCACTCACTTAGCACACTTACCTGAGGAGCAGCGAGAGGACATCACAAATATGATTCAGGCCTACATGGCTCTGTTTGGTGATGTTCCCTCCTGTACTTCTGTATTGGCCCATGATATTAAAGTTAACAATGCTGTGCCTATCAAGCAACATGCATACCGTGTTAACATCACCAAGAGGGCCATGATGCAACAGGAGGTTGACTATTTGTTAAAACATGGTTTAGCCAAGCCAAGTTGCAGTCCCTGGAGTTCACCTTGCTTGTTAGCTCCCAAATCGGATGGAACTCCTAGATTTTGTACTGATTTCCGAAAGGTAAATGCTGTCACCGTGCCTGATTCCTTCCCACTGCCCCGCATGGAAGATTGTATTGACAACCTTGGATCTGCCACCTATGTTAGCAAACTAGATTTGTTAAAGGGTTACTGGCAGGTCCCTTTGACCCCCCGTGCCTCGGAAATCTCGGCGTTTGTTACTCCTGACAATTTTCTGCAATATACTGTAATGCCTTTTGGAATGCGTAATGCCCCGGCCACTTTCCAGCGACTGGTGACCCTAGTCCTGGCTGGTGTTCCAAATTGTAATGCCTATCTCCATGACCTGGTTGTCTATTCGACCAACTGGCGTGACCACATGACAACCTTGCAAACTGTCTTTGACCGCTTAGCTGGAGCCTCCCTGACCCTTAACCTTGCCAAGTGTGAGTTCGGCAAGGCTACGGTTACCTATCTTGGTAAGCAGGTAGGACAAGGCCAAGTGCGTCCGGTGGATGCAAAAATATCTGCAATCACAACTTTTCCAGTGCCTACTACTAGGCGGGAATTGCGTAGATTCCTTGGGATGGCTGGGTATTACCGTGGTTTTTGCCGGAACTTTTCTTCTGTCGTCACTTCTCTCACTAGCCTGTGTAGCCCGTCCAAACCATTCATTTGGACAGCTGATTGTCAAAATGCATTTGATGGTGTTAAAGCTCTCTTATGCAGTTCCCCTGTTCTCTCTGCTCCAGATTTCTCCCTGCCGTTCCAGCTGGAGGTGGATGCCAGCGGGGTGGGAGCTGGAGGAGTGTTATTACAGGAAGATCACGATGGTGTCAGTCACCCGGTTTGTTATTTCTCCCGGAAATTTAACAAACATCAACTAAACTATTCCACTATTGAAAAGGAGACTTTGGCTATGTTGTATGCGTTGCAACATTTTGAGGTGTATGTCGGTTCGAGCGTATTACCAGTGGTAGTATACACCGACCACAACCCATTGGTTTTTCTGTCGCGGATGTACAACCACAATCAGCGCCTCATGCGTTGGGCGCTCATAGTGCAAAATTATAACCTCAGCATAAAGCATAAGAAGGGGTCTGAGAATGTGTTGGCGGATGCTCTATCTCGGAGTTAGATCTCTCGTGCTGTCGACTTGTTCTATTTTGCTGTCGACTCGTTGTCTGTTGCTGTCAACTCGTTCTGTCATTGTTGACCCGTGTGGTTGTACCAACTGCTAGTTTTTTCATAGCTCTTTGTTTTGGGGTACATGTTATCTCGGGGATGTTATCTCGTTGTTAGAAAAAAAAGAAAAAAAAACATGTTTAGTTGGTGTTGGGTGTCAAACATGTTTTTGTCTTATGTATGGGGGTGTTACATCCCAATGTATATATTCCCCAGTGTGTGTCTCCATGTGTGTGTGTTCTCCATTTTGTTTCCTCCCTCCAGCCATTGTTCCCTTCACCATTGGTCCCTGCCAGGCCAATCCTTCCATTATTGCAACACAGCACCGATTGGTGGATGGCTTTCCAGACTCCAACACTCAATCCACACCCCCCAATCATGGATCACCCCACACCTGTTAAAACATGGCTTCTCACTTCAGTCTTTCTCTCTCTCTGGCATGAGGCTAGGCCTGTTGTGTTTTTGGTAAACCTGTAACTTTGACAGTATTGCATTTCGTTTATTGGCCTTTGGTGCTTAGTAGTAATTTCCTTGTGTGTGCATGGCCACAGAGAGAGCATTGTTAGTTATAGTTTGTTTTTGTATATATTCTGCTTTTGTTTCTGTATAATTAATGTGTTTTTCTCTCTTTCTCAGGAAGCACAGATGGGGTGAGCTGCCATTTCCTTTGGACATTGTTTTCTCCTGTTTTGGTTAGGTAAGAGTAGTTTAGGTAATGTAATCTCTTTTACCATAGATTAGATTGTGTTTATTTGGAGTATAGTGGTGTTTGTTTGTTGTTTTGGCCTGGGCTCACCCCTGAGCTACATGTGCTTCCTTTGCCTCTATTCAATAAATATCATTGTTGTTTACAAACCTGGTCCATCTTTTCTGTCAACCAACTGTTATGTTACAGCCCTTTACCCTTAGACTCACAGGGGTCGTAACACTGTGTGTGTGTTTGATTGTTCCTAGTGGTCAGACTGTGGTTGTACTGGGCAGCTCCTAGTGTTCAACAGTGTCAGACTGTGGTTGTACTGGGCAGCTCCTAGTGGTCAACAGTGTCAGACTGTGGTTGTACTGGGCAGCTCCTAGTGGTCAACAGTGTCAGACTATGGTTGTACTGGGCAGCTCCTAGTGGTCAACAGTGTCAGACTGTGGTTGTACTGGGCAGCTCCTAGTGGTCAACAGTGTCAGACTGTGGTTGTACTGGGCAGCCTCCTAGTGGTCAACAGTGTCAGACTGTGGTTTTACTGGGCAGCTCCTAGTGGTCAACAGTGTCACACTGTGGTTGTACTGGGCAGCTCCTAGTGGTCAACAGTGTCAGACTGTGGTTCTACTGGGCAGCCTCCTAGTGGTCAACAGTGTCAGACTGTGGTTCTACTGGGCAGCCTCCTAGTGGTCAACAGTGTCAGACTGTGGTTGTACTGGTCAGCTACTAGTGGTCAACAGTGTCAGACTGTGGTTCTACTGGGCAGCCTCCTAGTGGTCAACAGTGTCAGACTGTGGTTCTACTGGGCAGCCTCCTAGTGGTCAACAGTGTCAGACTGTGGTTGTACTGGTCAGCTACTAGTGGTCAACAGTGTCAGACTGTGGTTGTACTGGGCAGCTCCTAGTGGTCAACAGTGTCAGACTGTGGTTGTACTGGTCAGCTACTAGTGATCAACAGTGTCAGACTGTGGTTGTACTGGTCAGCCCTCAGGTGTAAAGCAGGGGCGTAGCTTACGAAGAACATTCTATCTCAGTAGTTCTTCCCTGGATAACAAAAGGTTAAGAAATAAGGCCATCAACCAAAAATGCTGCCCGCAATACCCTGACCTGAACAGAAGATGGCAGCAATGTGACATTTTGTATCCCAGCTATGATGCAATGCCTACAGCTGATTAATTGATTGATTGAACATTTTATTAACAGATTGCAGAATGGGTACAATACAGTACAGCTCAATGCACACAATTGTTAAGGGGATGCAGACCAGAGAAAGACGTTCGTCTTGTTTACATCAGGGTCCCCCATTTTCAATTCATCAGGATATCATGTTAAACCCAGATTTGGCTCAAACAAGGGACTAAACACGTTTCGCAATTATGCCACATCAATGTGGAATGCCCTACCCAAAGCTGTAAAGGAATGTGAATCCCTACCCACATTCAAAACCGCTCTTAAAGAGCACCTACGGGAGGCTGCAATTCGAAACTGGCCACCGTAAATGCCCAAAACCCCCACCACCTCCTAATAGACAATGTCCTTCCCACCGCATGTATATATTCCCTCCCCGCCGTATGTATATTTCTCTCCCACCCACCCACCCCCTCCTAATGTACAGTCCCCTCCCCATCATATGTATATACTCTGTCAGGATCTAGGGGTAACAGTACTGTATATTTGAATACCGTTTAAGTCACAAATGTATCAGTACTAAATACCTATATGTCCCTATGCCATAAATGTCATGTATGTATGGGGGGGGGGGGGGCTGTACATTGGAGGTGGTTGGGTGGGTGGGGGGGGGGGGGGGTTGGGTAGGAGTGGTGGGGGGGAACACTGCACAACTGTACAAGCAAAACTGTACATTGGAATATTGACAAAACCATACTTGGTAATTTACTGTACATTGGAGGGGGTTGGGTTAGGACATTTACAGGGGCCAGTTTCGAATTGCAGTCTCCCGTAGGTGTTCTTTGAGAGTGGTTTTGAAAGTGGGTAGTGATTCACATTCTTTTACAGCTTTGGGTAGGGCGTTCCACATTGATGTGGCATAATTGCTAAACGTGTTTAGTCCCTTGTTTGAGCCGAATCTGGGTTTAACATGATTTGTGGAGCTCCCTCTGGTGTTGTGATCGTGGTATTCACTGACATTTGGGAAGTATTTTGACATGTACATGGGTACCTTGGTTGTGTAGTGTATCTTGGTAGGTACACTGGGCACCAATCAATTAGGTATCTATGAATAATGACTGAGTTACATTATATCATTACGTTTCAGACATTAGTCGGTTAGGTGCTTGACTGGCTAATCTCTACAGCGTGACTAAACATCCTTCTCATTCAATTTGGCTTGTTAAATGGATAACAGCGTGTCATTGGCTGGAACGAAGACGTGTGATGTTTTGATTTATTATTGTCTCATTGGAAATGAGGGCGGAGGCGAGCGTGTGTGTGTGTGTGTGTGTGTGTGTGTGTGTGTGTGTGTGTGTGTGTGTGTGTGTGGGTGTGTGGGTGTGTGTGTGTGTACGTACTTGCTTGCATGGTTGTGTGTGTGTGTGTGTGTGTGTGTGTGTGTAAATGGAAATGGAAAAAGTTAAAGGAAAAGTGTCCACCTGCAGACTTAATAGGCCCTGAAATCAACTATAAACAGTGAACAGTCGGCCCAGTGATAGTCTGACTACCAGGATGTCAAGAGACAGTGTTGTAGTCGAGTCACTAAATCTCGTGTCTGAGTCGAGTCTCGAGTCCCCAGTGTTCGAGTCCGAGTCACCAAAGAAGAGTCCGAGTCGAGTCATTAAGTTTGAGTCCACTCCACTCGAGCGAGCGCGCGCGCGTGTGTGTGTGTGTGTGTGTGTGTGTGTGTGTGTGCGTGCGTGCGTGTGTGTGTGTGTGTGTGTGTGTGTGTGTGTGTGTGTGTGTGCGTGCATGCGCGTGTGTGTGTGTGTGTGAGATATATAGAGAGAGAGGGCGGGCTTTGGTAGACTATTGCATTGGTCCATTCATTGAAGATGAACGCAATGTGACATCCTTTACTAGGCTCATCCACCAACAGTGCAGGTGCTGAACTGCTGATCCGAATGTATAGGTAAAAAAACCATATTATGCGTTTTCATCAATAAATAAATGGCCAAAAAAATAATAATCCACACGCTTACGCGCGCTCGCGGTCACTGGGGGCCTACAAATACATTCTTTAATGGGGCCCAGAATCTACAGCTACGCCCCTGACCACAACACTGGAGATAACATAAGATCATTCTTTATGTGTTTTGTGTCAGAACACACAATACTGTGATACAAAAAATAAAACACAAGGCAACCATGTTACAGCAGAGACAGACATACAGACAAGACATCAGAGAAACAATGTAATTAACCCCTTCCTTCCCTCCCTCCCAACCAACCTATATTCATTTTGATGTGGCACAGTCCCATACGCCCATTTTTATTTTGTATAGTACAGCCCTTTTATATTGCACTGTTCCATTTAAGTTAGGTTGCGACCACATTTCTATCCTACTTGTTAAGTAGGCTTATTGAATGTGGCACAAATTCCTATGTGAGGGCAGGGGCGTATCTAGACCCAGCACTCTACTGGGGCACAGGGGGGCACAGAAGTATATGAAGCGGGCGCGCGCAGCGCATCCGCATTTTTTTTGACGGTTTTGGCCGGTTTTTGCGCCATCTCCGCTGAACCAAATGATCACACAGCTATAAACTCCATTTCCGCCTGTCTCTTAGCAATAAACAAATGGATGACGAACAACTTCCTAAAATTAAATGAGGGCAAAACTGAAATCCTACTAGTCGGTCCTATAACAAAAAGAGAAATGTTACAGAGCAATATGGGGCAACTTACTCCTTGGATCAAACCCGAAGTTACAAGCAGTGATGCCACTAACGCGTTACTAAGTAACGCGTTATTGTAATCTGATTACTTTTCCCCGAAAATAGTAATCTAACGTGTTAATCTTTACAAGCCAGTAATCTGATTGCAGTTACTTGTCCAAGTGGCTGTGCGTTACTATTTCGTTACTATCTCATCATAATGCAGGCGGAATGCAGTATTTTCTTTCGTTTTCGACAGTCAAATATACGTTTGGAGAGCTTTTCCTAGTATTGGGCAGTGACGTCACAGCACGCAACCTCGCGTGTTGATCCATGCTGGTGGGCGCGGCTGTTATTGTTATTATCAGGCTGACCTAAACTGCGAGCTAGCAGGGAGACGCTCGCGCTGGTAACGCTTTCTTGCACTGGAAGTTCACTAGTCTACTTAACGTTTGTGTCAGCTAAGCCGGGTGAAAAAAACATTCACTTTGCGGAGGAAACAAAATACTGTCTACCGCATATGGAATATACAGCACAGCACGACCATCGACTTCTACAGGACTCGGAGCGTCGGAGGTGCAACAGCCAAACAGTATGTTCCACCTTTGAGTTAAACATCTTTTGCATTGCACTATTCATGAACATGGAACACCATACTGCAGTATGTAGGTTGTCAGTACAGCTACATATCAGCCTACATGTGGTGTTATTGACCATTTATCTTTTGTGAAATCTATAGATCTATAGATTGATTGATTGATTGAAAAGTTTATTAACAGATTGCAGAATGGGTACAGTACAGTACAGCTCAATACATACAATTGTTAAGGGGATGCAGACCAGAGAAAGACTTTCGTCTTGTTTACATCAGGGTCCCCCATTTTCAATTCATCATAACGACACACACGACATAGAGATAGACAGTACTGCTACATCTATACATTTATGACATACCAGATTTGCAAATACAGTACTGTTTGTGATACAAAAAGTGTCCAGAAAAGAGTGTATCATCTTCATCAGTCTCCTCCCTCCCTCTGTCCATGCATTCATTTGGGGGCATTTGAGTGGCTCAGTGTTCTGGGGTGCATTTCAAAAGTGTCTCATGACCCCTCGTCACCAGGATTGGTAGCGTTACTCTATTTAAATGTATTCCGTTACAATTACAAATGACCTGTTGAAAAATACATTCAGTCCTGCAAATTTTGCATAAAACGCCTGTTGATTGCATACCCAAAGTAAATTGAAAGCTATTCTTGAACCATTTATAGCACATACCTGAGTCTGGCCTCTTTTGAAAGGAAACATTCTGAATTTTCTAATAGTTTGATTGATTGATTGATTGATTGATTGATTGATTGATTGAAAACTTTATTAACAGATTGCAGAATGGGTACAGTACAGTACAGCTCAATACATACAATTGTTAAGGGGATGCAGACCAGAGAAAGACTTTCGTCTTGTTTACATCAGGGTCCCCCATTTTCAATTCATCGTAACATATATGACATACATGACATACAGATAGACAGTACTGCTACATCTATACATTTATGACATACCAGATTTGCAATTACAGTACTGTTTGTGATACAAAAAGAGTCCAGAAAGATAGGCCTACATGCCCTATTAGTACATTTTACTCAAACTGAGTACATTTTACTCATTCTTATGTTGTGGCAGCAGCAGGGGGGACGACTTCGTAACCTAGTTACTTTCAAAGTAACTAAGTTACTCTGATAATCAAGTAATCAGTAAAGTAACTAAGATTACTTTTTAAAGGAGTAATCAGTAATCAGTAATCAGATTACTTTTACAAGTAATCTGTGGCATCACTGGTTACAAGTAAGTAACCTACACTGGCTTCCGGTAACATTTAGAATTGATTTCAAGGTCCTCCTCCTTATATACAAAGTATAAACATTGCAATCATCTACTACTGGTCTATTGAAGGTCTAAAGAAAATCGGGGATGCAGCCTTTGCTAACTATGCACCAAAGTTATGGAACACACTACCTATGGACATTAGGGAAGCTAGATCTCTTAATATTTTCAGAAATAAGCTAAAAACGTACCTCTTCACCATAGCCTTCTAATACACCCCGCTGTTGATTGTACTGTAGCACTATTTACTCTGGCCATTCTATTGCATAATTTTACTATCTATTCTACTATTCTATTATTGCACTGTATTATTGGTGTGCAAACCAGTCAACTTACAAAAAAGAGCCTGTTGGAGGATTTCAACAAGATAAATGCGACAACAGTGCAAAATATTTCACTATAATATTTCAAAGCGAAGTAAAAAATATTATAATAATTATTTGATCATGTTAAATGATCATTTTATCATGTTAAAAAAGGGGAAATAAAAAACATTTGTTACATTTTTTATTTTTTTTTGTATTAGTGGGGCACAGATGATCATCAGTAGGGCACATGCCCTACTGATAGTGGTCTAAATACGCCGATATGTGAGGGTAGTTCAAGTTTCAAGTTTCTTTAATAGTTGTCATGCAGAAGTACAGAATACTTTTATACAAAATGCTTCTTACTGTTACGCTCCAGAGACTGTGCAAGACAAGATAAGTATGAAATAAAATAACATAGTATAGCATGTAAATTAGAAGTAAAAAAAAATGAGGTCACAGTGTTCAGTTTAGACATTATGTACAATGTTCGATGCAGAATAGACGTAACTGAGTTACCATATAATATACAATACTGTGCAGTGTACTAATATACAATACTATATAGTGCAAGGCAGAAATGGGATGAGGTGCAATTTAGGTACAATTTACAGTAGGTGTACGAGTTGTAGTGCAAATCCTTTATCAATAAATATAAAGTGTGTTTGTGTGATCTAAAGTGTGGAGAGTGGGTGCTGCAGTGTGTTGTTTGTTTAAGTGAGTGTGTGCGTGTGGGTGTGTGTGCTGTGTGCATTTGATGGTTGTTGCATAGTGTTTATTGTTCGTTTAGCAGCCTGATGGCCCGGGGATAGAAGCTTCTTCTGAGTCTTTCTGTGCTCGCCTTAAGACTCCGGTATCGCTTGCCTGACCGCAGCAGTTCAAAGAGGCAGTTGTTCGGGTGGCTCGAGTCCTTAATAATTCTCTTAGCCTTCCCCTTGCACCGCTTGTTGTAAATGTTCTGGAGGGTGGGAAGCCCCCCTCCAATTGTGCGTTCGGCTGAACGTGTCACTCTTTGTAGTCTGCTACGGTCTTGTGCAGTGCTATTCCCAAACCAGGAGGTGATGTTGCCGGTCAGGATGCTCTCTATTGTACATGAGTAGAAGTTCCTAAGGATCTTCTGACTGACTTGGAACTTCCTTAGGCGCCTGAGGAAGTAGAGGTCCATGTTAAATCCTCGGATATGTGGGCTCCGAGGTACTTGAAACTGTTCACTCTCTCAACCGGTGCCCCGTCGATGCTGAGGGGGCTGTAGTCCTTGACCCCCGACCTCCTGAAGTCCACAATCATCTATTTTGTTTTGCTGACGTTCAGGGAGAGGCAGTTCTCCTGACACCACTGTGACAGGTTCTCTACCTCTTCCAGGTAGGCCCTTTCGTCGTTGGCAGAGATCAGGCCCACCACTACTGTGTCATCAGCAAATTTGATGATGGTGTTGTTGTTCCGCTGTGCTACGCAGTCATGTGTGTACAGGGAGTAGAGGAGGGGGCTCAGAACACAGCCCTGGGGGGCCCCTATGTTGAGCGTGATGGATGAGGAGGTGCAGTTGCCTGCTCTTACCACCTGGGGTCTGCCCGTCAGGAAGTCCAAGACCCACTGGCAGAGGTCATAGTTCAAGCCCAGGTCCCTGAGCTTGGCTATGAGTTTGGAGGGGACTATGGTATTGAATGCTGAGCTGTAGTCGATGAACAGCATTCTCACATAGTTCCCCTGCCTCTTGTCCAGGTGTGATGCTGCTGTGTGCAGCACATGGGCTATGGCGTCCTCCATGGACCTGTTGGGGCGATATGCAAATTTCAGAGGGTCCAGGTTGATGGGGAGGGAGGAACAGATGTAGCCCTTCACTAGCTTCTCAAAGCACTTCATGGCTATGGAGGTGAGGGCTACAGGGCGGTAGTCGTTGAGGCAAGCGGGCGTAGATTTTTTGGGTACAGGGATGATGGTGGACTTCTTCAGACAGGTGGGGATGACAGCCTGTTCCAAGGACAGGTTGTAGATGTCAGTGAATACCGGGGCCAGTTGGTCGGCACAGACTTTTAGGACGCGGCCGGGGATGCTGTCCGGTCCTGCTGCCTTCCTGATATTCACTTTTTTAAAGATCCGTCTCAGCTTGTATTCTGTGTGTAATACATGTGAGGGATCTTCTATTATTTTATGGGCCATTCTCAACATATTTGCAGTATAACTTTCCAGAAATGTTTGGTTGGTGGATCCATTATCTTTGAGGCGATTTTAAGGAGGCTCGCCACTCTGGATGTGTCTGATGAGGAGGACAGAGGAGTGCTTCCTGATAGGGGTTGGTGGTCTCAGCCTCAACCCTCAAATCCCTGGACTCTTGTCTATCACTCTGACCTCAGATTTATCACTAATGGTCGATATGACACTCATCACTGTGTCCTTTATGAGAAGATGGAGAGGCACAACAAACACTGGTATTTGTTTATTTTTAAAGCCCTTATGGGTAAGCTATCTCCTTATATTACGTAATTATTGGAATGGAATTTTGGAACCTATGGAACCCGTTCTAGTGACTGGCCCCTAGCTCATGGAATGAACTCCAACAGCCCTTAACACTGTCTAGAACAGCCATGGAGAAAATGTCACTGATTCCCGCCGGAAGGGGTCAGATGACCCCGACAGCTTATATGAGAAATATGAGAAAAATAAACAGTGTAAACTATATAATTACCTCTTAATATAAAAATATGAGGTTTACCACAGGTTTGAGTGACACATTTTTTTAAAATAATAATAATAATAAAAAAAATATTATAATATATATATATATTTTTTATGGAAGAGCCACACAGTGACGGGCAAAGAGCCACATGCAGCTCGCAAGCCACGGGTTGGCCATCCCTGCGCTAGACGTTCGCAAAGTGCTGTGACTTTCCACATATATATTCCATATGTGGAATAACGTTCTAATTACATTTTCCTGAAGTCATTTAGAAATTTCAGAAACCGTGCCAGATAAAACGGGTACTTTTAGGAAAAGTCATTGAGTGACAGAGCTGGAGCTCGACCGAGTGACAAGGATACATTTATTGAAAATGCCTAGGGGTCATTTGACCCCTTGTCGGCTGTGCTAGTGTTAAAGCTTGAGATTCTCTCCTCTGTTGCAGAGTTAAACACCTTGATCCCCAACCATTGTCAATCAAGTTGTACGTTTTTTAATTGATTTGTTATCCTTGCTTTTGTCTACCCTCGTCTTCTTGCCTTATTGTTGTGTCTTTATATGCTGTGATTATAATTTTTTATGTTTACTTATTTCTGTATGTGAACTCAGACTCAGTTGTCTTTCAAGTTTAAATAAAGGTTTGAAATGAAATTAACCAGGAGACGGAGGAGGAAGAGGAGGAGGACAACAATAAATGTCCTGATAGCGGTTGGTGGTTTGGTGGCATTCCTGAGGAGTGGGAGAGAGAGAGATAAAAGGCATGTTCTGTCACTGAAGAATGTGAATTATGATTGATGGGGCACGCCCCCTTTTTAGTGTCCGGTTTGGAGGTCATGTCATGGGGTCATGTTTTGAGGTCATCAGGTCATGACCCCTAACATATGCTAACCCTCCCTCCGGTGACGCCTCAGCTGCCGCCGTCCTCGCCTCAGCCACCTCGGTACTGACGTAGGCACCGGCCTAAATACCTTGGCATTGTCCAGGAAAACAGACCGTTGCTGGCCAGCAGACCAAGGCGTTGTGGTGTTGAGCATGAAATCCCCGGGGTCTCTGGGCCGCGGCCAACGCCGAACTCGCCGTCTCCTGGGAGGAAATGGCGAGTCCTCCCAGTCGAACCAGCTCGGCGCTGACCTGTTGTTGTCGCTCGGATACTTGCCCCAGCACGATCTCCAGTTTCCGGTGCATCTCTGCGTACGACTCCATGGAACCTTTGATGGTCGGATCTTCTGTTACGACGGAGACAGGTAGGTTCCAGTTGTGGAGTAATAAGTAGAGGCAGAGAGGGTTGTTTACTCGTTAACGGTGGTTCTCTTTATTAGTAGAACGGTACACCTAGAGTAATAGCAACAGATAGTACACTGACACAGGGCGTCTAGGAGAGAAGATAATAATGATAACAATCCAGTCCAGTGTCTGCGGTACCGCCGTGTACTCTGCAAGAGAATGAGAAGATCCGACAACTGGAAGTAGAGAGACAGGGGTTTAAGTACGACCACATTCCTGACATACCAAGCGTTCCAACGTGACAACCAATCAGGAGACCCAAACAATAAGTGACAAGTGACAGGGAGATAAGTGACAGGGAAGCCCAGTGACAGGTGTCAGAATGGTGGGTGGTTCTCAGGCGGGGCCAGAGAACCCAAGCGTTACACTGTATGATAATCTCAGAACCAAGCATTTGAAAACACCTGGCTTAGTGTTTAGCCTTATATTAATTTTATTTTGTATCCACTTTTTCTCCCCATTTTAAATTTTTTCTCCCATCCCAATTTCGTATTTCCAATTCTTCCCTCCCCTGTCTTGAACGTTGCTAGACTATGTCTCCCACTGGTTGGCTGTAGTGAGGATAGAAGCCTTGCATCACGTGTCCCCTCCGGTACACGAGGAGGCAGCCTGTCGCATCTTTTCACCGCAGCAGAACTCTCAGTGGCGAGGAGTAACGTGTGGGAGGCTCACGCTGCCCCCGATACTTCCTGTTTCCGCCGCACCGGCGTCACCCAACCGACCTGTAGGAGTCGCTGTCCACAACGTCCAATCCCCACCCACGGCTTTCCATTCTCTAACACTGCCAATTGTGTTAGTATGACGGCCGGCCAAGCCAGTAGCAACGCCGAGAGCTGGGCTCGATACCAGCATCTCCTGCGTTAGTGGCGAGCGCCTTTCCCACTGCGCCACTTGCTTAGCCTTATTTTTAATAGTGTTCACTGCCATACTTGGAGCAAATCACGTCACTTTGCGAAGGCTATCTGTTTATAAGATATATTTTCGGCTGTTCCGACGAAACCTCAATCAACAAAATCCGTCCATAGATTATGGCTGTACAGGACGAAATGTAAGGTGGCATTATATAGCCATATTATTCACAGCCAGACTTGGAGCAAATCACGCCACGTTGCTAAGGCTATCTCGGCCTGTGGCTTTATATGTATCGAACAAATCATATACTGTTTATAAGATCTATTTTCTAGTGTTCCAACGAAACCTCAATCAACAAAATCCGTCCATAGATTCTGGCTGTACAGGACGAAATGCTTGTTCTTAGCTTAGCTATGTGAATCACTTTGGTTGACAAGCGTCATGTTTAAACGTGCTATTGTAAGAATGCGGAACAAACAGACTGCCAGACGGTTGTTTAGATGCAATACACGTAACATGTCATGTTTACTTCCTACTTCCTTAATACAAACTAATACGTCATCACGTCAACCCATGTGACTACATAACGTCAATGCCCTCTAACCACACCCTGTGCATAACAATGAACATGGAGGTGACAGAATATGAATGTGAATTCTATTGTCCATTATTGTCCCCCACATGCGCCCCCCCAGAATTCACAAGAACTGGCAGCATGAGCCGTTGAGGACCCCGTAAAATCCTGCCGAAGCGGCTTCGGGTGTCCAGAGTCTGTGTAGCGACGGGACCAGTTACCACCAGAGGGTGGTCTGAGGACTTAACGGCCAGGGGGAAACCCTGCGTCATGGTGGAACCCGTAGACCCCGGAGGGCGGTCTGAGGTTTTGATGGCCGGAGGGCGCCCGCGCCGCGGCGGCTGAGCTACAGGAACCGGACGGTCCAGGTCCACATGAGCCGGTTTCAGACGGTCCACTGAAATGTGGTCCGGTTTCCCTCCTATTTCGACTACAAATGACTTGTCCCCTGTCTCCAGAACACGAAAGGGCCCCTCATATGGTGGCCGTAGTGGAGACCGATGGGCATCATGGCGGACAAAGACGTACTTTGCTGTATGGAGATCCGGTGGAATATAAGCCTGGGGCACAATGTGCTGTGACGTAGGCACCGGCCTAAATACCTTGGCATTGTCCAGGAAAACAGACCGTTGCTGGCCAGCAGACCAAGGCGTTGTGGTGTTGGGCATGAAATCCCCGGGGACTCGCAATGGCTGCCCATAAACCAGTTCGGCTGAGGAGGACTGAAGATCTTCCTTAGGGGCTGATCGGAGGCCCAGCATGACCCACGGAGGTCTGTCAACCCACCCATTGTCCCGAAGACTGGCCCTGAATGCGGCCTTCATTGACCTATGAAACCTCTCGCACAGTCCATTGGCTTGAGGGTGATAAGCCGTTGTACGGTGCAGCTTTACCCCGAGACCCTGGGCCACAGCATTCCAGAGCTCCGATGTAAACTGAAGCCCCCGGTCGGAGGTTATATCCGATGGAGCACCAAAATGGGCAACCCAGGTGCCGATGAATGCTCGTGCAATGTCGGCAGATGTAGTTGAAGATAGTGGCACGGCCTCTGGCCAACGGGTTGTCCTGTCAATCATGGTAAGGAGGTGGGTGCAACCGTGTGATGGTGGCAGTGGCCCAACCAAGTCTATGTGCACATGATCAAACCGCCTTTCAGGCACATTGAAAGGGGTTAGTGGGGCCTTGGTGTGGCGGTGTACCTTGGCCCGTTGACACTCTAGACAAGAATCAGCCCAATCCCGAACATCCTTTTTAAGACCGTGCCAGACGAACTTGGCTGCCACCAACAGTTGAGATGGTTTCCTGCCCGGGTGAGAAAGGCAGTGAAGGGCGTCGAAAACACGCCTCCTCCAAGCGGCAGGGACAACAGGGCGAGGCTGCCCAAGTGAGATGTCACACAGGAGCGTAGAACCAGTGTCATTAAAAGAGATGTCCACCAACTGAAGACCTGTATCGGTGGTCCTACATGCCTGGACGTTCTTGTCGGAAAGCTGATCGGCTGCCATCTGTGCATAATCAATCCCGAGGTGGACCGTACTGATGATAGCACAAGAGAGGCAGTCGGCGACAGGGTTGTCCTTCCCGGCCACATGTTGGATGTCTGTTGTAAACTCCGAGATGGAGGACAACTGGCGTTGCTGGCGAGCGGACCATGGCTCTGAGACCTTGGCCATAGCAAAGGTCAACGGTTTGTGATCGACAAATGCTGTGAATGGTCGGCCCTCCAACAGGAAACGGAAATGCCGTACCGACAGATAGAGGCTGAGGAGCTCCCGGTCAAAAGTGCTGTAATTGCGCTCACTGGCTCTGAGCTGCCGACTAAAAAAGGCAAGGGGTTGCCAGTGACCATCGACTAGCTGCTCATACACTGCCCCAACAGCATAATCCGATGCGTCGGTTGTGAGAGCGATCTGCGCCTCAGGTAATGGGTGCGCCAACATGGCCGCTGTAGCCAGGGCTTGCTTAGTGTTTTTAAAAGCTCCCTCCATCTCCTCCGTCCAGGTGAGAGTGAGCTTAGCAGGTTTGCCCTTGAGTGCCTCGTAGAGGGGCTGCATGAGCTGGGCTGCGCCAGGCACAAAACGATGATAAAAATTCACCATACCCAAAAATTCCTGTAGTGCCCGGACGGTGGAGGGCTGCGGAAACTCGCTCACAGCCTGCACTTTCGATGGCAGAGGCACTGCCCCATCCTTTGTGATGCGGTGCCCGAGGAAATCAATTATTCGCAGTCCAAACTGGCACTTGGCTGGGTTAAGAATCAAGTGAGGATAGAAGCCTTGCATCACGTGTCCCCTCCGGTACACGAGGAGGCAGCCTGTCGCATCTTTTCACCGCAGCAGAACTCTCAGTGGCGAGGAGTAACGTGTGGGAGGCTCACGCTGCCCCCGATACTTCCTGTTTCCGCCGCACCGGCGTCACCCAACCGACCTGTAGGAGTCGCTGTCCACAACGTCCAATCCCCACCCACGGCTTTCCATTCTCTAACACTGCCAATTGTGTTAGTATGACGGCCGGCCAAGCCAGTAGCAACGCCGAGAGCTGGGCTCGATACCAGCATCTCCTGCGTTAGTGGCGAGCGCCTTTCCCACTGCGCCACTTGCTTAGCCTTATTTTTAATAGTGTTCACTGCCATACTTGGAGCAAATCACGTCACTTTGCGAAGGCTATCTGTTTATAAGATATATTTTCGGCTGTTCCGACGAAACCTCAATCAACAAAATCCGTCCATAGATTATGGCTGTACAGGACGAAATGTAAGGTGGCATTATATAGCCATATTATTCACAGCCAGACTTGGAGCAAATCACGCCACGTTGCTAAGGCTATCTCGGCCTGTGGCTTTATATGTATCGAACAAATCATATACTGTTTATAAGATCTATTTTCTAGTGTTCCAACGAAACCTCAATCAACAAAATCCGTCCATAGATTCTGGCTGTACAGGACGAAATGCTTGTTCTTAGCTTAGCTATGTGAATCACTTTGGTTGACAAGCGTCATGTTTAAACGTGCTATTGTAAGAATGCGGAACAAACAGACTGCCAGACGGTTGTTTAGATGCAATACACGTAACATGTCATGTTTACTTCCTACTTCCTTAATACAAACTAATACGTCATCACGTCAACCCATGTGACTACATAACGTCAATGCCCTCTAACCACACCCTGTGCATAACAATGAACATGGAGGTGACAGAATATGAATGTGAATTCTATTGTCCATTATTGTCCCCCACATGCGCCCCCCCAGAATTCACAAGAACTGGCAGCATGAGCCGTTGAGGACCCCGTAAAATCCTGCCGAAGCGGCTTCGGGTGTCCAGAGTCTGTGTAGCGACGGGACCAGTTACCACCAGAGGGTGGTCTGAGGACTTAACGGCCAGGGGGAAACCCTGCGTCATGGTGGAACCCGTAGACCCCGGAGGGCGGTCTGAGGTTTTGATGGCCGGAGGGCGCCCGCGCCGCGGCGGCTGAGCTACAGGAACCGGACGGTCCAGGTCCACATGAGCCGGTTTCAGACGGTCCACTGAAATGTGGTCCGGTTTCCCTCCTATTTCGACTACAAATGACTTGTCCCCTGTCTCCAGAACACGAAAGGGCCCCTCATATGGTGGCCGTAGTGGAGACCGATGGGCATCATGGCGGACAAAGACGTACTTTGCTGTATGGAGATCCGGTGGAATATAAGCCTGGGGCACAATGTGCTGTGACGTAGGCACCGGCCTAAATACCTTGGCATTGTCCAGGAAAACAGACCGTTGCTGGCCAGCAGACCAAGGCGTTGTGGTGTTGGGCATGAAATCCCCGGGGACTCGCAATGGCTGCCCATAAACCAGTTCGGCTGAGGAGGACTGAAGATCTTCCTTAGGGGCTGATCGGAGGCCCAGCATGACCCACGGAAGTCTGTCAACCCACCCATTGTCCCGAAGACTGGCCCTGAATGCGGCCTTCATTGACCTATGAAACCTCTCGCACAGTCCATTGGCTTGAGGGTGATAAGCCGTTGTACGGTGCAGCTTTACCCCGAGACCCTGGGCCACAGCATTCCAGAGCTCCGATGTAAACTGAAGCCCCCGGTCGGAGGTTATATCCGATGGAGCACCAAAATGGGCAACCCAGGTGCCGATGAATGCTCGTGCAATGTCGGCAGATGTAGTTGAAGATAGTGGCACGGCCTCTGGCCAACGGGTTGTCCTGTCAATCATGGTAAGGAGGTGGGTGCAACCGTGTGATGGTGGCAGTGGCCCAACCAAGTCTATGTGCACATGATCAAACCGCCTTTCAGGCACATTGAAAGGGGTTAGTGGGGCCTTGGTGTGGCGGTGTACCTTGGCCCGTTGACACTCTAGACAAGAATCAGCCCAATCCCGAACATCCTTTTTAAGACCGTGCCAGACGAACTTGGCTGCCACCAACAGTTGAGATGGTTTCCTGCCCGGGTGAGAAAGGCAGTGAAGGGCGTCGAAAACACGCCTCCTCCAAGCGGCAGGGACAACAGGGCGAGGCTGCCCAAGTGAGATGTCACACAGGAGCGTAGAACCAGTGTCATTAAAAGAGATGTCCACCAACTGAAGACCTGTATCGGTGGTCCTACATGCCTGGACGTTCTTGTCGGAAAGCTGATCGGCTGCCATCTGTGCATAATCAATCCCGAGGTGGACCGTACTGATGATAGCACAAGAGAGGCAGTCGGCGACAGGGTTGTCCTTCCCGGCCACATGTTGGATGTCTGTTGTAAACTCCGAGATGGAGGACAACTGGCGTTGCTGGCGAGCGGACCATGGCTCTGAGACCTTGGCCATAGCAAAGGTCAACGGTTTGTGATCGACAAATGCTGTGAATGGTCGGCCCTCCAACAGGAAACGGAAATGCCGTACCGACAGATAGAGGCTGAGGAGCTCCCGGTCAAAAGTGCTGTAATTGCGCTCACTGGCTCTGAGCTGCCGACTAAAAAAGGCAAGGGGTTGCCAGTGACCATCGACTAGCTGCTCATACACTGCCCCAACAGCATAATCCAATGCGTCGGTTGTGAGAGCGATCTGCGCCTCAGGTAATGGGTGCGCCAACATGGCCGCTGTAGCCAGGGCTTGCTTAGTGTTTTTAAAAGCTCCCTCCATCTCCTCCGTCCAGGTGAGAGTGAGCTTAGCAGGTTTGCCCTTGAGTGCCTCGTAGAGGGGCTGCATGAGCTGGGCTGCGCCAGGCACAAAACGATGATAAAAATTCACCATACCCAAAAATTCCTGTAGTGCCCGGACGGTGGAGGGCTGCGGAAACTCGCTCACAGCCTGCACTTTCGATGGCAGAGGCACTGCCCCATCCTTTGTGATGCGGTGCCCGAGGAAATCAATTATTCGCAGTCCAAACTGGCACTTGGCTGGGTTAAGAATCAAGCCATGCTGACTCAGGCGCTCAAAAAGTGTGCGGAGGTGAACCATGTGTTCAGCCCTGGAGGAGCTGGTGATGAGGATGTCATCTAAATAAATGAACAGGAAAGGCAGGTCCCTTAACACACTGTCCATGAGGCGCTGAAATGCTTGGGCAGCGTTCTTGAGCCCAAAAGGCATGCGGAGGAACTCAAAAAGCCCAAAAGGGGTGATTACCACGGTCTTGGAAATGTCCTGTGACTGCACCGGCACCTGGTGATAACCACGAACCAGGTCCACTTTAGAAAATATGACCTTCCCCGCAAGGCGAGATGAAAAGTCCTGAATGTGTGGTATAGGATAGCGGTCAGGGGTCGTAGCATCATTCAGGCGGCGATAATCACCACACGGGCGCCAACCTCCGGCGGCCTTTGGCACCATATGGAGTGGCGAGGCCCAGGGGCTATTGGACCGGCGCACTATGCCGAGGCACTCCATCGCCTCAAACTCCGCTTTAGCAATAGCCAGTTTACCTGGATCCAGGCGCCGTGCATGGGCATGTACTGGCGGGCCTGCAGTCGGTATATAATGTTCCACACCGTGCTTAGCTGTAGCTGCTGAAAAAGTTGGCATGGTAAGAACTGGGAACTCCGCCAACATACTCGAGAACTCAGAGGCAGTAAGGGTACTGGACAGCCTTGAGGAGCTAGAACCACTGAGTTCACATGGGAATGAGCCAAAAGTCTCTGCGCTGACCAAGCGCCGGTTTTTAATGTCCACCAGCAGCCCATGGGCACACAAAAAATCTGCACCTAACAATGGGTTAGACACCTCAGCGGTAACAAACGTCCATGAGAAATGTTGTCCCTCCAAACACAATGTCACATGCCGTTCACCATAGGTCCGTATGGGACTGCCGTTGGCCGCCTCTAGTGGTGAACCCCGTACTCCGGCTTGTATATCCAAAACAGATGTGAGTAAAACGCTCACAGTGGCCCCAGTGTCGCACAAAAAACGCCACCCAGAAAGTGTGTCTCTAATAAATAATAAACTGCCTTCATGGCCAACACTCATGGCAGCTAGCGGGTGCTGGCCCTCTCGTTTCCCGACCCCTTGGCATGGGGGTAGTTACATGGGGGTAGGCATTTTCTAGCCTTAGAGCCAAACTGTGCATGGTAGAAACACATACCTGTGGGCTTTTGTCTCTGGGCCGGGGCGGGGGCTCTGGACAGGGCAGCAGCAACAGCAGGGGGCGGAGAGTCATCCACCTGGTACACAATATTGTTAGCCACCTGACACTGTTGTGTAGCAGAGAAAAACCTATCAGCCTCTTTAGCCAATGCCCGATAGTCTATAATGGGAGAGTTAGCCAAAGCCGACCGCACTTGCCATGGTAGCTGCTGCATAAATAGCTCCTTAAAGATAAAACAAGGCTTGTGGTTGCCTGGTAGTAAAGCCAACATTCGATCCATTAGCTCCGATGGCTTAGCATCGCCCAAGCCCGGCAAAGACAGTAGCTGACGTGCACGCTCAGACTCCGTTTGACCAAAAGTTTCCAGCAGTACGTCTTTCAGTGTGTCGTACTTACTATCCTCCGGAGGATTCCCGAGCAGATGTGCTACTCTGGATGCGGTAGCCCCGCCGAGCGCCGATACCACGTAATAATACTTTGTATCATCCTCTGTTATCCTCCGTATAGCGAACTGCGCCTCCGTTTGCGCGAAACCAAACAGCAGCCTGCTGCTCCCAGAACTCCGGTAGCTTCACTGCTACAGCGTTCACAGACATGTTTGCTTGTTCAGAAAATGTAATCCAGTCTTTGGAAGCGTCCAAAAACGAACGTCAGGGTCACCACTGTAAGAATGCGGAACAAACAGACTGCCAGACGGTTGTTTAGATGCAATACACGTAACGTGTCATGTTTACTTCCTACTTCCTTAATACAAACTAATACGTCATCACGTCAACCCGTGTGACTACATAACGTCAATGCCCTCTAACCACACCCTGTGCATAACAATGAACATGGAGGTGACAGAATATGAATGTGAATTCTATTGTCCATTATTGTCCCCCACACTATATAAATAAATGTGATTGATTGATTGATTGATTGATTGATATAGGATTGATAGAGCGGGCAACCTGTGTCTCTCAGATTCCGACAAGGCTCATTTACATAGAAAGGGGTCGACATGTTCCGCCCATATTACCTCATTTAAATACGCGCCAATTGCACCGGATGCAATGCTGATGGAACGCATGCACCACCTCATTTCACCCGTTGCGCGTCCTCTGTGGATACCAAACAGAGTTTCAGAGCGATATGCACCGGCTTTCCGGCGGAAAAAGCTGCGCAAACCTTTTGTGGATCCCGCCCTTAGTCTTGACCGCTCCTTGACTTCCGCTGGTATGACTTAGTCTTGACCTCTCCTTGTCTTCTGCTCCTAGTACAGCGGTTCACCCCTATATCTTGTCTTATTGTCAGATCTGTGCTGTTTGTCATTCTCTATCTGCACACCCCAGGGAGCCTGGAAGATGTCACCACGGGATACAAAAAATCTATAAATGTGTGTCATGCTCTGATTGGTTCAGCCTGCCACTGCTGAGGCTTATATTGGTTATGGATCATTGATGATGCTCACTTTCATTCTCTCTCTCTCTCTCTCTCTCTCTCTCTCTCTCTCTCTCTCTCTCTCTCTCTCTCTCTCTCTCTCTCTCTCTCTCTCTCTCTCTCTCTCTCTCTCTCTCTCTCTCTTTCCTTCTTTCTATCTCATTCACTGTCTCTCTCTATGTCTATCTGCCTCTGTTCTTTTCTGCTTCTCTATCTTTCTCTCCCTCTCTCTTACACACACACGTTAATTCAATAGAGAGAGCGGGATGTGAGAAATGAGAGAACAAGAGAGAGATGGGCTGATGAACAAGAGGACAGGAGGATGAAGCAGATAAGGAGTGAGGCGGAGGACAGAGTTTAGCTCTGTGTCTGATGTGGAGGCGTTCAGTGAGAGAGGAGTGTAGGATGTTGTTCACAGACAGACAGACAGACAGACAGATAGGGAGTTAGATGACCAACTATAGGCCGATATCCAACCTTCCATTCATTAGCAACTAGGGCTGGGCGATTCATCGGAATAAAATCGCGATCTCGATTCATAGACATATGCAATCTCATTTCTAAATTATGACTATTTTTTTAAATATCTATATATATATTTCTTTGACTTTTTACTTAACTTTTTTAAATGATGACGATTCTGACTTAAGTTATTTTGTATGTTACAAGAGATTTTTAAGTCAAGCACTTTCATATTTTATGTTTAAGTCAAGCACATGTTATGTTGTCTGTTGAAAGAGTGCAATAAATGATTTTATTGGAAAAAATAAGTATCGTGTAAGAGAATCGTGATCTCAATTCTTAGAGACAAATCGTGATTCACATTTGAGCAAGAATCGCCCAGCCCTATTATAAACGTACTTTCAAACACAGTCTCTTCAGACTTCAGAACATACCACAGCACTGAAACTGCTCTTATAAAAATTATTAGTGATCTCGCTGAGACTATACTCAGCTGAAAATAATGTCTAGATTCTTGTCCTATTAGACCTAAGTGCAGCATTCAACACAAATTATATTATACATTTTTAACCTAGTTAGTTGGTCTTTCTGACTGTGTATTAAACTGGCTCAGAACATTTATCAAAAGGAGAAAATATTACGTCAGGCTTGGAGAAACCTTTATTCTGAGAAACATGACTCCTACTTTGGAGTTCCACAAGGGAGCTGCCTCGGTCCACTATTATTCTCACTATACATGCTGGCACCTGGGGACATCATTAGAAAACACAATGGGCCTCATTCACGAAGCGATATAAGACAGATTTCGTTCTTAACATTTCTTCTTATTTTGTTCTTACCTGGGATTCAGCAATGTTTTCTTATTTTTGCTTTTCTCTTAGGCAAGACCAAATTCCAAGAGTGGTCGAGAGCACTCTTACCCAGATAACAAACTCTTACCCAGATGAGAAACATTTTAAAAAGCCTACCATTCAAAATAATACATCAGATTTATATAGCGCTTTTCCTAATGCTCAAAGACACTTTACAAAACAAACAATACAATACAGTTTTAGTAGAGAAAATAAAAAATATGTATAAAAAGGTGAGAGAGGAAGGAGTTCATTGGTCCAAACCATCAAACCATTGGTCAATTGCCCCCAAATACGACTTTATAAACCCAGAACTTTTCAATAATTATTATTATTATTAGAACTTATTGCGTGCGTTCTGCTTCTGAAATGTATTATATATTGCTGTTAGAACAGTTAGATGCTCTGGTTGCCCAGGCCATACGCATAGAATGCATATTTACAAACTCTCCTCTCCTCTCTTCTCTTCTCTGCTCCACACATACAAGTTCTGAGCGCACTCAGGGTGTTAGCCACAGGGACCTTTCAGAGAGAGATGACAGGTGACAGATCCAGTATTTCCCAACCTGTCGTATTTATGCTTGAGATAAATAATCATTCAGGACAAGGAGAGTACGTTAGCATCTTTATTGCGATGTCAGCAATACGAGTGTGACTCTAACGTAGGCTAGTAGCCAACTGAGTAGCAGGACCCCGTGTGTGGGTACTTGAAACAGAAATGTGCGCCTAGCGCGCCTGTCATAAATGACATTCAAGGCATGAATATTACACAACCTACTGCACGATTGGCTCTTGACAAGCGTGCAGTCGTTCAGTATTGACAAAGCCTACTTTGCTGGAACGATTTATTTCGCACTATACAGTACAAGTATAAGTCTTTATTTGTCATCAGATTAACACACACAGTCACAGACACACATGCGATGAGCGACCCACAGGAACACACACACACACACATGCACTGAGTCGTGAGACGTGTGTGTGCGCTCGGACGTGTGCTAAGGCTGCCTTGCTAAGCCGTTTATTTATCCTGTTGAATGGATCAGCATGCAATGCCGAACCTCTCAAGCTGTTTTGCAGATGCCTCATTCGCCTTATAAGGAGCAGGCGGGGCGTGTCTGTATGCAAATTTATTGAGCGCGAACATGCATTTCAATTTAAGAACAGGTGGGATTTATCATTCAACACACCTGGGTAAGAACGGATTTGGACTTTAACAGCTTGATGAATGTGGCTGTGGCTTTTCTTATTTTTCTCTCAACAGACAGGTAAGAAAGAATATAAGAAAAATAATAAGAGAGTATTAGTGAATGAGGCCCAATAATGTATCTTTCCATTGCTATGCAGATGACACACAATCTCTGCTAATGCAGCCTTTGAGATTTATGCACCAAAACTATGGAACACCTTACCCAGGGCCGCCTGGGAGAAATGCGAGGCCCTGTGCAAGATTTATTATTATTATTTTTTTTTCTTCATACAGTCAACATATTCTTAAATAATAGCGCTGCCCGAGGCTGGGCATGATACAGTAAACATATAGCAAGAGAGAGAGAGAGAGAGCGAGAGAGCGAGAGAGCGAGAGAGAGCGAGAGAGAGCTCCCGTTCTACAGTCAATATACAGTGTTATCGCTGCACTGCCCCTGACCAGAGGAGAGAGAAATATAATAGTTAGTAAAAGCACTATATAAGCTCATAACACAGCTCAGAACACAACACAGCTTAGAACACAGCTCAGAACACAGAACACATCTCAGAACACAGCTCAGAACACAGCTCAGAACACATCTCAGAACACAGCTCAGAACACAGAACACATGCAGAACACAGCACAGAACACAGCTCAGAACTCAGCTCAGAACACAGGACACCTCAGAACACAGAACACATGCAGAACACAGCTCAGCACACAGCTCAGAACACAGCTCAGAACACAGAACACAGCTCAGAACACATCTCAGAACACAGAACACATGCAGAACACAGCTCAGCACACAGCTCAGAACACAGCTCAGAACACAGGACCCCTCAGAACACAGGTTCATCTAACGAGGCGTCGCAAGGTTTAACTGAGGCTAACGTTAACATGATGGCACACACACAGTGGCACACCCTCCACCAGAGCAAGGCCAGAGAGAGAGGGAGAGAGAGAGGGAGAGAGAGGGATAGAGAGAGAGATGAGTCTGTGGTCCAGACAGAGAGAGAGAGATAGAGAGAGAGAGAGAGAGAGAGAGAGAGAGAGAGAGAGAGAGAGAGAGAGAGAGAGAGAGAGAGAGAGAGAGAGAGAGTCTGTGATGATCCAGACAGAGAGAGTCTGTGGTCCAGAGAGAGAGAGAGAGAGAGAGAGAGATAGATGGGTCTGTGGTCCAGACAGAGAGAGAGAGAGAGAGAGAGAGAGAGAGAGAGAGAGAGAGAGAAAGAGAGAGAGAGAGAGAGAGAGAGAGAGAAAGAGAAGCAAGAGAGCTAAGATGAGCCCCTAAAGGATATTCAACTTTTAATGGAAGAACAAAACAGAAGGAAAAGATAACTTCACAAAGGCAACATGAATATACATAGATCCAAAAGGACAAAGACCAACACTTAAATCCAAAGAGAAGAGGGTCTATACCAGAGAAAACAAAGTAGCAAGGAGCCAACGGCCGACATCAGCTAAAGAGGCTAACTGCAAATAGAGTGGCCAGGTACTGACGCTAGCTCGACAGAACGTTAGCTACAACAGCTAGCCAGCCCGCTTGGCTCAATATAACGTTAGCTACGACAGCTAACCGGCCCGCTTGGCTCAATATAACGTTAGCTACGACAGCTAGCCGGCCCGCTTGGCTCAATATAACGTTAGCTACGACAGCTAGCCGGCCCGCTTGGCTCAATACAACGTTAGCTACGACAGCTAGCCGGCCCGGTTGGCTCAATATAACGTTAGCTATGACAGCTAGCCGGCCCGCTTGGCTCAATATAACGTTAGCTACGACAGCTAGCCGGCCCGCTTGGCTCAATATAAAGTTAGCTACGACAGCTAGCCGGCCCGCTTCGCTCAATAATAACGTTAGCTACGACAGCTAGCCGGCCCGCTGGCTCCACATAACGTTAGCCAACATAACGTTAGCCACGATAGCTAGCCGGCCCGAGAGAGAGAGAGAGAGAGAGAGAGAGAGAGAGAGAGAGAGAGAGAGAGAGAGAGAGAGAGAGAGAGAGAGAGAGATATCTCCACGGCGGGAATAGAATAGAGTGCATTAAAAACTCACCAAACGTCCAAGAGGAAGGAGATAACTGTGGAGTTGACGAAGTTCATCTGCCGAACGACCGTCCTCTTCATCTTGGCATAACCTCCAATGCTGCACACGCTCTCTCTAGGTTAGCTAACGCTAGTTAGCCTTTAGCTAAGCTACTAGCCGACATGGCTAGCCCGACTGAACCACACGTTAGCACTCGATACCGTAGCTAAAGCTAACTAGCTGTCCCTGCCTTTAGCTAAGCTGACATGGCTAGCCTGACTGAACTTTCTAACATGCAACAACTTTCATTTTCAGTCCATCTGCCGAACGACCGTCCTCTTCGTCTTGGCATAACCTCCAATGCTGCACGCACTCCCGTGGAAATAGTCAGACAGACGCACGCCGGCCGACTACCTTACCTGTAACCCCTCCCCTCGTTAAAACCAATAGTATATCTGCTGCAGAGCCGCAGAGCTCCAATAGTGTATGCAGAGCCACATAGCTCCAATAGTATATCTGCAGAGCCGCAGAGCCCGGAACAAGTCAGACACATTCTACAAACGTAAAATGTGAAATATATAAGCATTTAAGCAAAACTAGATTTTAGGTATGTGATGAAAAAGATCCTCGTGGGAAGGGGGGCCTCGCATTTTATTTTTTTTATTTTTTCATTTTTTTCGAGGCCCCCCTTCCCGCGTGGCCCTGTGCGACCGCACTGCTCGCACACCCCCTGAGGCGGCCCTGACCTTACCTATGGACATTAGGGAGGCTATATCAAAAGTAAGCTAAAAACGTACTTCTTCACCAGAGCCTTTTAAACTCTTCCGCCCGTGCGGTCCGTCGGCGGACCGCAAATGACATCTGGTCATAAATCAATATCTCCAGATTGTTCTACAAAAGTAGCGTTTCTATTTTCAAACGTATTCAACAGCATTTATAATGTATATTATCATCAATACGTTAGTTTAGGAATAGGTTAAAGTGTTATTAGATAGATTTTAATTTCATTCTGGTCATGGTTATTTCGCGAGAGGCGACCATTTTGGATAAACTTTGAACCACGGAATTGTAGTTTTTTGGCGGCCATTTTGTGAAGGACATCGCTAGCTCTGGATCTGCGTTGGAATTTTTCAAAACTTCTATGGGGTTCAAGGTTCATAGTTCTGTATGCATTTTTTTAATAACTCTTATTATTCGGGATAATATACCACAAAACGTAACGTTATTGACAAATATTGAAACACAGTTAGTTTCTCTTCCCTATTGTTAGCATGCAGCAACAATTAGATTTGAAATTAGTTTAAAAACGGTTGCACCCTGGTCAAAATAAAAAAGTACAGTAAATTACAGTAGATTTCATTATCTGTTCTTATGCACGCCTGGTGATACTAAATCCAAATTGAACTTGGCCATTTGAAAGATAATATATGTATATATATAAATGTGTGAATTGGCTATAATAAGGTAATTTATAAGCCTGCTATTCTATATTCTATAATAATATTTCAAATTACATTGGTCTGGATGGGAGAATTCAGTACTGTATTTACAGAACCTTCTGTTTAATCATCTTACCTTTATTAATTTCCTTAGATTTTTTGTACACATGATCTCAAGAAGGTACTGAACGAGATCTTCATGTCTGGTCATTATTAGCATGGTGTTATTCACTGTCAAAGATGCAAAGAAAAATCATAATTCATATTCTCCTTTGTTTCATCACAATTTAAGCAAGCCTAGTAATAGACACAATATTTCTGACACTGGGAATACATTCACTGAGGTCCATAGATGTCCCTAGATACCAAGAATATGCAAATGGGCCTTGTAGAAGTGGAGCAATATTCCATTCACTTAGGTATGTATTTACGCGGATTTTCAGAAATTAGGTTCCGGGTGGAAGAGGTTAATACACTCTGCTACTTAGACTCATTACATCCACATTGTGATTATTAAACTGTAAATTATAGCAATTTTATTGCGCTGCTTTTATATCTTTTTTGTTTTATATTCATTTTATGTCTGCACTTTATGCATTGCTTTTATTTAGTCAATTCGCAAACAATTTATGCCAATTCTATGCTCATTTTATTTCTTTTGTCTTTTGTGTCTGTGAAGCACTTTGGGCTGCAATTCTGGTATGAAAGGTGCTATACAAATATACTTGTAAATATATAAGTTTCTTATTATTAATAAATCTAATAATAGATCAATAGAAAGACAGCTGGGTATTGGTATCAACCGGTACATGTTACATTATTTACTGGCATGTGAATGTCTACACCTGACTTCTGGATTTGTGTCTATTTCCATGGTCAAATTATTTTCATTACTGTAATGAATAAAGGGATACCTGACATCAGCAAGATTGATAGATAAAGATATACATATATGTAGATAGATAGACAGACAGACAGATTTTTAGACGTGTCTGAAGATGGATGTATTCTATGATTCATAATCAGTTGTCTTGGGAAAATGTTCCCTCTCCTCCCTGTGACCAGTGGCGTCGCGTGGGTAAAATAACAGGGGAAGCCAAAAAAAATTTATTAAAAAAAAAATTATTCAATATTTTTATTAATATTTTTATTTATTTATTTTTTTTAAGTCAAGCAGTCACCATGTACACTACAGTATGGCTCGGCGGCCAGTCAAACTTTCTTTTTATTTATTTAACAGATTGCAGAATGGGTGCAATACAGTACGGCTCAATACACACAATTGTATAAGGGATGCAGACCAGAGAAAGACGTTTGTCTTGTTTACATCAGGGTCATTAATACTGCTGGAGCATTGGTTCATTTTTGGTCCGATCTTTCCTTGCACGATTTTGCGCGCCGCGTGGGAGCAAATACGAGACACATATTCGGTTGCAAAAAGGTGTCCCACGGTCTCCTCTATGGCCGTGAATATTTTCACGCGGATCGGAATCACGGCGCGCCCGTGGGACACTTTTCCGTTTCGGCGAGTTTATTCCACGCTTTCTGTTTTCCTTTTCTAAGCATTTTCGGGGCTACATGTGAATGAGTAAAAGTTGTGGGACGCCCAGATGTTTCCACGATAGAAAGCTCGCGTGGATCCCATAATAGGCTCACTTAATACAGCGTTTTTTAAATCACGCGACATTTTCAGGGTCGCGAGCCGACCTTTTCCCCTCGTTTTCGATGATGGAAGTGATTTAGGAAAAGCTTCGGCACGCCGAGAGGTCCCCGTGGATTTAATCTCGCAAGGATCGGGGCAATATTCGGCCCGTGGGAACAGTTACGGGTTAATACAATGTTCAGAGTGCAGAGGGGAAAATATGCTGAGTGTTTTCCTCTCAGCCCCGTTTTAAACTTTTAGGGTGTGGCCAGCTCGAATCTGATTGGCCAGGATCGGATTTGGACTCTATAATGCTGGAAGCCTGGAGAAAGAGACCTACCCCCTGCCTCTCTCCTATACTAGCTCCAGTGAGCACAGTGAGTCTGACAGTGTGTTAGAGGGAGTGAGAAGGAGAAGAGGGAGACATTTAAAAAAAAATAAAAAATTATAACACAGATGCACAGATGAAAAAGAATGTAAACTATATTAAAAAAAAATTATATATATATATATATTTTTTTTTCTTCATATTTCATATTTGATATTAATTCATATTTTAATATTAGGGAGGCATGGCTTCCGTTGGCTTCCATAAGGATTCGCCACTGCCTGTGACTCCACCACACACATACACCCTCCCTCCGAATCCTCCAGGGTTTGATGAGCAGCACACTTCCTTGGTTACGGAATGGTCCACTATACTGCATAGCAACCCCATGATGGAGACATCGAATCTCACGATGGAGAGGCTGATTGAGACGTCTCCTCCTGCTCCTGACAGGAAAGGAAAAAGGAGCTCTGCTTTACCTAACGAGGTCCCCAGGCGGTTCTGACTACAAGATAAAAAAAAATAAAATCTTCTCGTGGCTTTTCCTCGTGAATGTTTGATTCAGAGCGTGTTTGTTGGTAGAGTAATACAGCGGGTTATGGAGAGGTTATTCTCATTTTCTTGACAGTGTTTTCTACAAATCTCATGCTTGGTTGTGGTGGGAAAAAGCTGCTGCCAAATATTGTTCAGTTAGTTCAGTTCTGAGGCAGGGAAGGATGTTGGTCCCCGGGGGGCCTAATGAAAATCTAAATCCTAACTTTTACACAATTATCTTTCATTGAAATCAACTGGATGTCCAATTTCTAAGCAAGATTCATTAGTGGTGCTCGATAAGATAAAATCAGATAAGACCTTTATTGTCCAATGGGGAACTTGTGTCATTATCAACAGTACCACACAGCAATGAATGAAATACTATATAAATGTAAAAGATTTTAGGAATTCACACATGTCTTCCTGTTCCCCAGAACAATTCAGCCAGTATGTTCTCCCTGTGGCCCAGGACAGTTCAGTCAGTGTGTTCTTCCTGTGCCCCAGGACAGTTCAGTCAGTATGTTCTTCCTGTGCCCCGGGACAGTTCAGTCAGTATGTTCTTCCTGTGTCCCATGACAGTTAAGTCAGTATGTTATTCCTGTGTCCCATGACAGTTCAGTCAGTATGTTCTTCATGTGTCCCAGGACAGTTCAGTCAGTATGTTCTTCCTGTGCCCCAGGACAGTTCAGTCAGTATGTTCTTTTTGTGCCCCAGGACAGTTCAGTCAGTATGTTCTTCCTGTGCCCCAGGACAGTTCAGTCAGTATGTTCTTCCTGTGCCCCAGGACAGTTCAGTCAGTATGTTCTTCCTGTGTCCCAGGACAGTTCAGTCAGTATGTTCTTCCTGTGCCCCAGGACAGTTCAGTCAGTATGTTCTTCCTGTGTCCCAGGACAGTTCAGTCAGTATGTTCTTCCTGTGCTCCAGGACTGTTCAGTCAGTATGTTCTTCCTGTGCCCCAGGACAGTTCAGTCAGTATGTTCTTCCTGTGCCCCAGGACAGTTCAGTCAGTATGTTATTCCTGTGTCTTAGGACTGTTCAGTCAGTATGTTCTTCTTGTGCCCGAGGACAGTTCAGTCAGTATGTTATTCCTGTGTCTTAGGACAGTTCAGCCAGTATGTTCTTCCTGTGTTCCAGGACAGTTCAGTCAGTATGTTATTCCTGTGTCTTAGGACTGTTCAGTCACTATGTTCTTCCTGTGCCCCATGTTAGATTCTGATCAATCTGGCCAGTATCACGTCTTCGTCTGTTTGGCTCTCCATCCACTCCTCTGCGTTGTGTAATTTTAATGGTCCTGACGTCTCATATACTGGCTGATACAATCCTTATCTCCCCCCGTTAGTGCGATCCGCAAACCATAATAATTCTCCACCTTCGTAAGAATTCGACACTTTGACACAGCGTAATACCTTACAAGGAGAAGCAGTGTTTATTTACATAAACAGAGACCTCATAATCAGATGGGAACCAATTCGTATTGTCCTTGTAAGATCTATTCTAATGATATTTCGGTGTGTTCAGTCTATCGTCCTTCTGCTATTCAGTCCAATGGTGGTCAGGCCTGGTCGTAGCCAGAACCCTTCTCCCATTAGCCGAAGCTAATGATGATGTGTCATTCCTCCTCCTCCCCCCCATCTCCGTGATGAGAGGAGAGAGTCTCTCAGTCCTAGTCAGATTGTAGTCTGCCCTTAGCCGCTCTTGGTCTGGCTTACACCCGGAAACACTGTTAGATTTATAGGACCTTCGCCATAGCAACGACGGCCCGCCCCTCTTCTGGTTGTCATGCGCTGTCATGACAACTGCTAATAACCTTTCACACATTTCAAAACGTTTCATTACTGTCAAAACCTCCATCGCGCTCTGCCTCTGTGCCCTGCCACGGTATCAGCTTGTTGTGTCTTAGATCGGAATTCAAAACATTCTGCTGGCTGCTAAACATTCTGCTGGCTATGCCTCTGAACCGCTTCTTCTATCACCGTCTGCATGCACTTCGACCTCTCTGACACCGTTACATGCTACCATCTCCCACCAATCTATACATCACATACATTGAAAAACACCCCAGAACCCTGTTTTCTCTCACCCAGGACAGTTCAGTCAGTATGTTCTTCCTATGTCTTAGGACTGTTCAGTCAGTATGTTATTCCTGTGCCCGAGGACAGTTCAGTCAGTATGTTATTCTTGTGTCTTAGGACAGTTCAGCCAGTATGTTCTTCCTGTGTTCCAGGACACTTCAGTCAGTAATTGTGAACACGCATTACTCTCTCCTAAAGCTAAAAAATCAGAGAGAGAACCCTCCAATCAGTGATGTCACTGGGATGTAAAATATGGGGCTACTCTATAGACAATAAATGTGGCTCTGACTTTTCTAAATGAGATTTATATTCTAACATTTCTAGAAGGCCTGAACCAGAATTAAAACCGAATTTGGTTTGTAAGAGAAGAACATAATTACATGAATTCTTAAAATGGGTGTCCCCTTTAATGACTTATTCAAGCCATTGCTCCCTCAAGTTACCGACTATCACGTCTTATTCAACTTGGAATATGATCCATATAGACTCCATCAGATTAGTTCTCTGTGAGCCAATCGTTGATGAGCTACTACTGCTGTTGGTTGCCAGGTGACTGTGCAGAGGACTGAGTCAGCAGATTACCATCTTAATATCATATCCATGGACAACCAATAGGTGGCAATACTATGTGTCTCCTTGTTAAAACCATCTTCCACCGCCCTCCTCTCTCTCTCACCTTCCTCCTCTCGATAATTCTATACCATCCCCTCTCTTTCTCTCACTGTCTCCTTTTTCTCTCTCTACCTCCTCTTGATAATTCTCTCCCAGCCCCTCCTTCCCTCTACTCCCACTCTCTCACACACATCATGTACACTATTTTCTATAATTCTCTCCAACCTCTCTCTCTCTCTCCCCTCCTCTTTTTCTACAATTAAAATGATCTGGATCATCCTTCCCTCTTTTTTTTTATATCTCTCTCTCAATCTCTCTATGTAAGCATGTATCACTATCTTCGTATTCACAGAGGTTCCATGGGAGACTCACCTGCACCGTTACCAGACCCTGATGTTGTGTCATAGCATGTTTAAAATGACCTGATGTTGTGTCATTGTCACGATATGGTGTGGTGGGATAGGACCCCTAAGTCTAGGGATGTCCGATATTATCGGCCTACCGATATTATCGGCCGATATCGGCATTAAAATGTGATATCGGAAAATATCGGTATCGGTTTTCAATTTCTTTTTTAATAATTTTTTTTACATTTCTATAACCTTTATTTACCCAGGCAAGCAAGTAAGAACTAATTATGATTTTATTTATTGTCAAAAGTATGCATAATGTTTTAATTTTTTTTTATTTTTTTTTATCTACTTTTTCTCCCGATTTTCTATTTTTCTCCCTTCCCCAATTTCGTATTGTCCAATTCTACCCTCCCCTGTCTCGAACGCTGTTGGCCATGCCTCCCACAAGCCGGCTGCAATGTGGACGAAGCCTTGCATCATGTGTCCCCTCCGGTACTCGAGGAGGCAGCCGTCGCATCTTTTCACCTGCACAGTGCAATCTCTCAGCGGCAAGGGTCTGCGTGGGAGGGACACGCCGCCGCCGCTGCTTCCTGATTCTACTGCGCAGGCGCACCAACCAACCTGTAGGAGTCGCTGTGCACAACGTCCGATCGGCATTAAAATGTGATATCGGAAAATATCGGTATCGGTTTTCAATTTCTTTTTTAATAATTTTTTTTACATTTCTATAACCTTTATTTACCCAGGCAAGCAAGTAAGAACTAATTATGATTTTATTTATTGTCAAAAGTATGCATAATGTTTTAAATTTTTTTTATTTTTTTTATCTACTTTTTCTCCCGATTTTCTATTTTTCTCCCTTCCCCAATTTCGTATTGTCCAATTCTACCCTCCCCTGTCTCGAACGCTGTTGGCCATGCCTCCCACAAGCCAAGTTCAAGTTTCAAGTTTCAAGTTTCTTTAATAGTTGTCATACAGAAGTACAGAATACTTTTGTACAAAATGCTTCTTACTGTTGCGCTCCAGAGACTGTGCATGACAAGATAAGTATGAAATAAAAACATAGTAAAAATTAGAAGAAAAAAAAGAGGTCACAGTGTTCAGTTTAGACATATGTACAATGTTCGTAGACGTAGTTACCATACAATATACAATACTGTGCAGTGTACTAATATACAATACTATATAGTGCAAGGCATAAATGGACGAGGTGCAGTTTAGGTACAATTCACAGTAGGTGTACGAGTTGTAGTGCAAATCCTTTATCAATAAATATAAAGTGTAAGTGTGTTTGTGTGATCTAAAGTGTGGAGAGTGGGTGCTGCAGTGTGTTGTTTGTTTGAGTGAGTGTGTGTGTGCGTGTGGGTGTGTGTGCTGTGTGCATTTGATGGTTGTTGCATAGTGATTATTGTTCGTTTAGCGATTATTGTTCGTTTAGCAGCCTGATGGCCTGGGGATAGAAGCTCCTTCTGAGTCTTTCTGTGCTCGCCATAAGACTCCGGTATCGCTTGCCTGACGGCCGGCTGCAATGTGGATGAAGCCTTGCATCACGTGTCCCCTCCGGTACTCGAGGAGGCAGCCGTCGCATCTTTTCACCTGCACAGTGCAATCTCTCAGCGGCGAGGGTCTGCGTGGGAGGGACACGCCGCTGCCGCTGCTTCCTGATTCTACTGCGCAGGCGCACCAACCAACCTGTAGGAGTCGCTGTGCACAACGTCCGATCCCCACCCATCAGCTTTCCCACCCCTAACACTGCCAATTGTGTTAGTATGAATGACCAGCCAAGCTGATAGCAATGCGGAGAGCTGGGCTCGAACCCAGCGTCTCCTGCATTGGTGGTGAGCGCCTTGCCCACTACACCACCTAGCCGCCAAGTATGCATAATGTTGTGTTCATTCCACAACAAGAGATATGTAATATTAATTACCTGAAATTATTCCATTTTTTGGGGGGGGAAACCCTGCATATATCGGTATCGGTATCGGAAATTAAGAGTTGGACAATATCGGTATATCAGTATCAGTAAAAACGCCAATATCGAGCATCCCTAGCCCCTAACCCAAGACAAAGGCGAGTCCAAGGGCTTTTAATAACAAGATCAATCAATCAATCAACCAGGAAGGGGACTGGAGAAGGCGGGCTGGGGAATAGAACCAGGAAGCCTGAATGCCGCCTACAACAGAACTGCGTTTCCGCGTCTCTGATTGGCCAGGTAATTTCTGGTCATGTGACAGGTACACCCAATCGTGGGACCGCAAGTTTCTACACTGGTTAAGCTTAGGCGCTCGTTCGAAGTTGGTTAAGGTTAGAGTTTGTCTTAGAGCATGGCGATAGAACGCCTGCCCTGATTCCGACGGTTAAGCTTAGGCACTCTTTCCAAGTTGGTTAAGGTTAGAGTTTGTCTTAGAGCATGGCGATAGAACGCCAGGTAGTGTGCAGGCTGTTAGACCCGGAAATAGGCGCAGAACTTGCTCTCCCACGATTGCCGCACATGTCACATGACCTGGCCAATCAGAGCGCAAAACTCGAACGCGGAAACGCAGTTCTATCGTAGAAGACATACACGCAACCAGGAAGGGGACTGGAGAAGGCGGGCTGGGGAATAGACCCAGGAAGGGGACTGCAGAGGAAAGGGAGGAGAAAGGAACCTGGGAGGGGACTGGCAAAGGCGTGCTGGAGAAGGGAATCAGGGAGAAGAGGGGTCCTCCTGGGGGCAGGACGAGCCGGAGGTTCAGGGGGTTCTCTGGGAGACGGGACAGAAACAGGGGACTCTCTGGAGGTTAAGGTGATAGCAGGAGGTCTTTCTGCAGCGGGAGGAGAAGCCATGGGTTCAGGGGGCTCTCCGAGAGCAGGGGCAGAAGTCAGGTGCTCCCTGGAAGGAGGAGTGGGAAGTCCTCAGGAACAGGAGTGGAGAGTTCATCAAGGATGTTGTGTCATAGCATGTTTAAAAGGACCAGATGTGTCATAGCATGTTTAAAAGGACCTGATGTTGTGTCTTAGCATGTTTAAAAGGACCTGGCGTTGTGTCATAGCATGTAAGCCCCAGCATCTCCCTCTGTGTATATTAGAATACTAATGCAGCGGATTTTGCATAATTTCCTTCATCACTGTTCTATTTAACATTATTCTCCACTATGTAATGGCAAGAAAGATCACTTTGTTTTTCATTTGTGTTGTTACTATTCATGCTCAAGAAATGGGACTTTTATGTAGTTTTAATACATGAATTGTGTATTTCCTGTCTGCAGAGAATATTTTGTGTCACTGGTCCTCCCCGACCAGAAGAGATCAGCAGAGACAGAAGGGTTAATTTGGGTGATTAATCCTCGACTGAAGGATTTACTGTAGATTACACTAAATGTTTGTTCTACACCGCACCGGACACAGGGGCTTCATATGATGAAGCCATGGTAGCTTTGGAGGTACAGGTTGTACCTAAAGTGATAATTGTCATGACCATCAATTCTGAGAGCTCAGCACGCTGGCAAGAACGTCCAAAAACAATAGCTTAAATCTCACACCCTCTCTACTCTTCTCTAGGCCCTGTGCCCAGTGGAAGCACTCTTAGCCAAGCTCATTTAACCTACATGTACTTTGAACCATGTGTTTCACTATTAAATCTATATTGATCCGTCCATGAGCATAATTGATAAGTCCGGTTCCACCACACAGTGCTAAGGGAAGTAGCGGCCACATGTGCTTCTATGGAAAATGAGATGCTGAGGGATCAACTCATGAAAAAGGCTCACACAAGGGTCTCTAGACTCTACAATTACACTCACACGTCAGGTAGAGCGTGACCTACAATCTTCCACTGTGCTGACCGGTGGTGCTGCCATGTGCGCTAAATTGACACCGCTCTTACGCTGCTAAATATAGAACAGCCCAGAGCGTGCGTTGGACACTACGCTACTGATGCAGCTTAGCGGCACATCAGGCTGATGCAACCGGATGTCCGACAATTAAAGTGAAGTGCAACATGTCTGACTTTGGCAGTTTTCTTTGCTAATGTAAGAATATCTATTAATCTATCTATCTGTAAATCTACCATATCTATCCGTCTATAATTATATATATTGTAAATTACATAAACAGTGTCTACAATGAACTCTTATTTACTGTGATAAAGCTGGCAAATTCTACAGTATTTGTGCTCACAGCAGGGAATGTCATACATTCCTGTGGACCTACAGTATACAACGGTTGAGCTCAGCTGTAATCCTAGACTCTAGCTGAAGTCCTATTATAGAAGAACCGTTAGCTATTTCCTTGTTTGGTTTTCAAATTTATATATTTTTTTTGAACAAATTTAATTAATTTTTTTTTACATGAAACAAGACAAACAATACAGTAACAGTAATAATCAACGATAAATCACAGGACAATAAAATAACAGGTTTTCAAATATTTTCTGAAGAAGCCTTTTCATTGGCTTATGGACGAGATATAAGTCACTTGTTTCTTTCTGTTTTTGGCAGATGTCTTGGCGTCTCCACGCTACAGTATATTCTGCCCGTTGCAACGTATTTCTTTGTAACTATTGCTTGATTCACTTTTGAATAAACCGCTGAAAGATGTTTTCTACCTTTCATTATTGAATATTATCAAATAAACGCCACAAACGCATGTCGTAAGACTGGACATATTTCAAAGGTTTCCTGTTGGGTTAAGCGGGTCACGGAAGCAGCGCCTGAAGGAGTTGAGGTGATGCTAATGCTGCTGACAGGATCCAAGGTTAGCAGAGATATTTATAATAAAGACGGTTAAAGATAAGATAAGATAAGATATTCCTTTATTGATCCCCTTGGGGAAATTCAGGCATCATAGCAGCAAGGGGGGGGGAGTGGGGGGGGGGGGTACAGGTAGTAAACAACACAGTGTACAGGTAGTAAAAACAACACAGGCAGTGTAAACAATTTGGTCAATATGGTCAATATAATTTACTATCTGACTAGCTGAAGAAATATTCACATTATTCACAGTGTCACATAAGGTGCAATATGCGTGAGGTAGTGTTATAATTTACTATCTACTGAGTATACATTATTCACGGTATCACGGTATCCACTGAAATATACATTATTCACAGTATCACAGTATCACAGTGTCCACATAAGGTGCAGTAAGCCTATGGTAGTGTTGTGTAGGTTGTCCTCCTTGGGTTCCTATAAGTCCCAGGTCAATGTCTGGTAGCAGTCGCTGTCGCTGCCCCCTGTTGTGGAGCCTGGAGGCTGCTAGTCGCTGCCCACTGTTGTGGAGCCTGATGGCCGCTGGTATGAAGGACTGTCCGAGGCGGTTAGTTGAGTGTCGTGGGGGAATGAGTCTGTGGCTGAACGAGCTTCTCATCTTGACTAGCTCGTCGTAGAGGGGGTGGTAGGGGTTCTCCATGATGGCAGCCAGCTTCCTTATCATCCCCCTCTCTGCCATCACCTCAAGTCTAGGTAGCTCGACTCCCACCACGGAGCTAGCCTTCCTCATCAGCTTGTTGAGCTTGTTGGTGTCCCTTGAGTTGATGTAGCCTCCCCAGCATGCCACAGCATAGAAGAGGATGCTGGCCACAACAGACTGGTAAAAAGACTGCAGCAGTCTGTTGCACACATTGAAGGACCTGAGTCTCCTCAGGAAGAACAGCCTGCTCTGTCCCTTCCTGTAGAGGGCCTCTGTGTTATCCGACCAGTCCAGTTTATTGTTCAGGTGTACCCCAAGGAACTTGTATGAGTCCACCATCTCCACATCCACCCCTCGGATGGAGATGGGGATCGGGGGGGGGCCTCTTCTTGCCCCTCCGGAAGTCCACCACCAGCTCCTTGGTCTTACTGGTGTTGAGTTGGAGGTGGTTGCTGTCGCTCCACCCCACGAAGCTCTCCACCAGGGCTCTGTACTCCTCCTCATCATCGTCGGTGATGTAGCTTACGATGGAGGAGTCGTCTGAGAACTTCTGCAGGTGACACCCGCTTGAGTTGCGGCAGAAGTCTGAGGTGTAGAGGGTGAAGAGGAAGGGTGACAGCACAGTTCCTTGGGGGGTGCCGGTGTTGCTCACCAGTACGTCAGACTGACTGTCCTTTAGTCTGACGTACTGTGGCTTCTCAGTGAGATAGTCCTTGATCCAGGCCACCAAGCCGTGCTCCAGCTGCATCGCGGAGAGCTTCTCCGCTAGCAGTGACGGCTGGATGGTGTTGAAGGCGCTGGAGAAATCAAAGAACATAATCCTCACTGAGCTGCGCGGCTTCTCCAGGTGCGTGTACGCTCTGTGGAGCATGTAGATGATTGCATCCTCCACCCCGATGTTTGCCTGGTATGCAAACTGCAGGGGGTCGAGGGAGTCACGCACCAGGGGCTTGAGGTGTTGCAGGACCAGTCTCTCAAACGTCTTCAGGAGTCATTACCTCGCTGACTACTACTTACTTTTCTACTACTACACATAACTTTTCCTGTTTTTTATTATTGTATTCATTATTTATAATTTCATTTCATAGATTTATTGTTTTATAAGTGAAGTACTTTGTCAACAGGAAGTAAACCGAAACCGGGAACGTGACAACACAGCTGTCTCCTCATGCTAGAGAATATGAATGGAGAAAAAACACTCTGATTTAAATATAACTTGTCTGAGATTTCCCAGTTATGAAAGTCACTGAGAATGAGTTGGGAAGCTATTTCACTTCAGAAGACAAACAGGTACAGCTCCAGTGGTGGATTATAAAGCTAAGGACTGATCAAGATGTCTGCCAGCAGGATGTTTAATGTGAAATACTTGAGCTCATTAGTAAAGGGACTAAACCTCACATTTAGATGGTATGGTAATCTTAATAAGTAAAGCATGTTTGCTCTCATTTACATTTAGAGAATGAGTACTATTCGCATCAAAGACATTTTTCACATTAAAATATTTTCTGTATAATTGTTGTGTTGGCTGATGAATCAGGGTCAGACCTGATGAGCAGAGAGAGAGGCCTCAGCTGTGTGTGTGTGTGTGTGTGTGTGTGTGTGTGTGTGTGTGTGTGTGTGTGTGTGTGTGTGTGTGTGTGTGTGTGTGTGTGTGTGTGTGTGTGTGTGTGTGTGTGTGTGTGTGTGTGTGTGTGTGTAGGTGTGCGTGTGTAGGTGTGTGTGTGTAGGTGTGTGTGTGTGTGTGTGTGTGTGTGTGTGTGTGTGTGTGTGTGTGTGTGTGTGTGTGTGTGTGTGTGTGTGTGTGTGTGTGTGTGTGAGTGACACTGTGTATATGATAATTAGGGGCATGGCTCTAATGACTGGATTGTAATGCAGCTCACACATGCTCACAAAGGGCACAGGCAAACACACACAAACTCAAAGCAATGATTTACAGCTGATGTCACATGTGTTTGTGTGTGTGTACGTGTTTGTGTGTCTGTGCTTGTGTGCGTGTCTGTATTTGTCTGTGTATGTGTTTGTCCCTCAGCGAGCAGAACATGTGTGTTTGTGTATGTGGCTTTGTGCATGTATAACTGTGTGTGTGTGTGTGTGTGTGTGTGTGTGTGTGTGTGTGTGTGTGTGTGTGTGTGTGTGTGTACAGTGTATGAGTGCATGTGTGTGTGTGTGTGTGTGTGTGTGTATGTATGAATGTGTGTGTGTGTGTGTGTGTGTGTGTGTGTGTGTGTGTGCGTGTGTATGTATGAATGCATGTGTATGTGTGTGCAGTGTGCGAAACATAGCATGGTCTTTGGGTGAGCCGCGTCTCTATTTTTTTTCGGGGGGGGGGGGGGGGGGGGGGGGGTGCGCGGCGCGCCTCTCAGGGAGGAGTCGGACTGTGTGATCGCAGACGTTACTAGTCTGTAGCCTGTAGTAGGTAAGCCTTGTGTATGTATGTGACAAATAAACCTCTTGAATCCTGTCATATATTCAATCAGTTTCACGTTTCAGTAACTACAGAATAGAGTAGACAACTCACTTGTTGAGGTCCGGCCGTCTGGACGGTCTGGGCTTCCACAGCACATTCCATGATAAAAAAAAGTATCCATTTAGTTAGATAGATGATAGATGATTATCTCTCAGACTCCTGACTTACTAACACTCCAGCCGGCAGCAGCACCAGCCCCTCCTCCTCCTCCAACCCTGCCGGGGCTGCCCCTCCCTGCCGCTGGCGGGAGAGTCTGAGAGGACTCGGAGGTGGTGGTGGTGGGGTGGTTATATTCAGCTTCAGCATCTTCATCTTCATCTTCTGTTGAGCTGTTACCCAAATTACCCCCATCTCCAGCTTCTTCTCTCGGCCTATCCTGTGTTCTGATATGACCGCAGGCGCCGGCACGGTCACCGGGCGTTGTAATACTAATAATAGTCCCCACCGGAGCAGCACCAGCAGCAGGTGTAATTGTAACGGCGTCGCCTGTAGATGATCCCGCCTCTTGCTGCTCTGTCAGCTTCACTGTCTTCGTGAAACCAAAATTGGTTAGGCTTACTTGTTTTCGTTTAGACATTATGCATTCCTGAGTGACCTTATTTACTGGCTGTCAAAACGATCACTGTGTCAACAAGTCACAGCCACAGGTTACAAAGTGGGTCAAGTTTGATTTGTGCCGTGCGTGCGTGCAGGCTGCAGCGCCGCCGCGCTCCGAATGGTAATTGCAAGAATAGCATGCATGTTGCCATATTACGTGTGAATTAGTGCGCAAATCATTAATCATACATCCAAAATAGCATAAGTTTATTATTATACACGATGATGATACAGAAAATTACAGAAAAATTAGAAATGCATGGCAAAAGTAGCATTTATTTTCAGTAATTTAGAGACCCCCCCAAAAAATCACAAATCATGTTTTCAGGGGAGCTGATGTCTGATCTAGGGGAGCTATAGCGGACCCAGCTCCCCCCGTGGATCGCACCCTGTGTGTGTGTATTTATGAGTACATGTGTGTGTGTGAGATGGTGCGGTCGCTGGACCGAGCCTCTCTCTATCACAGTTCTATGGATTCGCATAATAATCCTGACATTAATTTCCATTGGGTGCAGCTCCACAGGTATCACAGTTTAGACAGATATCCCATGATCCCCTGCTCCACCAGCAGAGCAAACAAACATTCTGCAGAGGAAGAAATACACAAACAGAACTGAAGGAGAAGAAGAATATGTTGATGTTGAAGATGCTAATCGGAATGTCAAACAAAAACAACAAGACAAACTAGTCAGGCAAAACAAACAAGAAAACCAAGAAGATCTGGAAAAAACAAGAAAAACTAGAAAATAAAGAAAAACAAGAAAAACTAGACAGACAATACCAAGAAGAACAACAAGAACAACAAGACAGACAAGAACAACAAGACAAACCAGACAAACAAGAACAACAAGACAAACACGACAAACAAGACACACAAAAACAACAAAAACAACAAGTCAAACAAGAACAATACAAACAAGACCAACAAGACAAACAATAACAACAATAACAACAACAAACAAGACAAACAAGAACAACAAGATAAACAAGAACAACAAGACAAACCAGACAAACAAGAACAACAAGACAAACACGACAAACAAGACACACAAAAACAACAAAAACAACAAGTCAAACAAGAACAATACAAACAAGACCAACAAGACAAACAATAACAACAATAACAACAACAAACAAGACAAACAAGAACAACAACACAAACAAGACCACCAAGACAAACAACACAAACAAGACAAACAAGACCAACAAGACCAATAAGACCAACAAGACCAATAAGACCAACAAGACCAATAAGACCAACAAGAAAAACAAGAACAACACGACAAACAAGACAAACAAGAGACAAGGTTGGAAGTCGGGAGATTAAATTAATTATGAGACATGAAAGAGAAGAGGAGAAATAAGACAAGCAGAAATAGAAATAGGCCTAAGAAAATAATACAGGCCTGATGTGGAATAATTTGACCAGATTAATTTGACCGGAGGCGGACAACAGAGGATTAAGATAGTTTACTGACAGAATGACATTTTGCAACAGGGAGATACCTACTGTAGCTTACAGCAATGGGCCCTATAGCCTAGATATCTATAGTATGACTAACAAAGTACTTATACAGGAGAGTGAAGGTACAGATTATTATGTGTGCGATTGTGCATGTGTGTGTGTGTGTGTGTGTGTGTGTGTGTGTGTGTGTGTGTGTGTGTGTGTGTGTGTGTGTGTGTGTGTGTGTGTGTGTGTGTGATAGTAAGAGAGACAGAGAGACAGAGAGAGGGAGAGATGGTGTGTTTGTGCATGTGTGTGTGTGTGTGTGTGTGTGTGTGTGTGTGTGTGTGTGTGTGTGTGTGTGTGTGTGTGTGTGTGTGTGTGTGTGTGTGTGTGTGTGTGTGTTAGAAAGAGAGAAAGGGAGAAGTGTCAGGGCCCTAGTTTCAAAGACGACCCCCCAGATGGTTCTGTGTAACAGATGATCTGGTGGGTCAGGTTAATTAATGCATTCTCTCATACAATTGGACTAACTTCTAGTGAATGAAATAATAATGAAAGGAAGCTACTCCTAATTTTTCTGGGGGGGGGATCCCCTGGGGAAGCCCCTGAAGGACCGCCTGGGGTGTCTCCGGGCCCTATGTTGGCATCTATCACGTATAGCGCTGTTTTCCCGCATCCGCCAAATTCATTTTTGATTTCCAACGCAAACTCGTCCTCGACTCCACAGTCACCTGGAGGCTCGCCTCCGGGAAGACGACAGTCGCCACGGCAACGGTTAATGGAACCCCAGTGATAGAGAATAAAGTGCTCTGTTTAGAGGGAGAAGAACCAGACCAGAACAGAACAGAATAGACAGGAGGAATTGGGGCCACGACACCAAATGGTTTGGTACACGGATGAGGCCCACCATATATCCCACCATAACAAATACACTCACACAGAGATATCCCACCATAACAAATACACTCACACAGAAAGGATTGCTACCTTAGAAATAATGTGAGCCAGGTGCCTGTCCAATTACTGAAGTTATTGGCTAAAGATATTACATTTTATATTAGAACATATTTTGGAGTCTTGCTGTGACCTATATCTATTTCAATCCTAGGTATTACTACCCCCCCCTGGGATCAGAACTGGTCGTACCATTCTGTGATGGCTTCGGTGTGGGTTAGGAGAGGAGATCCCAAATGCAGGTAACCCGAGCAGAGAGAGAAGAGACTGAGACGACGTACTGAAGTGAACAGGCTTTTACTGAACAGTTGCAAAACAGGATAAACGTTGAAACTGTTACAAAATAAAAGCGAACTGCAAAACCCGAAAATAAATAATATATCAGCAGAGCTGGAAAGATAAGGAACAAACTCATGGGGAATACTGGTGACAAAGGTGAGTACGACCGAAACCAACTACAATACAAAACAAGGCAGACTTCCGGTTTGACGACAGTATGTGACGGTCGCATCTGTCACAAGCTCCGCTCCATTTTTTGTTAATTTCGCTTAAATACCTACTTTATACAACACTAATGTGTTTAAACCTTGACTTATATATTAACTAAGACCTTCAACTAACTATATCAACAGTAAAACGCAGCATGCGACCAAAGAAAGATAGCTCAAAAAGACGTGAAGCAGATTCTCCAACGGCAGACGGCGCGGTGACACGTTCAGGGAAGGGAAGAGCGGACGCTATTGAGAATAAAAAACCCGACAATTGCATGGATTCTAACATTCAAACGACCTCAGCAGAGACAGTTATGGAGAGTATTCCACCGACTTCAAAACGCGGATGACAGATATGATGAAAATCCTAACCGACAAGGTTACTGATATGGCTAAAGCTGTGGATAGAGTCGAGGCTAATGCTACCGCATTTAAGATAGCCATAGAGGCTAAATTTGAATATATCAACACACAGTTTGTAGCACAATCCGATCGCATAACGGCGGTTGCAAATACTGGGATCGAATACTCACGGAAGCAAGAGGAGAAGAATAAGGAACTATCTGAAGATATCGCCGAAGTATCGAAGGAAATGCAACTGGAAAACAAACAGCTCCGGCAGTTGATCCAAGACAACAAGGAGGAAAACTTGATCCATCTGCTAGAAATAGACCGGCACGCCCGCAGATTCAATCTCCGTATAGTGGGTCTGGATGAATCAGTCGACTGCACAGATGACAAGTTTGCTGCAGTACTATTCGAAATCCTAGGTTCTGAAATCCTATCTACAGAACCGATAGTGGACAAACGCTACAGAATTGGATCTGAAAACCACAATAAAAACAACAAGGAAAGAGTGATAATTGCTAGTCTACGGGAAACTGCAACAAGAGACACGATTATCAGGGAATCACGCAAGAGATGGGGAAAACTGATGTACAAAGGGAAAAGAGTGTGGTTTTATGAAGATATGTGCAAGGAAGCCATAACTCTGCGGGCCCACTACAAGGTTGTAGTAAACCAGCTATATGAGAAATGTCTCCACCCCATCCTACGGTACCCTGCGAATCTTTCCATAGTTGAGGGAGAAGGAAAGAGATTCATGCTACGTTTGCTTAAGGCGGCAGAAGAATACATGAAGAATGTAAAAAGTGACAAGTTCATCTTTCACGGATAACTCTACAATTGCATGGACATCAAAAAACGGCAACATACAAACTTTTGACAACATTGAGAAATAAGTAATTTGATATAAAACGCTAAACACCATATAAATATAGATTCACGGTAATATGCAGATCTTGATTTGATACCGACCATTTTAGAACATTCTAGATTTGTATACTCTATTTTTCGTACTTGAAGGCTATGAGTCATAACGGAATATTCTGGAATACACTGGATGGATATTGTTTTAGGGCACGAGGAATGTTCTGGAACATTAAAGCATCAAACTGCAAGTAACCAGCGGCTGACAGCACTATGGAATACAATACCTTTTTCAATGATGGCCCCGTGAAATAACAATGATATGAGTCTTGGTCATGAAATAGACGTGAAGAACAACGACCACCATAACAGATTAATGATCACGCATGACGGTGGACGATCTGCATACAAGTATTTAAAATCTCCTTGTTGTTTAGATGTGTAAACATACAAAGGTATTTAAAAGATTTAAGTAGATATTCCCGGATTAGATGGGTTTTCGATATCTAATTCTAAACATCATTATTTCTTATTCTTTATTTCGTTATTCTGAAATGTTCTAACCAATAAATGTTAATAGAAGGTTAAAAAAGAAATAGGTTTAAATGAGTATACCAATCGAGGTATAATTTTCATTCTGTTATAATTACATTAAGGGGAGAGAGGCTTGGTCACAGGTGACATTCTATTAAATTAGAATTAAAGCATAGATCCTATGGTATTCATAGGAAAGATTAGGATAAATTGCTCATTCTGGGCAGACCGGAGGTGCAGGAAGGGAAGAGGTTGTACGCGAAGGAGGTATCAAATAGGTACCTTGTACGACTCTGTAAGGGAGGGGGGTTCAGTTTTTTTTTTGTATATATGTATGTTTTTATGCTCGGCTCTCAACAGGACCTCAACAGTGGGATATAAATCCATTGTGAATTCGCACTCCAGAAATATTACCAACAAATACAAATCAATATGTATAGATTATGGCTAGTTTGAATATAATGATCTGGAACACTGGGGGAATAAATAATCAACATAAACGCAAAAGCATGCTCACATTGATGAAAAACAAACAGGTTGATGTGGCTCTCTTAAGCGAAACGCACATTTTAGTGGGAGACAAAGCTACGTTAGCGGACAACACATACCATAACATTAGTCACTCTTCCTTTGGAACGAAAACCCGTGGAGTTGCTATAGTCGTGAAACGGAAATTGAATATTGAATTGAAGGGAGTATGGTCTGATGCAGATGGTCGGATAACCATAGCTAAGATTATACACAAGAATAGGAAAATAGCGTTGGTAGCTGTATATGCCCCAAATCTATACGAAAATTATTTCTACACTGCACTCACTAGGGAAATGTTAAACCTTCCAGAATACTAATTTATAATTGGTGCAGATTTGAATGCCATTTGGGACCGTGGGTTGGATAAATCTTATCCCAACTTTTCCAACGAACAAAAAAAGTCATCTAATGCGTTAAAGGATTGGGCAAAGAATACAGGTGTAAATGATCTATGGCGATCACTCAACCCCACGACCCGGAAGTACTCTTGTTGTGTAATGAACAAGGAATTCATTCCACAACTCAAAGAAGCTCTTTCAGTATTCCTACCAGAGAATGTGAACTTGGTGCCGGACCCTAGAATATTATGGATGTCGGTAAAGGGAATGATCAAGGATTTCACAGATAGCTTTTCATCCAAAATATGCAAGAATCGATGCTCAAAACTGGCGGAATTAGAAACGCTCTACTCTACATTATTTACTTCTTTACAATATAACGACTCGGCTCGACTGGAATCTCAAGTTAATTTACTAAAAATAGAGATTAACGCCATTTACAGATAACAATCTGAAGTACAAATACGTAGCACAAGACAACAGCATTACTCTCAAGGTTCCAAACCAAGTCACCTACTAGCTACGCGATTAAGAGTTAACGCAAAATTTGCAGATATAACCTCCATTAAAGCACAACAAGGACTTGTAACAGACACCAAAGAAATAAACACGACATTCAAATAATTCTACTCCAACTTGTATAAATCAGAAACAACCTTCGATCAAAACAAAATGGACACATATCTTAATCAAATTAACCTCCCCAAACTTTCAGAGGATGATGCTAAACAGTTAGAAACACCAATCACACTAGAGGAACTCAGGAAGGCCATATCCGAAATGCAAAGTGGTAGGGCTCCTGGAAGAGACGGTATCCCACCAGAAATGTACCTCTCATGTTGGGACATAATTGGACCCCTATTACTTAATATGATTTTATACTCAGTCAAGGAGGGGAACTTTCATAAGAACGACAATATCGCACTCATAACAGTCCTCCTTAAAAAAGACAAAGACCCCACCGAGTGCGGTAGTTATAGACCCGTAAGCCTCCTCGGAACCGATATCAAACTGTTCTCTAAAGGGGAACTATTTTACTATTTCTTTCACTATTTGGGCACTTTTACACAATTCCTGTGAGTCTATGGAACACCTCTGTAATATATATATTTTTTCTATTCATTGTTTTGTATTTCTAATCAAGTCCTCAAAAACAGCATTTTTCTACCTCAAGATCTCGAGCCGTTTTGAGCCTGGGCTCCTAAACCACTGCGGATCGTCGTCTATCCTGAACATTAACATGCAGCAGTGACTATATGACATCACATATAGGCACATTTTCAAACGACTCAGTTCAGTGAGGGTGAATATTGTGAGAGGAGAATTGGAAGAATGCGCCAATATGAGAATTTTGAGACATAGATCATATTAATATAAGTTCACATAGCTAGGAAACAATGCTAAACACTCAAAAAGGCCATTTATAAGATAGTTCCCCTTAAGGTATTAGCCATCAGACTTCAAAAGCATATGACGTCTTTAGTTCATCCGGATCAAACTGGCTTCATAAGAAACCGTTTGATCACTGACAACATAAGACGATTACTATACGTACTAGATGCCAGCAAGGACGACACCACACCCAAGGCGATGATGTCCCTGGATGCAATGAAAGCTTTTGATAGACTGGAATGGTCGTATCTATGGGCAGTTTTAGAAAAGGATGGGGTTAGGAAAAGGATTCATTGATATGATTAAAGTATTATACAAAGACCCATCGGCCATGATTACAACAGGTATAATCACCTCCGGAATATTTCCGGTATCACGCTCTTCTAGACAGGGCTGCCCTCTTAGTCCCGGACTATTCGATTTATCACTAGAACCTTTAGCACAATATATAAGACAATCCCAACTCATAGAACCAATCGTAATCAAGGGCACACAACACAAAATTAGTCTATATGCGGACGACGTAATACTGTTCATGCAAAACCCTAACACCGCAATGCCTCATCTTCTCAAGTTGATTAATGACTTTGGTGACCTATCGGGATTTAAAATAAACTGGCCAAATTCGGCTTTCCTTCCACTGAACACCCCTGCAAAGAATACAAGTCTTCCAGAAGAAATACCAATGGTTAAACACTTTAGATGCTTGGGAGTTGAAGTATTCCCTACCATAAGCCAAACGGTGAAACACAATTACATAGAAATCCAAAATAAAATCAAATACGACCTTGACAGGTGGTCAAAACTTAAAAACTCAGTACAGGCACGGGTTTCAATAGTTAAGGTGGATGTCTTACCTAGAATCAACTTCATCAGCTCAATGCTTCCGTTACCCCCTCCAGATGGTTACTGGAAAAAATTACACTCTTCCGCATATACATTTATTTGGAATAACAAACCACCACGTATAAAAAGATCCACCGCACAGAGAAACAAAGCCGACGGAGGGATGGCAATCCCACATTTTTTCCACTATTTTAAGGCATACACTTTAAGACCACTGACAACCTGGTTTGAACCCCAAGCATCAGTATCCTGGAGAAATTTTGAAGTAAATATAGTAGCACCACAGAGACTGCAGGACATAGTATACACCAAATTATCAATTAAGCAATGCGAACTGAAATTTGGCCCCATAATTACACATGCGATCCGGATATGGCGTGAAACACAAAAAAAATATTCTAATCCACATAAATGGCATAATCATACTCCCTTATTCAATAACAATGCACTCCTGATTAGAAAACGACCTATACGATTCCCTAGATGGGAAAAGCAAGACATACATACATTAGGAGATGTTTTCAACAAACAGGGTATTTGTAGCTATGATGAAATAGATTTTTTTTTTTATCTCACCGGTTCCACATATCTTTTTTACGCACAATTATTGTTATGTTTGAAGACTCACGGTGTTCCATTAAGGATACCAATTGCACACCACAGATACCACAAATTTTTCTATGAAAGAGAGACATCGAGAGGTTTTGTATCAGATTTGTATCATCAATTACTAACGGCTTCGTATGAAACCCTCCACCTAGACTCTGTTTGGAGGAGGGATATACCAGACCTAGAAAAAGATTTTGATTGGCAAGAAGCCTGGGCAAATGTTCGACTTGCATCAAGGAACCCGGACCATCAACAAATCAATCTTAACTATATTCATAGGACATACTTGACTCCTATAAGACTGAACAGAATGGGTCTTAAACAAGACTCCAAATGCTCCTTATGTACAAATGGGGACGAGGGGACATTTATGCACATGTATTGGGACTGCCCACCAGTTAAGATATTCTGGGAAGGACTTCCGGTATGAGAGTGGAAGGGTAGCACGCATGCGGTGAGGCTCCTGGTCAAAAGAGTGAAAAACGGAGAAATAAAGACCCGAAAAGTGACGAAAAGTGATCAAAAATGAAGATGCAAACGAGAAGGAAGGAGGAGAAAACAATTATGAAGGAAAGAGAAATGGAGAACTCACAGGAAGAGGAGAGTTCGATGGAGCAGAACCCCCGAGGCGAGACCGAGAAGGAGCAGGCGGAGGAAGGGGGAGTCTCGGCTGAGACGGACAAGGAAATGCCAGGATGGGCCGTGCTCATGCAGGCCGGGATATTGGCGACCATAAAATTGAACTCGGACACGATGCAGGCGACCATAAAACTGAACTCGGACACGATAAGAAATGATATTGGGAAGTTACGGGAGGAATTGAGGAAGGAACAGGAGGACTTCAGAGGTGAAATGAATACAGAACTCAAAAGGGTGGATGAGAAGATGGCGGAACAGGACAGAAACGTAACGTAAGAGGTACAGACTAGAACGGCGCAAATAGGAGGAATGGAACACAGAGATACACAAGGTGTTAACATGTGCGATTCAAAAACAAGAACAGATGGAGACAAAGATATCGGACATGGAGGGGAGGTCACAGAGAAATAACATCAGAATATGGGGATTGAAAGAAGGAGTCGAAGGGGAATCGGTGATCCAATATGTGGAAAAGCTTATCAAGGAACAACTGAAGGAGACCGGACTGGAAAAAATGGAGATACAGAGGGCCCACAGGGCGTTGGCTCCGAGACCGAAACCGGACAGACCTCCGAGGGCGGTGATTATTAACTTTCTGAGATTTGAGATTAAGGAATTGATACTCAGAACCGCGTGGACCAAGAAGATAGAAATCGAGGGTAAAAGACTGTCGTTTGATCACGATTACTCGACAGCGGTAGCAATAACACGCAGGTCCTACGCGGGACTGAAGAGAATTCTGAAAGAAAACGGAATGAAATTCCAATCACCCATGACCTTGCTAAGGATTCACTGGAAGGAAGGGACGGTGACGTACGCGACGGCGCGGGAGGCGGCGGAGGAGATGAGGCGACGGGGGATGCAGATGGCGGAGGACGGAGAAGGAAGGGGACAGGAGGGCCAGACGCGGAGCCTGCAGCAGAGATTGGAGAAAGCACGCAGATGGACCAGAGTAGGAGATCGAAACCCAGGAGAGGAGGGAGGAGAGAGGAGAAGGCCGAGGTGAGACGTGACAGACCGAAGGCGGAGACGGACGAGGAGGCCAGAGACGGAGAAGGAGAGGAGAGGAGGCGGAGGGGACGAACGGATGAGTACACGCACAAGAGATTGAAAAAACTATCCAAATAGAGACAAAATATAGAAACTGAAATAACATATATACATAAACACACATTCCCAGGTAGAGGCAGGATATAGGAACGAACATAACGTATACATGGACACATAATACACATGCTGATGGAGGAAATAAATGGAAATATAATTAGGTATGATAGACGGAACACAGAACATATTGAAACAAATACATAGACACACGCTGCGAGTAACACAAGATTGGAAGGGATTAAGGGGATAAATGGACATCACATAGAAAATAGAGAGGAGGAAAAGAAAGTAAAAAGGGGTACACAGAAGACACCACACACGGGTTTGGGAGGAAGGAGGGACATTGGAACATATGAGCCACATTGAGAGGGACCTAGGAAATGGGGGTCTTTGATCAGAATGAAGGACAGAGCGCTTTTGACCAGGAGCTCGACAGCAATAAAAACAGTAAGAAAGCTGGACAAATATGACGAGCGGTTGGGGGTAAAGGTTTCAAACCCCCAAGCCGTCAGGAGGAGGCCTCTCACCAGGAGAGCAATTACTCCTCACCCACCAGCAGGGGACAGGGGGGGACACAGGGACCCCCCGAACGCCTTGGGAGCACTTTATGTAAAGTTTATGTTTTTTATTTATGTTAATCATTATATGTATTCGGTGAAGAGAGCGGAGGCTACAACCGGAGGGGGGAATGAATGTGACATGGGGGGGACTGACAGACGAAAGAAGAAGAAAGATGACAATGGTTAAAGGTATAAAAATGATGTCGTTAAACGTTAATGGAATGAATAATACGATAAAGAGGGGCAAAGTGATGTTGAAGTGTAAAAAAAGTGAGATGGAAGTGATTTTTCTGCAGGAGACACATTTGGTAGCACAGGATCATGAGAAACTGAAGAGATTTGGATATGAAAATGCATACTATAGTTCCTTTAAACGGAACCTGAGGAGAGGAGTAATCACGGTAATCAAAAACACAGTCAAATTTGAATTGATCAAGGAAGTAAGAGACAAGGAGGGAAGGTTTGTTCTGGTGAAGGGAAAAATGGAGGGTCAAATGATTACGTTAGTGAATGTTTATGCACCCCCAGAGAGTGAGAGGGATTTATATGAGACCATTTTTGATATGATAGTGATATTTTAATGTAGTACTGAATCACAACCTAGACACCACGAGTACTAGAAAAGGACGGGCACCAATCAGTAGATATATGAATATTCAGATGACGGAAATGGGAATTACAGATGTTTGGAGGGGGATGCACGCCATGGACATGGAATACACACATTACTCACACCCGCACGTGACATATGCGAGAATAGACTACTTTTTGATGACGACGGGGGACAGTTACAGGGTACGGGAGAGCAGAATAGGAGTAGCGGACATATCGGATCACAGTGCCATATATCTGACAGTAGATCTAGAAGGGAGACGGAGGAACACGATCTGGAGACTAAATGTAGGAATATTAAATAACAAGGGGGTGGTGAGTCAGATCAAGGAGGAGATAGCCAGGTATAAGGAAGAAAATGACAATGGGGCGGTAGATCCGAACATTCTATGGGACACACTGAAGGTGGTGATAAGGGGGAAATTGATGGAGAAGACAGCAATGCTGAAGAAGGCCAGAACGTAGACATATCACAATCTGATAGGGAAGCTGAAGAAGCTAGAGGGGAGACACCAGATATCAAAAGAACAGGAAACGCTCGGAGAAATCAAAGAAGTAAAGGCCAGGATAAATAGGGAATTATTGACGGAAATAGAAAAGAAAGCGAGGTTCATGAAACAAACGTACTATGAAGGGGGACCAAAAGCGACCAGACTGTTGGCTAGGAGAATTAGGACGCAACAGAAGTTGAACACGATACACACAATAAGGGATACAAAGACTAATGAAATATTGAGAGACCCAGCTGAAATAGAGAGGACATTTAGAGAATACTATGATAAAATATACACACAGCCAAAAGCAGCGGGAGAAGAGGAAATAGAAGCATATCTGGAGAAGCTAGAGTTACCATCGATAGGGAAAGAACAGAATGAAGAATTAAATAAAATAATTACGGAACGAGAACTGGAAGAGGCAATTAGTAGAGCTAAAAACAACAAATCTCCGGGGAGCGACGGATTCCCATCGGAATTCTACAAGACATTTAGAACGGAATTAGCACCCATGTTAGGGGCGGCGTTCAGACACACGATGGAGGAGGGCAAAATGCCCCCCCTCGTGGAAGGAAGCCATAATCACCACGATACCGAAGGAAGGGAAGGATAGAGAATTGTGTAGTAGTTTCAGACCTGTGTCCATACTCAACGTGGATTACAAGATGTATACATCGATAATATCAAAGAGATTTGAGACGTTTATGCCAGACATTATAGATGAAGATCAAACTGGATTTATTAAAGGGAGACAGACACAGGACAACGTGAGAAAGACATTACACATAGTAGAGGAGATACAAAAATAAGGGGGTAGCGCGGTACTGATTAGCCTAGATGCAGAAAAAGCATTCGACAGTGTGAGCTGGTCATTTTTATATAAAACATTGATGAGGTTCGGACTGAACGGGAGGGCGATGAAGATGATCAAGGCGCTATATCAAGAACCGACAGCGAGGGTTAAGGTGAATGGCAGCCTGACGGATAGAATCAGATTAGAGAGGGCTACCAGACAGGGATGTTGTCTCTCACCAACGCTCTTCGCCGTTTTCATAGAACCACTGGCACAACTGATCAGACAGACGAGGACATTAAGGGAGTAAGGATAAAGGGAACGGAATATAAACTAGGCCTATTTGCGGACGACGTGATAGTATACATGAGGCAACCAGACAAGAGCTTCCCGGCACTGATGGATCTACTGAAGGAATATGGCCACTACTCAGGATACAAACTAAACGTGACAAAGACACAGACCTTAGCATGGAACTATACCCCAACGACGGAAATTAGGGAACAGTACGGGATAAGATGGGACATGGACAAGATTAAATACTTAGGGGTGAACATCACGAGAGGGGTGGGGAAACTGTTTGAGGCGAACTATACACAGATAAATCAGAACATCAAGAGAGACTTAGAGAGATGGACAGTAATGCCCTTGGACTTCAATTCAAGAATAGATGTCATTAAAATGAACATACTATCAATGTTACTGTACCTATTCCAGTCACTACCGATACAAATACCACAGAATCAATTCAGGGAGTGGGACAGACTGATATTGAGGTTCATATGGGCGGGGAGAAGACCACGGGTCAGATATAAAACACTACAACTACCAAAGGAAGAGGGAGGGATGGCAGTACCCAGCCTACAAGATTATTACTATGCAGCACAACTGAGAGCAGTGACGTGCTGGGGTAACGACAGATATGAGGCAAGATGGAAAGACATTGAAAAAGAAGGGGAGGGATACAAGGTACAAGCTCTGGTGGGAGATAGGGAACTATTTAAAGAAAAAGAGGGACTATTAGATCCAATCACCAAATGCACCTTGACCATATGGAACAGAGTAGTAAAAACACACAAATTGGAGAAGCAGTCAGGGGTTCTGAGATGGGTAGCACATGACAAGAGATTCAAACCAGGGAGGTTAGACCATGGATTCAGAAGGTGGGAGAGGGGGGGGGGGGCAACAGCGATATGCAGAATGATAGAGAAGGGGGAAATGCAGACACTACAAAAATTAAAGGAGAAATTTGGACTAGAAAACAGGGACCACTTCAGATATCTACAGGTTAGAGACTACTACAACAAAGAAATAAGGGGGGCCAAAGACGAAGAACAGAATGGAATAATCAAGATGATAGTATGGGCATACGAAGGGGGGCAAGGAAGAGTAATATCAGCAATATACCGAGCTATAATGAACAGCAAGGGACACACGACCGATTACATAAGGGAGAAATGGGAGAGAGAACTAGAGATAGAAATAACAGGGAAGGAATGGGGGAACATATGCGAGGTGCAACATTCAACAACAGGATCGAGGATATGGAAAGAGTTTGGATGGAAAAACATAATCAGATTCTTTATAACCACAGAGCTGAAGGGAAAATATGCACCAACACAAAGAGCATGCTGGAGGATGTGTGGGAAGGAGGGGGCAAATCACACGCACATATTCTGGGGATGTCAGAAGCTGAAGGGGTATTGGGAGGAGATAGGGGAGGCAATGATCAGAATATTAGGATACAGGTTACCACAAACAGGACTGGTGCTTTACTTAGGAGACCTGACACACGAGGGAATACAAGGGGGAGACAAATATTTAATAAAGATAATGTATAGCGGCCAGAAAAGCAATAACAAGACTGTGGTACAAAGAAGACCCACCGACAATAGCACAATGGGTAGGAATAGTGGAAGAGATACAGGATATGGAGAGGATAACACACATGCTGAGGTTACAGAAAGATAAATTTGGAGAAAGATGGGGAAAGTGGGAGGATTACAAGGGGAACGAAAACGACATCACAGAGGAAGAACCAAATACATCACAAGAGGGCGAAGGGTAAAGGAGGAAAGAGGTTCAAAGAGGGTCTCTGAACCCATGTCACACACTTAATGTTTTACAATTGTTTTATGTTTTTTTAAGTCAGTATTTTTATTTTTCGTCCTTTGGGCATTATATTTTTTCTTTATTATTTATGTCTGTTTAATAGTGTTGTTGAAGTTATTGTATATGTTGTGTTGTTTGTCTCAATAAAAATTTAAGTTAAAAAAAAAAAAAAAAATATTCTGGGGAGAAGTGACCCAGCAATTATCAAATATCTTAATTCTGGATATACCTGTACACCCCTCTGTATTACTGCTGAATGATGTTTTTGAATATGCAGTACCTATACAGCAAAAGAGATTGGTTTTATCTGGTATTACAGTGGCTAAAAAACTGATAGCATCACGATGGTTTCAACCGGAAAAAAATTGCAGAAAGGTCTGGATTCTTACATATCTCGATGTGATTTATCTAGAAATATCTACAGCAAGAATTTTGGGTCTCAATGAATCCAAATTGACAATGTGGTTAGAAGTGGTGGAGAGAATAAAAGCTAGCATTTAATGCTAGTGTCTGGTTAGGAGCGAAGGGTAATGGATGGATTATCCATTGGGGGGTCCAGGGCGGGGGGTGCGAGCAAGAGCATATGTGTGTAGAGGAATAAATAGCAGGTATTAGGGGTATATCTTGTATAAGACATTTATCCAAAGGTGAGTTAACTGATGTACACTGTTTTACAATGCTTGTATATCTAATCGTGTGTTGTCATGTTTGTTTATGTGTTTGTTTAAAAAAAAAAAAAGAAAAGGCAATGGTGCGACAATGAATGAGAGGAACGGGCAGCTCTATATACTGCCCGTAATTACTAACAAGTGCCAGCTGGTGTAAGGCCAGGCATGGCCTAGGCTGAGGAACACAGATAGTAAAACAAACTCACAACACTGTTAAAAGCATGTGTAAGGAATATCTAAAAGGAAACATATGTAAAACAAACAACCCTTAACCTGTTAATCTGTAGACCGTTTTCGCCTAAAGGTACATGTCTAAGTAAATGGAAGATTGCTCCACTTCTGCAAGGTCAATTAGCATGTTCTTGGTATCTAGGAACATCTAAGGACCTGTGGGTATGTATTTCCAGTGTCAGAAATATTGTGTCTGTTACTAGTAATTATTCAATTGTAATGAATAAATTAATTATGATTAATTATGATTTATGATTTTGATAATGATGATGAAAAATGTATAAGGGTAGGAGAAAATGCTCACTGAGTTCATTCACCACCTTATTGAGATCATGTGTACAAAAAATCGAAGCAAATGAACCGCGGGAAGATGATTAAACAGAAGGATTTGTAGATACAGTAATTAATGATAATCGACTTTAATTATAAATTCATATTTGACCTTGAACTTGACCTTGACCTTATTTTCTTTTGTATTTTATTTTTTTATTATTTTTTAAACAAACACATAAACAAACATGACAACACACGATAAGATATACAAGCATTAGTTGACAGTGCACATCCAATGAAATCACATTTTAGTTAATTGTCTTATACAGGATATACCCTTAATACCTGTTATCTAAAAACCTACACACATATTGTTGTGAAGGGCCAGATTAAAGCTGAGAATCTACGTTTATTGTTTTATATACCTTGTATATTATTTATATATACAAGTTATATCCCTTTAAGCTTGCGTTTGAATCCTAGTAATATTCACTTTCCTCGTTGGATAATGCCCCTGACGGTGGCGCCAGGCAGTCTCGCACTCAGACAGGTTCAAGGGCGAGTCTGGGCAAGTCGGGACATGCCCTTGGCAGCGCATTGATTCCGGGCAAGTGGTTAGGTTTGGCACTAGAAAGCCACTTAAGTATATATATCGTGGCAGGTGCGAACAGCGGTGTGTGTTCGGCGTTCGGTAAAACAGTGAAGTGCAAGCAGTTCGTCTAAACAGAGCGTTGAGAACCACGTGCGAAGTGAATAGTAAAAGTGTCAGAGTTAATGCAGTAACGTCAAGTTCGACTTAGCTTAATGTGAAGTAAAGAGTCGTTATTTATTGTGCATCGTGCCAACAGCAGTTCGTTCGTGTGTAGCATTACCCAGCAGTTCGTTCGTTTAGCTAGTGGAACCTTAGCCAGTGTGCGTGGACTAAATACATTGGTGCCAGTACACGAGGAGGGCCTAGTCGGAGAACCTACTGGACATGTGCATATTGGAACCGACGGCGGCGATTGCAGAACCAGTATTGGTTGGATTATAGTGATTGTGGAACGTACTACCTGGAGAAGAGCATCGTTAATACCCACTGTCGTTTGGATTTAACCACCTTGAGGATCTACTTCAGGCTGGCTTCGTGGACCGAAGCTAGCTGGCTATCGTCATTGCTATCGAGCAATTGGATTACAGTTATTGCTTTGTTGCTGAGCATGTGGATTACAAGGACTGGATTCTATACGAGAACCCCCTTCTTCTTCAATTGAACAGACTGAGTATCCGAACATTCTTCCTTCCTCCAGAGCTTACATCTCTGGGAGGAAACCCCTTGTCTCCAGCGGTACCAGCGTTCCCCCCTATATTGCCATCCTACGCCAGGCGGCGTTTAGTCTAGTACCCCATCGTAGGAATTATTCATTCCAACTGACTTTTGCTACTGACTGACTTATTCATATTCTTCGCCATACAAGCGCAACCTTAATTCCCATCTCTGTACAATTTGCTGCATAATAATAAATACCCTCAATGATATTTCTTTGTCACCGTGCCGTGTTATTCTGAGCGTCTGCCATAATTAGTTGTACTGTCTGGCAAGTAATACTAAGTACATAATTAGCAGTGGTTTAATCTATCACAATCTTTAATACAGTCAGGGTTTTGTAACCCCTCAGTTACAATTGGTCCTTCGAGCCGGAGGGTATCAGTAATCTTAATATCATATTAATAGTGATATGGCCAGCGGCGGACACTCTCCAGACGGCTCTCCCAAACTAGAGCGCCCTAGGCGCAAACGTCAGCCCCCTCCACACCTGGAGGACTACGCTTTCGTTTTACCTCCTAGCTTATCTAAAAAGACGCTAAGCACGGATAAAACTGATAGCTTAAGCATGCCCAATCCTATCGACTTGTCGGCCCCACCAGTAGAGACCCCAGTGGGTTCAAACGAAACTGACTTAGCTCACGGGGGGAACAAGCGGGACATGACGTGACTATACCCAAAGATAGCGCCACCGGGATAGACCCCGGAGCACCAAAGGATAAAGACAGCGCCACCGATATGGACCTCGGAACGCAAGAGACCCAAGAGCGCCCACCCGAGATAGACCTCGGCGCGCACCCAAGAGAAGAGTACCGCGTCTTAGAGATGGACCTCGGAGCGCGCCAAGAGAACAGGTCACCACCAAGTCCTGTCAGTGCCCGAGCACCTCCATCAGCGTCATCCCCCAGCGAGGCTGACCAGAGACTAGCGCAAGCCTTAATCGCCACGCTGACAGCTTCAACCGAAAGAGACCGTATCCAGGGTGAGCGCGACAATCTCCAAGCGCAACAACAGAGTGAGCGCGAGCATTCTGCACTGGAAAGAGAACGTCTCCAAGCGCAACAACAGAACGAGCGAGACCGCATCAGACTGGAAGAGAGGCGCCTCCAGGTTGAAGAAAACATTCAACGAGACCGCGCCAATACACAGCGCGAAGCGGAGCGAGACCGTTAATTAATGAAGATGATTAAAGAGAATGATTTTTTGTTTTACATTTTAAATATATGATTTAAAACCATTATGTCTCTGTTTGTACCTGTTTTAATAGATTGTAGTATTTTGTATCTTGTATATTTTATTAACTGTTTTTATATACTTGTTTTAATAATAATTGATAAATGTCTTTATGTATCTTTTATTATTCAAATTATTATTATTAATAATAATAATAATAATAATAATAATAATAATAATAATAATAATAATAATAATAATAATAATAATAATAATAATAATAATAATAATAATAATAATAATAATAATAATAATAATAATAATAATAATAATAATAATATAATAATAATAATAATAATAATAATAATAATAATAATAATAATAATAATAATAATAATAATAATAATAATAATAATAATAATAATAATAATAATAATAATAATAATAATAATAATAATAATAATAATAATAATAATAATAATAATAATAATAATAATAATAATAATAATAATAATAATAATAATAATAATAATAATAATAATAATAATAATAATAATAATAATAATATAATAATATAATAATATTATAATAATTATAATAATTATAATAATAATAATAATAATAATAATAATAATAATAATTATTATTATTATTATTATTATTATTATTATTATTATTATTATTATTATTATTATTATTATTATTATTATTATTATTATTATTAATTATTATTATTATTATTATTATTATTATATTATTATTATTATTATTATTATTGTTATTATTATTATTATATTATTATTATTATTATTATTATTATTATTATTATTATTATTATTATTATTATTATTATTATTAATTATTATTATAGTATTATTATTATTATTATTAGTATTTTTAAGTTATTTTAAACTGTCTCAACATCATTATGAATGAGGACCTGCCCTCAACAACTTTCCAGGATAAATAAAGCAATAATAATTCTGTTGCCATGTCCCTTTAATCCTGAGAGATGATATGACCTCCTCTTGGCATTTATGCAATGAAACTATAAAAAAAGGAGGGGTCATCTAGTCAGAATACCAGCGTTCTATACCAAGGAAACTATAAACGAAGGAAGGGTCATCACATCAAGAATACCAGCGTTCATATACCAAGGAAACTATTAAAACAAAGGAGGGGTCATCTAGTCAGAATACCAGCGTTCTATACCAAGGAGACTATAAAAGAAGGAAGGGTCATCACGTCAGAACACCAGCGTTCTATACCAAGGAAACTATAAAAGAAGGAAGGGTCATCACATCAGAACACCAGCGTTCTATACCAAGGAAACTATAAAAGAAGTAAGGGTCATCACGTCAGAACACCAGCGTTCTATACCAAGGAAACTATAAAAGAAGGAAGGGTCATCACGTTAGAATACCAGCGTTCTATGCTCTGCTTTTCTATTGAAGCCAGAACAATTCTAAATATAGGCAGCTATCTGAGGAAATATACATTAACCAATATATCATTGATTCTGACATCCGAGGTAATAACCTGTTTAACCGGCCGATGGTTGCTATGGTAACGGTTAATAGAATCCAAATAACGAATTCCACTTATAACACCCCCACCCTCCCAATGTGTCCAGGGTGCGTGATTACATATGCACGCCGGCATTTCTCGGAGACGCTCTCTGATTGGCACTGACTGACGCTCTCTGATTGGCCACTGACGTGTTTGCCCAATCCGTGACGAGCTGTGTCTTTGTTATTTCCTCGTCAAACAGCCTGCAAACATGGCGTTCTATCGCCATGCTCTAAGACAAACTCTAACCTTAACCAACTTCAAAAGAGTGCCTAAGCTTAACCATCGAAAGAACTTGCCGTCACGCTCTAAGACAAATTCTAACCTTAACCAACTTCGAAGAGTGCCTAAACTTAACCAGTGTAGAAACAGGCGTCGGCCAATAAGAGAGCGTCTCCGAGAAATGCGGCGTGCATATATAATCACGCGTCCAGGGTTAGTGGAGGTGGCGGTTAGCTCCAAGATGGCCGCCCTTGTGTGACCCAGTGACACACTTCCTGTCCCATTTGTCTGAGAGAACCCTGAGATGGGCGTGTCAGCCAGGGTCTGACAGTTACTGTGTGTGTGTGTGTGTGGGTCACGTGCATCTCCAGGTCAACTTAGTGTTTACTCTGAATAGTGTCTCTGAATAATTGATTACCAATCGCATTCAAAACATGCACAAACACGCACACACTGTGGCAACTCCTAGAGTAGATTTAATTATTTGTTGTTATTTCATATCAAGATATAACCCACAATATCTCTCCCTCTCTCTCTTTCGCTCTGTCATTTTGTCTCTCTCTCACTCCTTCTCCCTCTGTGTCTTTTTGTCTCTCTCCCTCTCTTTCTTCCCCCCCCCCCCCCTCTCTCTCTCTCTCTCTCTCTCTCTCTCTCACTCTCTCTCTCTCTCTCTCTCTCTCTCTCTCTCTCTCTCTCTCTCTCTCTCTCTCTCTCTCTCTCTCTCTCTCTCTCTCTCTCTCTCTCTCTCTCTCTCTCTCAGTAGAAATATTTTACTGTGGACCAGGAGGGTGAATGTCCATTTTCGATACAATACGTATAATATGTACAATACATACAATACGTACATATATTACTTATGGTACATATATATATGTGTGTGTGTACTGTATGTGTCAGAGCCACTCTCTGACACATAATAGCTGTGTGTGTGTGTTTGTGTGAGTGTGTTTGTGTGTGTGTGTGTGTGTGTGTGTGTGTGTGTGTGTGTGTGTGTGTGTGTGTGTGTGTGTGTGTGTGTGTGTGTGTGTGTGTGTGTGTGTGTGTGTGTGTGTGTGTGTGTGTGTGTGTGTGTGTGTGTGTGTGTGTGTGTGTGTGTGTGTGTGTGTGTGGTGACCTCTGTGCTGAAGTGTTCTGTTAGTTCTGCTAATCTGTTAAATGATGATGTTTGCTCCACCCAGGAAGGAGTAGAGTAAGGACTGTGTGTGTGTGTGTGTGTGTGTGTGTGTGTATTAGCTATGCATGAGCTATGTATGAGCATGCAAGTGTAAGCATGAATCTTACGCACGCACACGTGTATGTGTGAGGGTGTGCATTCCTTTTTTGAGCCTGCATAACTGTGTGTTTATGTGTGTGTGTTAGCTATGCATGGATGAACACGGGCTTGTTGCAATTGCATGTGTGTGTGTGTGTGTGTGAGTGTGTGTAAGTATGTCTATGTGTGTGTGTGTTAATGTGGGCTGGGCTGATGTGTTTCTGTCCAATCATCCAGTGACCCAGTTCTCTCTCTCTCTACTGTATCTCTCTCTCTGTCTGTCTCTGTTTCACTCTCTCTGTCTCTCTCTCATCTCGCTCTCTTTGTGTCTCTCTCTGCTTCTCTTTCTGTCTCTCTCTCTCTCCCTCTTTATCTCATTCTGTGTTTGTAATGGCGTCACTCCATCATCATGTCCAGTTTCTCAGCATGTATTAGGGGAGATATGTCTCCATTTAACTGTTAATTCAGGCCATGGACAGTTCCATTAATATTGTGAATTAAAATGACAGTTCCATTAATATTATGAATGAAAAGGACAGTTCCATTAATATTATGAATGAAAAGGACCAAGTCTTCTCCCAGAGCCAGAAACGACAGATGTCATCAAGGAGCATTGCGTTAATCAACAGGAAAGTACATTTATAGATTTGTGGGAAGAGAGAGAGAGAGAGAGAGACACAACACACACACACACACACACACAGAGAAAGAGACAGAGAGAGAGTCACACACACAGAGAAAGGAAAACAGAGAGAGAGAAATATGGAGAGAAAGAGACAGAGGGTGAAAGAGAGATGGAGAAAGAGGGAGAGAGAGACAAAGAGAGAGATAGAGATAGAACACACCTTACACCTTACTTTGGTGAGCAGCGATACAAAGAGCCTCCATGCTCAGTCAGCCTGGGTCAATAAACACAATGCCTGTTAATACCTGTATGTGTTCTCAGGGAAATATGGTGAGAAACACATTTCTAAACAGGTGTTGAGGTGGAAGGAGCAGTTGAGTGTTCTGGTGAGATGGTGTTTCCAGATCTTCAGTTGAGTGTGTTCTGGCTAGGAGAAGGCAGTGGAGAAGAGATGGGTCTTGAGGCGGGATTTGGAAAACTGAGAGACTCTGCGTCTATAATATCTTGGGGGAGAGTTCCAGAGCCTGGGAGAGAGACTCTGAGTCCCTAATGTCTTGGAGGAGAGAGTTCCAGAGCCTGGGAGAGAGACTCTGAGTCTCTAATGTCTTGGAGGAGAGAGTTCCAGAGCCTGGGAGAGAGACTCTGAGTCTCTAATGTCTTGGGGGAGAGTTCCAGAGCCTGGGAAAGAGACTCTGAGTCTCTAATGTCTTGGGGGATAGAGTTCCAGAGCCTGGGAGAGAGACTCTGAGTCTCTAATGTCTTGGGGGATAGAGTTCCAGAGCATGGGAGAGAGACTCTGAGTCTCTAATGTCTTGGGGGATAGAGTTCCAGAGCCTGGGAGAGAGACTCTGAGTCTCTAATGTCTTGGGGAAGATTCCAGAGCCTGGGAGAGAGACTCTGAGTCTCTAATGTCTTGGGGGAGAGAGTTCCAGAGCCTGGGAGAGAGACTCTGAGTCTCTAATGTCTTGGGGGAGAGTTCCAGAGCCTGGGAGAGAGTCTCTAATGTAAGATAAGATAAGATAAGATATTCCTTTATTGGGGAAATTCAGGCATCATAGCAGCATGGGGGATGGGGGGGGGGGGGGTACAGGTAGTAAAAACAACACAAGCAGTGTAAACAAATAAGTCAAAATAATTTACTATCTACCTGTCTAACTAACTGAAATATACGATATTCACAGTATTCACAGTATCGCCTTACCTTACCTTACCTTACTCGCCTAGTCCACCCTCGTCCACTCCCGAATTACCACACCCGGTCAGCCACACATATCCTGGTAAACGCCCCCCATGCCAACTCCTCACAAGGCTGTTCCTCCTTTCAGTACGCAGCAGCTGATAGCTGGAACACAATACAAAAAACCTTAATATGGAAACGTTTATTTCAATTAGATTGTTTAAGGAAACTTTAACAAACTCCCTAGAGCACTCATGTAGATGTTTCTCCATGTGCTAACACCATGGTGCCACTATTGTTCTGTTGTCCGCCAGTTGTTGTTCAGTTCAGTTGTTGCTCTGTATGTATGTCCTGCCTTTTTAATAATGTTCCTTTGTGTTTTATTTTTATTTATTTTATTTTATCCCCCATCCCCTTTCCCCTAGGGGGCTTTTTACCCCCAAATAGGCCGTTATTGAAAATAAGAACTTGTTCTTAATTAACCTGCCTATTCAAATAAAGGTTTGATGATGATGATGATGATTGCATAAGGTGCAGTATGCATGAGCTAGTGTTAAAATGTACTATCTAACTAACTGAAATGAAATATACAGTATTCACAGTATCACAGTATTCACATAAGGTGCAGTATGCATAATGTAGTGTTATTGTCCTTTTTAGCTCCCTATTAGTTCTAGTTGGATGTCTGGCTGCCGTCACCATCACGTGGGAGTGGGCCGGGCGTACACGCGGGAGGGGGGATTGCGTAGGGATTGGGGGTGGGGGAGGCCGCTTGCCCCTCTTATCTCCCAGAGGGCCTTCGACTCCCGCATCTCCCTGGTTCGACCTTGGTTCAGGAATTTGTTTTGGCTGACTGACTGGCACATTTATCCCAGCCACGTCACTTTAAATTTGATTTGAATAGAGTGAGATATAACTCTATTGATTTGAGTGGAGTGAGTTTTAACAACTCCATCCAAATGACTGAATGCATTATTAGTCCAAGTGTCCAAGTGTCTTAATCAGTTCATTTTGGTAGGTCCTGTGCGCGGTAAACAGATCCAAAATCTTCTTATTGCAGTCCAAAAGCTTCGATAATCCAAAAATTACCACGTCTTCAAGTTGGTAGCCCGATTTATGATGTCCCAAGAGACAGAGAGGGTTAGCCTTATTCTGCTTCTTGACGAAAATATGCAATCCACTGATTAGATCCATTTAGAGTTGATTTATTTTATTGTGAACCATTTAACTAACTAACACAACTAACCATGATGGTATCTTTTTCTCTTAACCTCTTAAGCATCGGACGGCCCGACAGCGGGCCGCCGCGCACGTCGCGGCACTTTGCCCGGGTCTGTCGGCGCCGGGCTGCGTTTTCGCCAATCAACCAATAGATTGTTGTAAAGTAGAATTTTCCACTTTTCGATCGCCACCACACTCAACCTATTGCGTGATTCCATTCGTTACAAGACTAAACATCCGGCAAGCGTCATTTGACAAGCCGTTCGGACGAGTGACCACGTCCGGTTATGAACGGTCCTGATTCTCCTGAACTAACCAGTCACAGCTGATTGCGAAAATGATTGACCACACCGTTGTAGCCAAGGAGCGTCTGCTCCGAAAGCAATCCCAGACGGGCGCTGAGAGTGGGGGAAGGTGACACAAGAAGATGAAGAAGTACATTGTGTTGACGAGAGCCTCTGAATGAATGGTAGCGGACGGCCATTTTGGATAATCATGTCGAATTTTTACCGGTACACGCATTACAAAAACCTTTGTAAAACATTCATTTTCCATGGGATTTTTATAAACTTTGGACCTGTACTACAGAAAACCTTTACTTCAGTGTGTTCAAACCTCTGTTAAAGGGGACATGCATTATAAATGGCTTTTTTCAGTGTTTAGCATTGTTTTATAGTAATATGGGTTAGTATCAATGGGTCTGTGTCTCTAAATACCATATTGGCGGATTGCTCTCATTCAGTTGAGACAATTTCCTCCTCCGGTGAATTAGGTCATTCTGATTTGACTCGCTCGGTGACGTAACTGGGATCTGGTGGAGCTGATTGTGATCTGATTGGCTCTGTGGTTGGAGCCAATGCTAGGGTGACCAAACGTCCTCTTTTGCCCGGACATGTCCTCTTTTCACGCCCTGTCCGGGCCGTCCGGGGGGGGTTTATAAATTCATGATAATGTCCGGCTTTCACGGACCGTTTGCATATACTTAAATTGACTGGCGCATTGCACAGAATACTACGGTAATCTGTTGCGTGTGTGACGTAATCCCTGAGAAGCTTTGTGGGCGGCTCTACAACTACGCTCACAAACAGAGGAAGAGAACGGATACACGCAGAGGGGACAGAGCGCACCGCAGCTCACGTTCACAATGCCAAAGAATGTACTGGAAAACAGAGGATGCTGTAAAGTAAATGCAGCGGAGGGAGGGTGCGTTTGCATTTCATACTCTGAAACATCACAATCTATGGATTGCACAAGTGCCTTGCTAAAAAAGGCATTTCCAGACTCTGACACTGCCAAAAAGTTCAGTAGTGCGCGCACTAAATCCGAAGCCAATTGTTATAGCGCCCCACTCGACTCGATTGACATGAAGCACTCAAATCAAACCACGGAGCAGTGAAAATATTCCCAATCATAATACAGTACTTTGACTGGAAGAGGGGTGGGCATGCAAACAAAATGAATCGAGGTTAAATACATCAAATGAGATCATTGAAACATGGCAAGAAAAAAACGAAATTTGTCTGAAAAATATATTTGTTAACTGGATTTTCTATTATTTCATATATTTTGTTATTTATTTTTGTCCAGTAAGACTTGAGAAGAGAGCTATTATTTTGTTACAGGTTGATTTTTAAGTTATTATTGTGCCATTGAGATTTGTCTAGGCATAATCAAGCATGCTGATTGTTGAGTAACTTTGGTTTGGTGTGTTTTGGTTATAGAGAGATATTGTTGTGTTATATACAGTATATCAAAGCAGGGTAGCCGGACCAGCACTCACAGGTTCAATGTTTTTTATTGGCAGCCTGAATCAAAAGCAGACATGTTTCGGACAATGTCCTTCATCAGTGGTATGCCAGTGGTATGGCATACCACTGATGAAGGACATTGTCCGAAACATGTCTGCTTTTGATTCAGGCTGCCAATAAAAAACATTGAACCTGTGAGTGCTGGTCCGGCTACCCTGCTTTGATATACTGAACTTTATGGGATTACAGCACCCAGTGTGAGAACTTGTGAGCGCGGTCTAACTTGACTATAATTATGTGTTATATACAGTAAAATAATACTTGTATATCCATAGAGAGGAGGCATACTTTAAATATATTAAAACAATAATGCATCTTTGAGTAAACGTTGAGTATCATCAGGCATGCGTTGCTCATGGGACGGGGGTTGCACACCGTGCAACCAGTCTGTGAGCAGAAGCACGCACATGCACGGATGTGCACATGCACACGCGTGCACACAGGAATGTGCTGCACTCGACTGATGAGCCAACTCGCTAAGTACTACTTTGCATAACAATATGGCCGGTCGTCAGGTGTGTTCAAATACGTTCTCAGATACATTCACACAAAACTTGTGAATGAAATGTGTTACATTCCATTCGTAGAGGCAATTAGGCACTGTCTTTAGTCTGTGCTATGCGAGGGAACATCTATGCGCATGCGCGGGAGCGTGCGCACGCGGCATCATTAAAACATAGTGCAACCAGTCGTCCCATGAGCAACGCATGCTTGAGTATCATTAAGTATCTCGAGGCTGGGGGGACATGTCCTCTTTTTTGGAAATCAAAATATGGTCATCCTAGCCAATGCCCACCCACAATCTACCTAGAGCAGACCAAAGAAGTGCAGTGACTTAGCCTAACGTAAATAATATGAGCAAAACATGCAGGCCATGTGCTGTTCCTGGCTGTTAAGCTGCTAATACGTCTTTGCACATTTTTCCTGAGGAAGCAATGGACCAAGTTCGTTTTTGGATTTTTGCAAAGACAGCCATGATTTCCTGGCTGTTGCTAAAGAAGGGAACTGGCCTGTAAGTCTTTGAGACCGAAAGAAAGCATAGAATCAGTAAGTACATACAGTACGTCGTAATTTGTTAATTAGTAGTAGGACCTCGTTCATTCATCCGTTTGTGTATTACGGTACTATTCCGTGTGTGTGCGCCAAGACAGTCTTGTGTGTGTGTGCGCGCACGCGTTCTTAGCTCTGTGCTTCCTTGTATGTAGACCTACTTGTGTGTATTGTGAATGAATGATTATATGTTCCTTGTGTGTGTTTGGGGGGAGGATCTTACCTCTGTTTATTGCGCCAAGAAAAAACTTTAGAGCTAGCGTTCTTAGCTCTGTGCTTCGTTGTATATATGTCGACCTAATAATAATAATAATAATAATAATAATAATAATAATAATAATAATAATAATAATAATAATAATAATAATAATAATGCAGGACCTCTTTAGGGTGTCTTTATTCAGCATGCAACGATCTGGACATGCAATTGGAGCGGCACACACACACCGGGATACACACACACACACACATGCATTGTCTTTTTCTCAGTCGCCGATGCGATTGAGTCTCTGCACTTGACCCATCCCGTCGTCCTTCCCCCCATGGGCAGCCGGGAGCAGATAGGGCGTCAACGTGAGCCGCGCCCCGGGGACCAATCCAAGTGCTCCTGCCCGTCTTCGTCAAGGACGCCACAGCGTTAGCGATCTGTTGTTGTGCATGTTTTTCCATTGGGTTTATCTTATCGGGGGGGAAACCCTTGCGAGCACGGGGAGAACATGCAAACTCCACACAGAAAGGCCTGGGAGATCACCCACCTGAGTACCTGGCATCATGGAAACCTGGTTAACCACTACACCACCGTGCCGCTACTACTACTACTACTACTACTACTACTACTACTACTACTACTACTACTACTACTACTACTACTACTACTACTACTACTACTACCTACTTGTGTGTATTGCGAATGAATGATTATGTTCCTAACTAACGTTGTTAGTACAAGTGCTGTGTGTGTGTGTGTGTGTGTGTGTGTGTGTGTGTGTGTGTGTGTGTGTGTGTGTGTGTGTGTGTGTGTGTGTGTGTGTGTGTGTGTGTGTGTGTGTGTGTGTGTGTTAGACGGATTGGGAGAGCAATCTTATTCGAAAATGTATGCTTGAGCCATATTTGTTTGTGTATTAGGTTCACTTTGGAAGAGTAGTATGGCCGGAGCTATTTGGTGGGTGGCTGTCACTCAAAGCATTCTGCTAGTATGGGCAGAGCCCATCCAAATATAGCCTGAAATCCTGAGGCTGGAAAATGAGGCTTTTGAGTACTTCATTAGACATATAAAACAATACATTTGTTTGATTTTTTTTTTACAGATGTGTTCAATAGACTCACAGGAATTGTGTAAATATCCCCAAATAGTGCTAGGAATAGCAATGCATGTCCCCTTTAATCTATTTCATTAGCACTCAAAGTTATTTCTCTTTATTCTGTAAGAAACTTCAGAATGTTACCTTTCAAAAGAGACCAGACTCATGCATGTGCTATAAGTATAAGGTATAATAAATGGCAAATTACTTTGGGTATGCAATCGTCAAAAAAGAAAAGAAAACTAGACCCATTTTGCCTGATGCTTAAAGGGGAACTCCAACATTTTGGGAAATTAGCTTATTTAACATCTTCCCTGGAGTTAGACAAGAAGATACATACCTTTTTTGTCTCTGTGCGTGCATTTTAGCTTTGGGAATAGACGCTCCGTTAGCATAGCTTAGCTTCATCACTGGAAGTGAGGCAGGACAGTAGCCTTACAGTGCCTTACAGTGTATTGCAAGGTCTGACATTGACCAAATTTGATATGCATGACCTTGGTGGGCTCTAGGTCAACTCCTGAAAAGGGGGTCAATGTCAGACCTTGCAATCAAAAGTTAGGGGGTGCACTGAAATTATGGCAAGGGTTATTAGCCCCCTAACTTTTGATTGCAAAGTCTGACATTGACCCCCTTTTCAGGAGTTGACCTAGAGCCCACCAAGGTCATGCATATCAAGTTTGGTCAATGTGATAGAGTGCTCTGTGAACTTGCATCTAGGATTGTCGTTCATTTACGGGTACCTCTAATATAAAAGACAAATGGTGATGGGGTTTGTGGATGAGCACCTGGATTTTGTAATTGATTTTGTTAAGCATACATGTCCAATCGTAGGGTTACATGACGACAGAGTCATGAACCTTGTTCATCTTTTGAGTCCTTCAATTTGTCTTTTGAGTCCTTCAACATGTCTTTTTAGACCTTCAAAGTGTCTTTTGAGTCTTGCAACGTCTCTTTTGGCATCTTGTTGATGATCTGGTATTTTCATTACCTTCAATAAAGTAAGAAATGGAGACAGAATTCACAGTGGCATGGTGGAGCTGCCATCTTGGTTGGTGATGTCACTGAGTCACTGAGCCCCCGATACAGTTTCTAGCGAGAAATTGAGGGTTTCTCAGATTAGATGTAGCAAACACTGTGCTTCAAAATATCTCTACCCTGCTCCACCTACAGTAGCAAAATGTCTACCCTGCTCCATCTCTACCCTGCTCCACCTAGCGACATCTCTACCCTGCTACACCTACAGTAGCAAAACATCTACCCTGCTCCACCTAGCAACAGCTCTACCCTGCTACACCTACAGTAGCAAAACATCTACCCTGCTCCACCTAGCAACATATCTACCCTGCTCCACCTAGCAACATCTCTACCCTGCTCCACCTAGCAACAGCTCTACCATGCTCCATCTAGCAACAGCTCTACCCTGCTCCACCTAGCAACATATCTACCCTGCTCCACCTAGCAACATCTCTACCCTGCTCCACCTAGCAACAGCTCTACCATGCTCCATCTAGCAACAGCTCTACCCTGCTCTACCTAGCAACATATCTACCCTGCTCCACCTAGCAACATATCTACCCTGCTCCACCTAGCAAAACATCTACCCTGCTCCACCTAGCAACAGCTCTACCCTGCTCCACCTAGCAACATATCTACCCTGCTCCACCTAGCAACATATCTACCCTGCTCCACCTAGCAAAACATCTACCCTGCTCCACCTAGCAACAGCTCTACCCTGCTCCACCTAGCAACATATCTACCCTGCTCCACCTAGCAACATATCTACCCTGCTCTACCTAGCAACAGCTCTACCCTGCTCCGCCTAGCAACATATCTACGCTGCTCCACCTAGCAACATATCTACCCTGCTCCACCTAGCAACATCTCTACCCTGCTCTATCTAGCAACAGCTCTACCCTGCTCTATCTAGCAACAGCTCTACCCTGCTCTATCTAGCAACAGCTTTACCCTGCTCTATCTAGCAACAGCTCTACCCTGCTCCACCTAGCAATATATCTACCCTGCTCTACCTAGCAACAGCTCTACCCTGCTCCACCTAGCAATATCTCTACCCTGCTCCACCTGGCAATATATCTACCCTGCTCCACCTAGCAACATATCTACCCTGCTACACCTAGCAACAGCTATTGCAATGGCCATGATTCTCTCTCTGTTCTTTCTTCATCCCTATCCATCTCTTCCTGCCTCTCTCTTCATCCCTATCCCTCTCTTCCTTCCTCTCTCTCTCTTCCCCTCTCCCCCTCTCTCTCTCTCTCTCTCTCTCTCCCCCCCTATCTCTCCTTTCTCTTCTCCTTCCTTCTCTCCCTCCTGCTCTCTCTCCCTACATCTCTCTCTACCTTTCCTCTCTTTCTATTATCGCCATCTCCATCCCTCTCTCTCACTGGCTACTGTGAAGGGAATAATTTAGATATATTTACACACATACAGGTGTAGTGACACACATGTGCATGCACGCACACACACACACGCACACACACACATGCATGCATGCACGCACGCACGCACTCACACACACACACACACACACACACACACACACACACACACACACACACACACACACACACACACACACACACACACACACACACACACACACACACACACACACACACACACACACACACACACACACACACACACACACACACACACACACACACACACACACCCACACACAGTTCATACAGCTCACAGCTCCAGTTTAGCAGATCAGATGTCAGAAGATAAGACTCTTCTTTCTCCCAGAAATCATTTTCATAAAGAGACCTTTCTGTTGCCATGGTGATGACTTGACATCGCCAGTGAGACGGAGAACATTTCCATGTAATTACTCAGGTTGAGAGATCACTCCTGAAAGGCAGTGGTGGAAAGTAGCTAAAAACAGTAAGTGGAGGACGTGCCAAATAAGACACATATCATAAAACCATGCAACAGAAATTAATTTAGTTCAGTTTGTTTGTCGTTGTTTGTTTTTCTAAATGGAGGAATTTACCCTCAGGCACTGGCAAAGAGATTAAATTAACGTTTCTCAACAGACGGATTTACTTTCAAACGGATGATTCTTGAAATATAATGCAATCCTTTGCTGCTCCCTTTTTAATCACGTAGGGTTGTGACCAAATGCAGGACATTAAAGTAATACTGAATACAATTTGTACAAATAATGTTTACATAATAAGATTAGAGATTAGATTCAAATGTATTGTCATCATACAGTACAGCACAAGTACAGTACAACGGAAATAAGTTTGGCATCCAACCAGAGTGCAAATGTAACAGTAAAGTGCAATAGTAATATACAATGTACAGGTGATTAAACTAGGTTTAAAATGTATAAATGATTTCAATCAGGCTTCAGAGCATGCCACAGCACTGAAGCCGCTCTCACCAAAATGATCGGTGACCTCAGATTAAACTCTGATGCTAACAAGGTCTCAATTCTCGTCCTCTTAGACCTAAGTGCTGCTTTCATAAAATCCTAATTAATAGTGGGTCTCTCTGAGTTAAATTGGTTCACAACATATATTAAAGGGAGACAATACTATGTCAAGCTTGGAGATCATGTATCTGAGAAACATGACACCTCCTTTGGAGTTCCACAGGGGAGCTGCCTCGGTCCACTATTGTTCTCCCTATAATGCTATCACTTGGGGATATCATCAGAGAACACAATGTATGCTTCCATAGTTACGCAGATGACACACAACTGTACATCTCCATTGAACCAAATGACGGTACAGCCATAAATGGTTGAGCAATAACTTCCTAAAATTAAACAAAGACAAAACTGAAATCATACTAGTCGGCCCTGGAACAAAACGATAAATGCTACTGAAAAACATGGGAACGCTTATTCCTTGGATTAAACCTGAAGTTAAAAGTATTGGTATCATCATAGACTCAGATTTAAACTTTAAAGCACACATTAACAAGGTCACAAAAACGTCATTCTTCCATCTTAGAAATATAGCCAAAGTACGACCGTTTATAAAACAAAAGGATGCTGAAAAACTGATCCGTGCTTTAATTTCAAGCAGAACGGATTACTGTAATGCACTTTTTACCGGCCTCCCAAAAAAAAACATGGGGAGACTTCAGCTCATCCAAAACTCTGCAGCTAGACTACTAACCAGAACCAAGAGGAGAGAGCACATTACTCCAGTGTTATATACTCTACACTGGCTACCGCTACCTTTCAGAATTTATTTTAAGGTGCTTGTATACAAAGTACTAAATGGAACAGGACCAAGCTACATTGCAAATTCCCTTATTAATTATATACCCCCAAGAACCCTATGATCATCCACCACTTGTTTACTAAATGTTCCCAACAATAGCCAGAAGAAGATTGGGGATGCAGCCTTTGCTAGTTACGCACCAACGCTGTGGAACACAATAATTATGGAGATTAGTGAAACTTATCTTTTCACCTTTGCCTTTTAATATGGATAACATTTGAATACATGATTATTGTATTGTATATGAGAGCTGGCGGGTATTAATATGTACAGTGATACAGGTATATAGACTCTATGCTGGTAAGTCATACTGTAATGTATAATGTATAAATCGTCCAGTTCCATAAGACCGCGTTCTCCATACGGTGGCCGGTGTTTGGGGCAACTGGTGATGATATGTTCCACAGTCTGTGCAGGGGCTCCACACTCGCATGAGGCACTGTCCTTGAGGCCCCACCTCTTCATTGAGGCGCCGTGGCGTAGCATGTTTTACTTATTCCACTTACAGTACAGGCTAAGTAGGTCAAATAAGCCAAATGGCTGAGAAGCAGAAACACTGCAGCATAGACATGATGTCATTGTTGTTACTGGGTGCTGACCTAACAAATCTGGTAAATTGAAGACAAATGTTTCAGTTCAGTTCAGTTCAGAGTTTTTTATTTGCCACATGGAATAATACAATCATAGTTTCTTCATAAAAAAATCATAAATAGCCATTCCATGGACAAAAGGAGCAGGAAGAAGAATAAATCTTATAATTACCTGCCCCTTATTCCTAAACTAACATGTATTTTCTTAATGGTCGGCGTATAACCTTATTTACACAAATAATCATTTATACCATTATAAAAGAAACACAATCCACAGTTAAACAAGAAAAATTTAAATAATAATAATAATGATAAAGAATAAAAAAGAAAAGAAAGTGAAGAGAAAAAAAAAGATCTCACTATTCAGATCACATTTTGATTTTCATACTGACTAAATATTTTTTTTTTATAAATTTTTTTGAATTGATAAACACTGTTACATCCCTTAAGCTCGCTATGGAGAGAATTCCATAACTTTACACCAATAACTGAAGGACACATCTGTTTAAGTGTGGTACGTGCAAACTGATGTTTAAAATTGTATTTTCTCCTACTAAACTCACTTTCTAAATGAAAAAGATTTTGTAGTTTTTCTGGCAGTGTATTATTTCTTGCCCTAAACATAATTAACATTGTTTGAAACTTAACCATGTCTTCAAGTTTAATTATTCTAGATTTAATAAATTATATATTTGTGTGTTCTCGATAACTCACTTTATGTGTGATTCGTACAGCCCTCTTCTGTAGTATATATAATGGTTTTATATTTGTCCCATAAGTATTCCCCCATACTTCAACACAATAACTGATATAAGGTGAGATGAGTGAGCAGTAGAGTGTTCTCATTGCCTCATACTCTAACACATCCTTTACTTTATTCATAACAAAAATACTCTTGGACATCTTTTTTTTAACGTGTGCTATGTGCGATTTCCATGTTAATTTATCATCCATAATCACACCAAGAAAACGAAATTCATTAACTCTCTCTATATCAGCTCCATCTATGGTCAGTACTATATTTTCATCTAGTTTTCGATTGCCAAAAATCATAAATTTAGTTTTTTTCAGATTCAGTGATAGCTTATTTACATCAAACCATTTCTTTAGCTTTGTCATTTCATACACAATATATTCAGCTAGTTCCTTTAAATTATTTCCAGAACAAAAAAAATGTGTATCATCAGCAAACAAGACAAACTGTAATAGTTTTGAAACATCACAAATATCATTAATATATAAAAGAAAGAGTTTGGGCCCCAAAACCGAACCTTGCGGTACCCCACATTCAATCTTCATGAGCTCAGATTTTACATCTGCCAACTGCACATATTGTTGCCTATTGTGGAGATAACTACTCAACCATTCAAGAACCATTCCTCTCACACCATATGAACGTAATTTGGAAATTAGAATATTATGATCTAAGGTATCAAATGCCTTTTTTAAATCAATAAACACCCCTATTGTTAATTTCCTTTTATCTGTTGCTGTTGTTATTTCTTCAATAATATTCATTAAGGCAGTCGCTGTTGATCTGTTTTGCCTAAAGCCATACTGGCTTTCGCTCAGCAGTTTATTCTTTTCCACAAAACCATCTAACTTATGCGAAAACAGTTTTTCAAGCACTTTCGAGAACTGTGAGAGCAATGACACTGGTCTATAGTTAGTGAAGCTGTGCTTATCTCCTACTTTGTAAAGTGGGATCACCTTTGCTACCTTCATCCTGTCTGGAAAAATACCTGTCTGAAAAGAAAGATTACAAATATAACAGAGAGGTTTGATTATACAATCAATTGTCTTCTTCACTATAATCATATCTATCCCATCACTGTCAATGGATGTCTTATTCTTTGACTTTAATACAATGGACATGATTTCTGCTTCACTGACATTTCCTAAAAACATAGACTGCAGTACTTTACTATCTCCTCTCCATCCTTCCTGTAATGGTTCATTGTGTTTTTGAATGGCATCTGCCAAATTTGGCCCCACATTCACAAAAAAAGAGTTGAATTCATTAACCACCTCATTCATGTTTTTTATAGTCTTACTAATGAAATGGCTAGGCATTGTTATGGACGCTGATTTATTTCCCATTACCTTATTTAGAATGTCCCATGTGCCCTTTATATTATTTTTATTTTCGCCTAACAATCTATTGTAATAATCTTTCTTGGCCCGTCTCATAATGAATACTAACTTATTCTTATACACTTTGTATTTAGTTTCAGCAGCCTTTTTTCTACATTTGATAAAATCTCTATACAGTTTGTTTTTCTTTTTACATGCATTCTCTAACCCCTTTGTTATCCATGGTTTTCTATTGTCATTACTTCTTTGTTTATGTTGAACCATTGGGCAGTGCCTATCGTAAAGTGTCCGATAGATATCCAAAAAAGTATTGTAAGCAGCATTGACGTCTTCTACATAGACCCCCTTCCATTCCTCATTCAAAAGATCATTCCTGAACATGTTTACAGCATCATCCCTTCTTAACCTTTTATATCTGTACCCATCCTCCTCCTTTGTTCTCTTCAATTGACAATCAAAAGTAACAAAAACAGGTAAGTGGTCACTTATATCATTTATGACTAATCCACTTATGATGTTATCCTTAAAGCTATTAATAAAAATATTATCTATTAATGTAGCAGAGGTTTCTGTTATTCTACTTGGCTTGCTGATCAGTGGATATAACCCTCTTCCATACAATAATTCAAGAAAATCTGCTGAAGCCTTGTGCTTAGAAACCTTTAGTAGGTCAATATTATAATCTCCACAAATAATAAATGTCTTATTTCCGTTTACCCTACTCAACAAATCATCCAATGTATCTGTAAATGTTTCTATCTTTGACCCAGGTCTCCTGTATATACAAGTAACAATTATATTGCTTATTTTTTCCATTTCGATTTCCACCGTTAAACATTCCATTATGTCATCAATAGCCATTGTCATATATCCAACTGGTTTACATTTAAAATCTCCATCCACAAAAAGTGCCACACCTCCTGCTTTCTTACTTGTTCTGTTTATATGATATAGTTCATACCCGTCAATGTGGAAATCAACACCCCTTTCATCCTCCAACCATGTCTCCGATAAGGCTATCAGCTTAAACTTGCCTTTAAGAGTATTCAAATAATCATTAATCTTATCAAAGTTTTTTTGTCAGCACCATGGAGAGTGCTGTGCACCATATACACATTTTCTAAATAGGCCCCTTTGTATTTCCTGTTGCAATGTTTGTTAATACTGTACAGATGCTGACAGGAAATAAACAAGGGCCAACACTGTTCCCCTAGCAACAGAATAGCAACAGAATACCTCTGAAAAGGTATCTGGTAACATAATACTTCTGAAAAGGTCTCTTGTAACTAGGGATGTCCCGATAAATTTTTTTTGCTCCCGATCCAATCCCGATCATGTGATTTTGAGTATCTACCGATACCGATCTTTCCCGATTCGATCTTTCACATTAGTAACCGATTAAAAAAAATATATATATATCTAATTAAACTCTTTTTTATTTATTATACTTTTTTTTCCATCCCAATTTCGCCTTGCCAATTATTCCTTCAATTCTCCCCTCCCCTGTCTCGAACGTTGCTAGACTATGCCTCCCACTGGTCGGCTGCAGTGAGGACCAAGCCTTGCATCACGTGTCCCCTCCGGTACACGAGGAGGCAGCTGTCGCATCTTTTCACCTGAACAGCGCAATCTCTCAGTGGCAAGGAGTAACGCGTGGGAGGCCTACGCTGTCCCCGATACTTCCTGATTCTGCTGTACAGGCGCACCAACCGACCTGTAGGAGTCGCTGTCCACAACGTCCAATCTCCACCCACTGGCTTTCCCACCCCTAACACTGCCAATTGTGTTAGTATGAACGACCAGCCAAGCCAGTAGCAACGCCGAGAGCTGGGCTCGAACCCAGCATCTCCTGCGTTAGTGGCGAGCGCCTTGCCATTAGTAACCGATTTGACGCATTTTTGTCAGAAACTGGCGAAGCGAGACTGTTGCCTCAATAGTCCCTCGAGGGGCTCGAGGTGGCTCGAGCGCCGGTGGCTCACATTACATTCACCCTGAATGTTGATGTTATCCAGGTGAAAAGTTAACTTCATTCAAGCGAGGCATTGCAACCGGAGTAATCTAAAAACTCTGCCTCCAACCTGCTGCTTCATGAGAGCAATGGCGCCATCGTCTGTAAAAATCAGGTGACTGCAAGTTCTGCAACTAGTGGATGTCCCTCATCCTTGACATAAATCATTTGATGTATAATTAAATCAAAGGAAATGCGTTTGTTTTGGCAAAATTCTTCTGCTATGTGTGACAATAAATAAATGAATGATGATATGCAATTTAAAACCAAAACTAAGGCCTCAGTATGAGTTTAAGACGTAAAGGTCTCTGGTAACAGAATACTTCTGAAAAGGTCTCTAGTGACAGAATACTTCTAAAAAAGGTCTCTGGTAACAGAATACTTCTGAAAAGGTCTGTTCATGCTCCACCATGAGGGAGAGTAACCTCTCCAGCTGTAGAGCAGAAACCAGTAAACAAACTGTGCTCAACAACAACGCAGCTCACAGCAGCAGTTGAGGCACTGGCAGGCAGGGAGAGGCTGGTGTGTAGCTGACCATATAGCTGACCATTTAGAGAAATTGCCACATAAAACTCACACAACGATGCAACAGAAAGTCATTTTCAGTTTTTTCGTGTGTTTGTTGTTGTTTGTTTCTCTCAATTGAGGGATTTGCCCTCAAGCACTGGCAAAGACATTAAATGAACGTTTCTCAACAGGCTGTTTTACTCTCAAACGGATGCACTGGCAAGCAGGGAGATGCTGGTGTGTAGCTGCTTTGAGAAATTATTGTATAATTATTGTATGAATTCAATGCAAGAATGAATAATCTTAGAATTAATTAAGGGGGATACATCTTATTCCCTCCGGCAATACAATTTTATGACCAGAGGTAGAGAACCCCCCATCCCCCCAGGCAAATCACACCCTGCTGACACAGATGCCTACACACGCACACACACACACACACACACTCACACACACACACACACACACACACACACACACACACACACACACACACACACACACACACACACACACACACACACACACACACACACACACACACACACACACACACACACACACACACACACACACACACACACACACACACACACACACACACACTACACTAAGGCCCAGTCCCCACGATCACGGGGTATTTTTGACACCGTTATTATTATTTTTTTATTCAAAAAAATAAAACTCTGTCCACACGACTGGTTTAAACCCGCACCGAGTGATGTCATATAATACATGTAGTACAATGCCAAAGCAGTAGGTGGTGATGTAGTTCAAACATGAAGGACATTTCAACCAACCAGAAGGGTTTAGGGTTAATACCGGAAACTGACCTGAAGCCTGGAACACAAACATCCCTCCTTGCTCACAGCCAAACAATTCGCAGCTAAAACAACGTGCAATAAACAAAAAAGGATACATTCACTGTGTGTTCTGCCTCATTTGTTGATGAAACAACCAACATCGACACAATTTACCACCAAGTGCGGAGTTTAGTCTCACAAAAAGATCGCCGATTTTGTTAGCTTACATGCTAACTAATAATGTAGTAACGTTAGGGCTAGTAGTAGAATTAATGGATGTAAACGTTATTTAATACAGTGTAGATGGGTACAATACAATACGGCTCAATACAAACAATTGTTAAGGGGATGCAGACTGTTATAGTTGGGACTGGGTTCCTTATAACAATAACTTGACAACACGTGAGCTTAGTTTAGCCGCAGCTACAGGTTTACTCTGGTCAGGTCAGGAATGCGACAACAGACATCATCAGTCGATCACAACACTCTTCAACACAGACGATACGTTTCGAACAAAAGTTTGTTACAATAATTTTCATATAACGCTACTTGGGACAGCTCTGCTGTAAACACTGGTGTAGCTGGCTCTGCTCTAATCTCTCTACCCCGCGTTCGGTTGCTAACTTGCTATTGTTTGCGACAGTCTGCCATAAACATGGGAAATAATTGCGACAGCTCTCCCGTAAACATGGAAATAACCTCGGTTACTATGCCCATATGTAACCGAGATGCGCGCAAAACTTCACCCTGGACTCCGGTTTTCAAAGACCGCGGTTGCAGTGTAGCAAAACCCCGGTTGTGTGTGGGCGAACAGTGCAACTGCGCACATACAGTACAATCACGGTTACATTAAACCCAGTGTTCGTGTGGATAGCCCCTAAAACTGCCCTACACTGTAATCATAATAATCATAACTACCTACCTCATACTATAGTCTACCCATATACTCTGTATGATAGCATGTACAACAGTGCTGTATTTACCCATATTCTATATTTACTGCATATTCTATATATATATTTGTCTGAATATAACTGCATACAACCCCTTTATATACTTACTCATTGTCATGACTGAGCGAGTTTAACCCAATATGCAAACACAGAGATGATGCAGACAGGTCTTGGTATAACCTAAAGACGGTTACTTTATTATAAGAATGTCCAGGGTAGGGGCGGCTGGGTGGCGCAGCTGACATTGCGCTCGTCACCAACCCACGAGACACCGGTATCGGATCCGGCTGTCGGCGTTGCCTCCGGCTTGGGCCGGCCGTCATACTAACTCAATTGGCAGAGTTAGCGGGTGGAAGTCGATGGGTGGTAATCTGAACGTTGTAAACAGCGACTCCTACAGGTCGGTTGGGGCACCTGAACAGCAAAGTCAGGAAAATGGCGGGGGCAGTGTGAGCCTCCCACACGTTACTCCTCGCCAAATGAGAGTCCGCACTGGCAGGTGAAAAGATGCGACTGGCTGCCTACACATGTATCGGAGGGGACATGCGATGGGCTTCTATCCTCCCTACAACCGGCCAGTGGTGGGGGGCACATGCAAGCAACGTTCAAGACAGGGGAGGGGAGAATTGGCACAGAATGTCCAGGGTAGTTCAAGCAGCGGTCGGTCATAAACCACAGAGATACTCGTACAGTCCAAGCGGTATAAGAAGGAGCGGGGCAGTCACACAAGTGGGGGGTCATACGTGGGATCTGATACTCAAATGGTCCGGGGCATTGGGAAGGAGCAGGGTTGTCAGACAGGCGATGGGTCATACACGGGATCTGGTACTCAACCGGTCCGGGACATGGGCACAGAGAATGGTCAGGCAGGCGGAGGCCATGCACGGGATCCAGGAGTAGAGACAGGATGTGGAGCCAGATGATGGACTGCAGGAAAGGGAGAGACAGACAGGGTAAGGCACGAGACAAGGGTACGGAATACTAATAACTATAACGAGCAAAGAACTGTGACTGACTGTAAAATACTAAGCTGCGATCTGGCAGCATGATGACATCTGAGCCAGGTCTAAGTAGGTGAAGCAATCAGCAGACATATGTCAATCAGCTGCTCCCAGGGCTCACACACACCTGACTCCGCGCCTGTAATTAGAGAGAGAGAGTAGACAGGTAGGAATAGGGTGTGACACTTATACACCTGCAAATGACCCTTATATCTGTATGATAGCAATGTACAAATGCTGTATGGTATGGTATGGTTTTATTTCTTAATCCCCGAGGGGAAACATGATTTGGCACCAGAGCGAATACACATATACAAACATGGAAGGCACAGTTACATGATACAATACACTACAGGATACACAACAGCCTCATTAACACAGTGCTATCGGTGTTCATTAAACATTTTTACCGCAGCAGGAACAAATCGCTCAGTAGAGCATTGAGGCATCAGCAATCTGTTACTAAAAGAGCTTCGCAGAGCATCGAAAATACTAGACAATGGGTGGCCTACAAAAGATAAAATGGTGTTCAGTTTAGTCCTGGTTCGCTTGACTATGGTGATCTCCAGGGAATCAGGAGGAAGGCCAATCACTGAGCCAGCCTTTTTGATGATTTTATTTATACGTTTTTTTGTCCGAAACAGTGATGCTGCCCCCCCAGCAGAGAACAGCATTGAACAGGACACTAGCCAGTATACCTTGGTAAAATACGTAGAGAAGTGACCTGCTGATGTCCAAAGAACGAAGTTTTCTCAGATGAAAGAGCCGAGACTGGGCTTTTTTAAACACAGTATGTGTTTAAACACTGTATGTATATATATACTACAACTCTGCACATACATCTGATTAGCACTACACTCAGTAGTAATAATTTGTATATTTTGTACCCAGTTTAATCACACACTGTATATCTATTGCACTTTACTGCTACATTTGCACTCTGGTGACATTGTATGATTTACAATGTCATTGTATGATTTAGGCTAAGTTTGAACTTCCACACATTTGCATTACATTTACATTTATTTAGTCATTTAGCTGACACTTTTATCCAAAGCGACTTACAAGTTGTGTACAACAAGTCAGCAGGAAGGGTACAACTCAGCTGGAAGCTAAGGGTCAGTGATATTGTTCGTCAAACAGTGTCGAACTTGAGTGTTACACTCTTGAGTGCATAGTAGTATAGACATATTAGCAAAGTAGGTAGTAAGATAGACATAATTAGCATAGTACATAGTAGATAGTAGTATAGACATAGTACATAGTAAATAACAGTATAGACATTAGCAAAGTACATACTGTAGTAGATAATGGTATAACATATTAGTATAGTAGGTAGTAATATACTGTAGGCACAGTAGATTACTTAATATCAAAGTGCATACTAGTAAAAGACAGTATGAAGGATAGTAGTTTTTTTGGACCTTTCATTTTAATAACCTGTATTATATTCTCTGCCACTGAGTGGATATTAAGTCTCTGCACATACCATATATGTATTTCTATAGAGACTCAGACCTATATATGGGGTGTGGGTCTTAACATAACAAGATTAATATCATGCTATTAGCAGCAGTGTCTCAAGAGGTAGAGCAGTCGTCTGGTAGTCTGAGGGCAGCGTGTCGAAGTGTCCTTGAGCGAGACGCTAAACCCCTAACTGCTCCTGATGAGCAGGTTGGCGGGTGAATGTTGAATGAATGAATGTTACAAGGCAATAAGTTGTAAAGCTCTATAGAAGTGCTATATACTGTAAATACTGCCCATTTACCCAATGCCCTTTTCACATTCTTATTATTTAAATGTGGCCAATATCAGATTCCAGTGTGAACTGGTCACGCTCCTGAACTGACCCGCATGCGCAAATTAACAATAACAAAGATGAAAGTAAACATGGAGGACACTGAAGTAACAGTTTATGGTTTAATGTATAAGTTGATGTGCTAATTTGTGAACAGGGGAGAGGAGGAGGAGGTGAAAGAGCCATTTATCCTTTCAATATGCTTTCAAACACAGACCAGTTATGATACGTCCACAAAAGTTTTGCTTGTACAGAAGTATCACCCCAAACACCTCACTGTACCTCCACTGACCACCTCCATCACAGCTGTCTTCCATGTTTGTATTCACTGAGTGACCCCTGCCAGGGCAGATTTGTGATGAATGTCAATCTAGAGTGATATAAAAGTTGTATGAATTCCGATATGACAGTTCAGACTGAGGTTGCATTGCAAAATTTTTTTCTGATTTAGGACCACATTATGAAAGTGGCCCAAATCTGAATTGAAAAGATCAGATTCCATGTGATTTGTCACATATGAGCAAAATTTTCTGATTTGGGCCACTTTTACCTGCAGTCTTAGTCTTTGTCATAGGACTAATAACGACTAATTGATTTGTTTATTTAATCAACAGATCTGTAAAAAGTTGCAGATCTGTACTAAAAATGTATGGATAAATATCATTTTACATCTAATGCCTACCATATAGGCCTGTGTTTCTCATTTATCTTTCACCATGGGACAAAAAACACCATAAAAACGACTGATGCCTTAACACTTTGAGTGCCAGCGATGAGATTTCTCGTTAGTTCATGCCGACCGTTGAGTGCCAACGACGAGAGATCTCGTTTTTTTTTTATTAGCGATTTCCATTCATATTTCATCAATCTAGCCTCACGTTACCACTGCAAACTCTCTCTGAGCTCCATTGGGAAAATACCGCCCGCTATCGTCTCTCCCTGTGGTACTGCACCCCTTTGGATTGGATTGAATGAAACGCATGAAAAAGATTTAATCCTGCTTCCACATTTTACTTGTCAGGCATGTAACTCGAGCCGGTCGGATTCATTGTGGACCATCAGAACAGCGTGGAATCGGTGTTTCGACCACCCAGCGTTGGATCAATAAACACGATCGATATTTGGAATGGCGATCAGGAATTGGAATAATCTTTTTGGAGAACATCTGATCTGAGGTCAGCCTGTGACTGCAACTTGTTCCTGTTTGCGGACGACTCAGCCCTGCTGGTCTCTGACAAGAACAAGTTTCAGGTTGAAAAAACCCTCAGCTCGGAACTAGGCAAAATCTGCATATGGCTCGCTGATAACAAACTATCATTACACATGGGCAAAACAGAGTCCATTCTCTTCGGTTCAAATAACAAACTCAGCAAGACCGACGGCTTCTCAGTTGCAGTGGGTGACAATATTGTCACAAGGAAAGACGAAATTACCTACCTGGGTTCCATCCTAGAGGCAAATCTTTCCTGTGACAAAATGGCATCCAATGTAATAAAAAAAGTCAACCAACGAACTAGATTCTTGTACCGGATCTCCTCTCTGGTAAACAAGAATACCCTGAAGACTCTGGCAGGAGCACTCATTCAAGGGTACTACGACTATGCGTGCACCTCATGGTACCAAAGCACCTCAAAGGCGCTTAAAACAAAATTACAAACATCACAAAACAAACTGGTCAGACTACTACTTGACCTTACCCCCAGAACCCACCTCACCCCTGCCCACTTTGACAACCTAGGATGGCTTAGAGTAGATGACAGAGTACAGCAATTTGCAATGGGCCTGGTCTACAAGATACACTATACGACTAAGGTACCCATGTACATGTCAAAATACTTCCCAAAGGTCAGTGAATACCACAACCACTACACCAGAGGAAGCTCAACAAATCATGTTAAACCCAGATTCGGCTCAAACAAGGGACTAAATACGTTTCGCAATTATGCCACATCAATGTGGAACGCCCTACCCAAAGCTGTAAAGGAAAGTGAATCCCTACCCACATTCAAAACCGCTCTTAAAGAACACCTACGGGAGGCTGCCATTCGAAACTGGCTACCGTAAATGCCCAAAACCCCCACCACCTCCTAATAGACAGTCTCCTCCCCACCGCATGTATATATTCCCTCCCCGCCGTATGTATATCTCTCTCCCACCCACCCACCCCCTCCTAATGTACAGTCCCCTCCCCATCATATGTATATACTCTGTCAGGATCTAGGGGTAACAGTACTGTATATTTGAATACCGTTTATGTCACAAATGTATCAGTACTAAAAACCTATATGTCCCTATGCCATAAATGTCATGTATGTTGTGTATGTCATAAATGTCTATATGAATTGAAAATGGGGGACCCTGATGGAAACAAGACAAACGTCTTTCTCAGGTCTGCATCCCCTTAACAATTGTGTGTATTGAGCCGTACTGTATTGTACCCATTCTGCAATCTGTTAAATAAAGTTTTCATTCATTCATTCATTCAGGTAAGGAATCTATTTTACCAGTCTTAGGATAATCAGAGCTTTTTTCACAGCGATATCAACGTGGGCCCTATGTGTGTGTGTGTGTGTGTGCGTGTGTGTGTGTGTGTGTGTGTGTGTGTGTGTGTGTGTGTGTGTGTGTGTGTGTGTGTGTGTGTGTGTGTGTGTGTGTGCTGATCAGGAAATGGATAATCGATTTTTCAGCCCGCTTCTATAGCGTGCATAAGTACACATATACTATCGATAATCTAGCGTTTATTTGAAAACGATTCATAAATAGGCTGAAAAATTACAACGTTTTTTGTGTATTCCAGTATATTCCAGTAACGGGCGATTATCACAGAATCTTTATATTTTTCTGAAACTTAAAAAAAAATAGAGTTTTTCAAAATGGTATCAAACGGAAATTAACCGATTAAAAAACAATCCGTTTCGACAATGTTGACTGCAAACAAGTCATTGATGAGCAACGGCCATATTATACACATAGCCATAATTTAAGATATAGTTTATACGTTCGCAAATATGAGAGCTCTATCATTGAAGTGGGCGTTGGCATTCAACAGGGTTCTGGGGCACCGGACCCATGGCACGGAAAGTGTTAATTGTCCTATTCAGCCTGGCTGGGGCTAGCCATGGTCTAGCACGGTATGATTGGGTTTATGTCTCCATTAGCTATGTTCAGCCTGGCTGGGGTTAGCCATGGTCTAGCATGGTATGGTTGTGTTTGTGTCTCCATTAGCTATGTTAAGCCTGGCTGGGGCTAGCCATGGTATAGCATGGTATGGTTGGGTTTGTGTCTCCTTTAGCTATGTTCAGCCTGGCTGGGGCTAGCCATGGTCTAGCATGGTATGGTTGTGTTTGTGTCTCCATTAGCTATGTTAATCCTGGCTGGGGCTAGCCATGGTCTAGCATGGTATGGTATGATTGGGTTTGTGTCTCCATTCCATTTCTTATAAATTCTCCAGTTGCTAGCTAACCATCAACTGTGGCACACAAACTAAACCATGATGATACAACAGTCCCAGCTGGCTTTGGCCAGGTTGTGGAAGGTGTCTGTCTCAGCCAGGGTGCAGCCAGCCCTAAACACTACAATACAGTGTACATTACAACATCTCTGACTGTGGTGGCACACACTTCTTTATCCAGCTGTTCAATTAGATAATTTACATTTACATTTAGTCATTTAGCTGACGCTTTTATCCAAAGCGACTTACAAGTTCTGTACGACAAGCCATCAGGAAGGGCACAACTCTATCAGCTGAGCAACAATGTTCATCAAAGTGTTGAGTGCTACAGTGTAGGTTAGTTTATTAGGACAAGTGCATGACAGTACGGTTAGTTAGGGTTAGATTTTTTTTTTTTTTTTTTTTTTTTTTTTTAATTCAGATAATGGTTGAAGAAGTGCGTCTTTAGTCGACGGCGAAAGATTGGACGTGATTCGGCTGTCCTAACTGGGGTGGGTAGTTCATTCCACCATTGTGGGGCAAGGACTGAGAATAGGCGACTTCTCTTTGATGACCCTCCCGGAGCTTGGATAGGAGTAGGTCTGAGGCGGCCAGAAGATGCAGAGCGTAGGGGTCTTGAGGGTGTGTAATTTACTCAGTTAGAACCTTAGAGGACATGTTGATGTTATATCTCTGCGGTTCCAAACCTGAGACGCTGTGACCTTTTAATATACAACATGATATGATTAATCCCCTCGGTATGAAATACATATTCAAATAAGTCATGTCTGAAGAATCCAGCTCAGTACAACACAGGAGATGACCTTTTTAATACTTAGGTGGCACAGTGGCGCAGTGCTTAGTACTACTGCCTCACAACAATAAGGTCCTGAGTTCTGTGTGGAGTTTGCATGTTCTCCTTGTGTGTTTGCGTGCTTTCCTCCATATACTCTGGTTTCCTTCATGTCTTCTGGTTTCCTCCATGCATTCTGGTTTCCTCCAGATACTCTGGTTTACTCCAGGTACTCTGGTTTCCTCCATGTACTCTGGTTTACTCCATATACTCTGGTTTCCTCCATATACTCTGGTTTCCTCTGGGTACTCTGGTTTCCTCCAGGTACTCTGCTTTCCTCCATGTACTCTGCTTTCCTCCAGGTACTCTGCTTTCCTCCATGTATTCTGGTTTCCTCCATGTACTCTGGTTTCCTCCATGTATTCTGGTTTGCTCCATGTACTCTCGTTTACTCCATATACTCTGGTTTCCTCCATATACTCTGGTTTCCTCCATGTACTCTGCTTTCCTCCAGGTACTCTGGTTTCCTCCAGGTACTCTGGTTTCCTCCGGGTACTCTGGTTTCCTCCAGGTACTCTGGTTTCCCCCAGGTACTCTGCTTTCCCCCAGGTACTCTGCTTTCCTCCAGGTACTCTGGTTTCCTCCAGGTACTCTGGTTTCCTCCGGGTACTCTGCTTTCCTCCAAGTACTCTGGTTTCCTCCAGGTACTCTGGTTTCCTCCAGGTACTCTGGTTTCCTCCGGGTACTCTGGTTTCCTCCAGGTACTCTGGTTTCCTCCGGGTACTCTGGTTTCCTCCAGGTACTCTGGTTTCCTCCAGGTACTCTGGTTTCCTCCATATACTCTGGTTTCCTCCATATACTCTGGTTTCCTCCATATACTCTGTTTTCCGCTGGGCACTCTGTTTTCCACAATATATACTCTGTTTTCCCCTGGGCACTCTGTTTTCCTCAATATATACTCTGTTTTCCTCAATATATACTCTGTTTTCCCCTGGGTACTCTGTTTTCCTCAATATATACTCTGTTTTCCCCTGGGTACTCTGTTTTCCTCAATATATACTCTGTTTTCCCCTGGGTACTCTGGTTTCCGCTGGGTACTCTGGTTTCCTCCCACACCATAAAAAACACATGCACGATAGCCTAGGTACATACTCCTACCATTACCCTTGACCTGGTATTACAGCTGGAGTTGGTCCCCAGGCACTGAACTTAGCTATTTTCAGCCTGGCTGGGGCTAGCCATGGTCTAGCATGGTATGGTTGTGTTTGTGTCTCCATTAGCTATGTTAAGCCTGTCTGGGGCTAGCCATGGTCTAGCATGGTATGGGTGTGTTTGTGTCTCCATTAGCTATGTTCAGCCTGGCTGGGGCTAGCCATGGTCTAGCATGGTATGGTATGGTTGGGTTTGTGTCTCCATTCCATTTCTTATAAATTCTCCAGTTGCTAGGTAACTTTTTAGAATTCACACCATCAACTCTGGCACACAAACTAAACCATGATGATACAACAGTCCCAGCTGGCTTTGGCCAGGTTGTGGAAGGTGTCTGTCTCAGCCAGGTGCAGCCAGCCCTAAACACTACAATACAGTGTACATTACAACATCTCTGACTGTGGTGGCACACACTTCTTTATCCAGCTGTTCAATTACATAATTTACTCAGTTAGAACCTTAGAGGACATGTTGATGTTATATCTCTGCGGTTCCAGACCTGAGACGCTGTGACCTTTTAACACTTTAATCGCCATGGGTTAAATTAATAATTTACCATCCCTCGCCAGCTCTATTTGTCTATGGAGAAGTTCCCCTTCTTTGCAGGGCTATAACTTTTTTAATTCTATTGCTACATTGCCATTATTATGGCCCATTCAATGTCCTATATGTATTGTTCAGGGTGTAGCAACGTTAAACTTTTTCATTCACATATTCATACTAAAATATGGTCTAAAGTATAAGTATGTTTTTATCGTTTTCTGCAGCTTTCTTCAGAACGTGATTTATAGCCCTAAATGCATTATATTGATGATCAAATACAGTTTGGTAGGAATCTGTGCGAGATAAAAAGTTTCAACTGGACGTGCTTCTAGACGTTTCTATGCATCATCTGATGTTGACCGGATGGGCGGGGGTTCGTTTATAATTCCGTGGGCAGCGTTAGATGATTCATCCAGAGTGGGTCATATGTTCATCAGATCAGTTAGTATAGAATACGTTAGAAAATAACGCTGAATCTTACCGTGGCTTCCTCGCGCCGCTGGCAGATGAGCGTGGAACAGATTTTTTTCTATTATGGGATGTAGAAATGCCCGATCCATTTCCAGGTTGTATAATAGTATATACGTCCAAATAACGTTGTTTATTGAGTTAGGGCGAGCGATCTATTATCCAGTGTTTCAAGATGGAGTCGCGGGAGCTATAGCGAGTGGCCGGACCACATTTGGATGAGTACTACCGGTTCAAAGGTTAATATCCGGTTGGCGATCTGCCGATCGGCCACCAGATGGCGCTCTTGAACCGCTAGAGAGTTGAGAGGAGATCAGCACTCTGTCTCAGGGCTCCGGAAAGGAAATATGATTTCGATGACAGATTTTTGAAATATTGACATCAAAGACGAGTTACGGCGTTTTCGGCAGAATGAGCATGGCTCGGAATGACGTGAAAACTCGTTCCCGGCGATCATAGTGTTAATATACAACATGATATGATTAATCCCCTCAGTATGAAATACATATTCAAATAGGTCATGTCTGAAGAATCCACCTCAGTACAACACAGGAGATGACCTTTTTAATACTTGGGTGGCACAGTGGCGCAGTGCTTAGTACTACTGCCTCACAACAATAAGGTCCTGAGTTCTGTGTGGAGTTTGCATGTTCTCCTTGTGTGTTTGCGTGCTTTCCTCCATATACTCTGTTCTGTTTTGTAATGGATCTCGCTCAGCGTCACGACTGCACTATACTTCACTCGTGCACGTGCACTGAATAAAAAATTCCACAATGTACCTTTACATCCCAACATTCGTCTGGCCACACCCCTATCAGCTTACCTTCATAAGCAGGTGTGTGGTCACCTACTCGCCTCCTTCTTCGCTTTCACCACAAGGAAGTGCCTTCGGTAGATCCCCACTTGACGAGGTTGTTAGTAGTAGAAAGTTGGAAAACAAGAGATACGTTGACATCATATCTTTATTTTCTCTCTCACTATTTTTGAGAAAATACTGCGATATTGTCTTCGTTACTGGAGTGTCTGGAAGATGATGATCATTCTACACCTCCACCGGTTTTTTCGTATTAGGAGCTCACGCCGCTGACATGCTTCCCAACTACAATCCTGCTTGCTGTGGCTGGATTCGGTAAGACCCTCCAGCAACACAGCTGGACTGTAGGACACACCGACTGTTGTGAGAAGCGGTGGGTTCCAGGTTGGGTATGTACTGTTTTGATTGCGAGCTCTGGTTGTTGTTGATGCTATGGGGATTAGCTAACAATTTACGAAACGCCGACCCCAGGCTAAGGTCCTCTGCTCGGCTTAAAACGGTGGTCGGAGGATCTTGGCCTGATGCCCATGATGACTAATCTAGTGGCCCGCGCTAGGTTCTGGTGATCCCAGGATTCTAGAGCGGATGCTTCTCTGTCCCGTGTAGGCCCCATCTTTCATATACAAATAAAAGTTTACCCTAACGAGGAAATGTGGGCATAAGATCTTCTTTATCGGAAGTTCCATGCTCAAAGGGCCCTGTGTGTGTCTGGATCACCGTTGAAACTGTGTTCTGACATCTCTTTTTCTTTTCCCTGTTAGGGAAGGGATTGGGACAGCGGCCTGTCTGCAGTGTAGCTTGTTATGCCATTGTATACAGTTCAGGTGTTGGCTGGTTAGCTTGCATGCTAGTTATGGCCTACTGCCAGTCAGCTGTTAGCCGTGCAGCTGTTAGCTGCGGCGTTAGCTTGCTGTGTTTACCAGGCTGGTATACGTTAGCTTGTGGCTATCAGCCGATCGGCTGTTAGCTTAATGCTACACTGTTGAACGTTCTGAGACTATAACATGCTTTAAACACTCTGACTACAACGTCATCTTTGACAGAGGATGTTAGTCGAACCTACCGGGAGCCCGGCCGGCGAGGACTGCGTCAACAAGGAGAACCGTAGCGGTGGGGTGGAGCAGCGACGCTGCCCGTGTCGTCAACACAGGATGCTGTGTTTACTATCGGTGCCCTGTTAGCCAGACTGCAGTTTGCGTGGTCTGCGCTCACGGTAGGAAAGGTCCCGACCAGACCTTAAAACGCGTCTTCTTCCTTCCCTTCTAATGTTTTGTAATAACGATGTTTTCCAAAACGGGTGTTGCTGCAATACATTTAGGATACGACGCGAGTTGTGTGTGAATTGTCTTGTCACTGGTATTAGCTTCTCCATGCAAATCGGGTTTTTTGTTACATATGTAAAAATGATCTGGTTTGTTGTGTTGAGAAACATCATGTGTGTTCATGTACCGTGTACTCACAACTAAGGGGGTTAAATTAACCTATACAGCTATGCTCAGTGACATATGAGTGAAGAATGAATTCTTTTCTCAGCCTGTAATGACAATGAACAGTGTGTTCACATATTAACGGGTTTACCTGTTCAACTGGCCGTATTAAGGGTAAGGTAGGAGGGGTGTTCTCCCCGGTTCCCTGGGGACTTCCCCACCCTCCTCTCAGACATGTTGTTTACAATATATTGTGTCACTGTGTTGTGGGATACGATGTAACCCTTAGCTTGGTTGCTGGGGTTGTGCTAAAACCGCTTGAGAAACTATATTTTCCTAAAGAAAAGATTGTTTGGTCACTTTTCGTGTGTGCTTAGCAAGGCCTGTGGCCGATACTAATCGAGAATTGGGTATTCTCTCATTATGAAAAACGGCGTTCCTCTGTAGAGTGTATTTGCAATTTTTTGTGGTGATAAAGGGTTGTGTGTGTCTTGTGATCTACAACTGGGTTAGGTTGGCCACAGAAGCACATGTGTAAGTCTGGTACCGGGGCTCTTAAGGGGGCCCTCTCTATTCTGTGTTTTTTCCTTAGTAAAAATCAGATAGCAGGTTAGCACATGAGCTGTGTGAAGCTGTTAGACACTTCATGTAGCTGACTGTGACTGTGTCATGCTCTTTTTTGTCATTACATCGTATCATGGGTGTGGGGTCGTAAAGGGGTGAACTGGTAATCCTTTCCTCCCCTTTTGATGGGCAGGGGTTACAACCTCCTGTCCTTCAAGGTTCCTGTCACGTTGCTGTTCGGCACGTTACAGGGTAAGAGGGGGGGGGGGGGAGTTTCCTGGTCCCACGCCCTGGAATATTGGGCGTGTGCACCGCAGAAATTCCCCCGCCATAGAGTAAGTCACTGTGCGCGTCTCTGTTGGTAAGACTTCCGTGAGCTGTTCAGGTCCATATGATGGATCTGTTTAAGGGAGTGGTCAGGGCTCCTCCTCACGAAGCTCCTAGTCGGGCCTTCTGTGAGTTAGGACTCTCCTTCCCTGTGAGGGAGCCTCCTCAGAGTTCAGAGCCTCCTCTTCAGATTGTCAAGGTGAGTAGAACTTCAAAAAGGAGTCCTGCTCTATTGTGTGTGTATTCGATTCAATTCGATTATTGAGTGTGTATTGGTTCAGTGCCTCCTCCTCGGAGAGCCCTAACCCAAAATGTTACATGGCTCAATGTTGCAATATATTCTTTTCAATCTATACAGCTCGCGTGGGAAGTCTCTCTGGGGATTTCCGTCTCCTCCCTATGGGAGGGTGGTGGGATGTAAAAATGTAAACAATTTTTACCCCCAGTGGCGTCACAAGGGATTCATGTCAGTCTGTGTTCTTTCTTTTTTGAATAAAAAGAGGAAGGTACATGAAGCACGACGGCTCCATTGATGTGTTTGGGTCTCGACGCATATATAGTGCTGGCTCAGGTGTGTTTCTGTGACAGAATCACACAGGGGCTAAGTGCGCCTTGGTTGCTTGTTAAAACAGCGTTTTTATAGGGCAACTGGGATGGAGTTTTGTCTCTTCCGAGCGCCAGTTTACTAGGTTGTCTCGATGAATTCTCGTTCATATCTGGGGGATGTTAACGGAATAGATCTGAACATAGGTAGAGGGGTCTCACGCCCTTGGGGTGGGCCACTGAGCACGGTCTGAATGGGGACCGTCTGGGTGGCGCCCTCTTTTCATGTTTTAGATCGACACGCATACCTACCCCCTCTCCTGGAGTGGGCATGTCGGCGTGGTTAGGACACAGGACGGGACTATATGAATTGCTGATGGCCGCGCAGGAGTGAGGCAGATGCACAGGGCTCACCACTTTTATCTTAAAAACTAAATTATAAGCGCTATACCAACCGAAATGATTACTTCATTTTAAACTAAACGACCCTACTCCTTTGTACATTTTGGAACTGACAAACAAGAAGCAAGGAACCTTCTGAGAAGCAGCAGACCCCGCCGTAACAAACGGCGCTACAAACACTGGTCTTCTACAGCCTACAGCACAACATGGCCGAAATGGCTACAGGTGAAATCACCCTACAAACATTGTGGAATGCCATCCAGCAAAGCAGAACTGAGCTGCTCCAACAGTTTGATAAAAAGACAACTGATATTCAAACTAGTTTGGAAACAATCAGAGGCTCGATGACGACGCTTACCGAACAAGTGGAAGAAGTGCAGCAACGAGTCAGCAGTAACGAGGACAACATCCAGACGGCTCACGAAACAATCACTAAACTAGAAAAAGAGATGACCGCTGTAAAACTAAAAGTCCAACAGTATGAAGACAGCTCATTGCGTACAGTCGTTCGTTTGGAGGGCCTACCAGAGTCAGTGGAGAAACGGGACCTCGCCGGCTTCCTAGCCGCTTTTCTACTATGGCTGTTTGGCGAAGATAAACTCGGCGGACCCGTGCTGATCGACAGCGCGTATCGCTTGAAATTAAAACAACCAAACCCCAGCAAGCCTAGACCAATACTACTGAAACTACTGCGAGCACAACAAAAGGACACTATCATGCGCCTGGCGAGGGAGAAGGGAGAACTGTACTACGGCGGGACAGAGGAAACCTCCAGAAGCAGGATCAACTTTTACAGTCACTTCAGCCAGGAGGTGATGAAGAAACGCAAGCTGTTTGACGACGTGAAACGCATATTCAGATCTAAAAACCTGTCTTACTAAATGAGACACCCAGCAATATTAAGAGTCGAACACGGCGGGACCTCCCGTGACTTTCATTCCCCAGAAGCCGCACAAGAATTCATCCGTGGACTTGAACAAGGCTGAAAGCGGGCAGATCAAGCCCGTCGCCAGGATGAAATGACTGGGGGGGGCAACTGAGGATCCCCCTACTACCAAGACAAACACCGTGAGACGAGATAAGTAGCCAAAACTAAGACACACACTACCAAATGACTCTTATGCAAAGAGGCCATCACTCAGCGTTTCCCCTACAAGGAGGTGATGCAGAAATTGTTCAAGAGTGGCTTCAGGCCAAGGCTAATATACCCGGCACTATTATCGATCGTGGGAAAAGACGGCCGGAGGGAAGGAATACGCACGCCTAAAGACGCAGAGGAATACTTGAAGCTACATGGAGCAGGTCCCCCGGGGCAGAACGCAACACTGTCTCGCACCAGATAAGCCTACTCATCTCTCTCTTTCTATTTCAGTAATTTTATTAGAATGACTTTACCACGACTCAACAAAAGTAGCAGATGATATGCATGCCGGCAACACCAAGGCACAAGGTGTATAATATGGTTCGTAATGCATTATATTTACAGACTTCTGGTCTCCGTGGAGACAAGAATCTATCATTGACACTGTGAACAATCTGGAATATTCTGGGCTCATCGCTCGACTGCTCTGGGACACAAAGGAATATCCCTAAAATACTAGTAGTCATGAACCCTGGGTAGGAAGATCATTCTGGAACACAACAGCAGTCTGTTCGTATATACTAGGGTATTCTACAACCTTCTAGAATATAATGCACCATTACAACGAAGGCCTGCAACTTTAACATTAACATCCGGTGTGTATAAGCATATGATCAATTGACTGAAGTTTAATCAGGCCTTAATAAGGCTTTAAAAAAAATCAGCCACATCTAAATGTATGAGCACAACAAGGTTATTCTAATATTTTAAATAATCACTCCACTGATTTAGAGATTGGCACAATGTAGCTCTAAAAGTCTCTGTTTTTCTCTTTTATCTCTGTATTCAATTTTATTTTAGTGGTTTCTCCACGTTGAGTTTTATTTTAGCTCTCACTCCCTTTTTTTTATCTTACATTGTTCTTTTCTATTTTTCTTCATTTTAAGGTGTTAGTGTTTGTCTCCAATCTTTTCCTTTTTCTGATGTTTCCTACATAAGTTAGTAGAAGGTTCAAATGAATATATCAATGAAGGTATTCTTTTTTTTCATTTTTCATCATATTTTAGTACATTAAGGGAAGGCGCAAGACCAAAAGCGACATTCTATTGATTTAGAATGAAAGTGTTAGATCCTATGGCAATTAGCATAGGAAGATTAGGATTACAAAGCTCAGTTTGGGCAATCCGGTGGCCTAAGGGAGGGAGTCATACGTGGAGGATGTGTCTATGGAACACAGGCCTGTACGACTCTCTGGGAGAGGGGGAAAAAGGGGATTTTTATTTGTATATATATATGTTTTTAAGCTCGGCTCTCAACGGGACCTCAATAATTGGATGTACATCTATTGTAGCTTCGCACTCCAGAAGCATTACCAAAAACTACACAACAACATGTATAGATTATGGCTAGTTTGAATATAATGATATGGAACACTGGTGGGATAAATAAACAACACAAACGCAAAAGCGTGCTCACACTGATGAAAAAAGAACATGTGGACGTGGCTCTACTAAGCGAAACGCACATTTTAGAGAAAGACATAGATACGTTAGCGGACAACACATATCATAATATTAGTCACTCTTCTTTTGGTACGAGAACTCGAGGTGTAGCCATAGTCGTTAGATAGAAGTTAAATATTGAATTAAAGGGAGTATGGTCTGATGCAGATGGTCGTATAACTATAGCTATGATTGTACACAATAACAGGAAAATAGCGTTGGCAGCGGTATATGCCCCAAATTTGTACGAAGAGGGTTTCTTCTCTACACTAACCAATGCAATGTTAGACCTTCCCGATTACTCATTTATAATAGGTGCGGATTTTAATGCCATTTGGAATCCAAGGATGGACAAATCTTACCTCGCCTTTTCCAGCGAACAAAAGAATTCATCTAAAGCATTAAAGGATTGGTCGAAGATTACAGGTGTAAATGACTTATGGCGATCACTTAATCCCACGACCCGAAAGTACTCCTGTCGATCTGCGAGACATAACACATTATCCAGAATAGATTATGTCTTTGCATCCCCGAGACTATTTGATAAATATGAAGTGGAAATGATACCCAATGCACTATCAGATCACTGTTATTTACTCCTAAAAGGAACATTTGGTATGCTATCTTCCCGAGCCCCAAGATGGCGATTTAAATCGATGCTGCTTAATAACAAGGAATTCATTACACAACTCAAAGAAGCTCTTATAGTATTCCTACGGGAGAATGCAAACTCGGTGCAAGACCCCAGAATAATATGGATGTCGGTAAAGGGAATGATCAAGGATTCCACTGATAGCTTTTCCTCCAAAATGCGCAAGAATCAATGTCACCTACTAGCCATGCGATTAAGAATGAATGCAAAATTTGCAGATATAACTACCATTAGAGCACAACAAGTACTTGAAACAGACCCTGAAAAAAATAAACGATACATTCAAAGAATTCTACTCCGACTTATATAAATCAGAAACGACCTTCGATCAAAACAAAATGGACACATATCTTAATCAAATTATTCTCCCTAAACTTTCAGAGGATGACGCTAAACAGTTAGAAACACCGATCACACTAGAGGAACTCAAGAAGGCCATATCCGAAATGCAAAGTGGTAAGACTCCTGGAAGAGACGGTATCCCACCAGAAATGTACCTTGTACCCAACCAGATAAATCCTTGCCGCAATTACTCAGCATACTAGAGGCATACAGTGCTATATCTGTTTACACGATAAATTATGACAAGAGTGAAATAATGCCACTAAATAGTGTTACCACCCACAATACCCACCCAATGATTTCCCATTTTAAATGGGCACCAAAAAGCTTCAAATACCTGGGAATCCAAATATCTAACGACCTGAACCAAATATACCAAAATAACTATCTACCTATTATGGAAAAAATCAAAACAGACCTATACAAATGGAAAGATCTACCAATTTATTTAATTGGACGTGTTAATGTGGTCAAGATGAATGTTCTGCCTAAATTAATTTATTTGTTCCAGTCAATTCCACTCAGCTGTCCACCAAGCTTGTTTACATCACTGAATAAAATCATTTCAATGTTTTTGTGGTCCCAGAAACGGGCTAGGATCAGATTAAAAGCACTACAGGCCCCCCTGAATAAAGGGGGCTTAAACCTCCCCAACTTCAGACTGTACTACCTAGCCTGTCAATCACATGTTATTTGGTGTTGGCTCAACAGTGAGAGGCTGCCCACACCAGCATGGGTTAAACTGGAAGAGAACATAATCCATCCTACTCCACTACAGGTAATCCCCTATATAGACACGCAAAAAACTCTTAACTCTATCACTAAAAACCAGATTATACATCATACCTTTGCATGTTGGAAAGAAACTATTAAACTAATGGGAAATCAAAATACCTTGTTAATGAGCATGCCCCTGTGGAACAACCCTTGTGTCCCCAAAATTATTAGTGATGGAATATCTGAAAATTGGAGAACCAAGGGAATCAGCGAAATAAGAGACTTGTATAACCAAAGCATCTTTTCTGATTTTAATTCCCTGAGAGCGAAATATAATTTACCTTCATCCATCTTTTTTAAATACCTACAGATACGGAACTGGGTAAAAAATAACAGTAATAGCTAACCCCATATGTCTGAAACACCAATAGAGAAACTGTTTAACACTACAAAAACATCAAAGGGTCTGATATCTAAAATCTACACACTGATGAACACTGAACAGAAAGATGATAAGATGCTACAACAAAAGGATAAATGGGAAAAAGACATTAAACACAAATATACCATGAAAGAATGGTATATTTGTCATTGCTCCAGAACTCCCAAACAACTTTAACAAATACCAACCATAGGTTAACTCAATTTAATATACTACACAGAATTTATTATACACCTCACAGATTATATCAATTTAGCCACGAGACATCACCCAATTGTCTTCGATGTCAACATGCTAAAGGGGACCTAATCCACACGTTCTGGAATTGCCGGAAGTTAAATTATTACTGGAAATTTATATTTGAACAACTTTCAAAAATTATTGGAAAAACGATGACTCCTGACGCACGAATAGCTATTTTGGGTGATATCTCTATGCTGAGTAACTTTGACAACTTTGAAAAGAAATGTATCCTGTTAGCAATGTCTGCTGCAAAAAAATGTATTCTTTGTCATTGGAAATCTGAACCCCCTCCCCCGACTAAACAATGGTGGGCAGAACTCCTATCCTATTGCACACCTGAAAAAATCATGTATAATGTGAAAGGAAAAATAATACACTTTCAGAAGATCTGGGGTCGGGCAATGGATTACATACCAAATATGGGTATAGAACTGGAGAGAGCTAATTGAAGCATAACAGAGATTGTGGATGTTGTCTTTTTATATTCTATATTTGTCTGCCTGTTTTCCTTTTTCCCTTTTTTTTTTCTTTTTTGTTGTTGTTGTTGTCATGTTTATTATTTTATTCAGGTAGTAGCACAGACAATCATGATCTTAAAGTAAATCATGCATTTGATAGTTTTTTTTGTACTAGGAAGGGTCGGGGAAGGGTTAGTAATTGTTTAGTTAGGAAATGTAATTTATATATTTATAACTTGCATTTTACAACTGTATGTAAATGAAATGTTAAAAGCAAATAAAAGATAATAAAAAAAAAAAAAGAAAAAAAAGTGTGTTTCTGTGACAGAATCACACAGGGGCTAAGTGCGCCTTGGGTGCTTGTTAAAACAGCGTTTTTATAGGGCAACTGGGATTGAGTTTTGTCTCTTCCGAGCGCCAGTTTACTAGGTTGTCTCGATGAATTCTCGTTCATATCTGGGGGATGTAAACGGAATAGATCTGAACATAGGTAGAGGGGTCTCACGCCCTTGGGGTGGGCCACTGAGTACGGTCTGAATGGGGACCGTCTGGGTGGCGCCCTCTTTTCATGTTTTAGATCGACACGCATACCTACCCCCTCTCCTGGAGTGGGCATGTCGGCGTGGTTAGGACACGGGACTGGTCTGGTCATGCTGGTCCAGGTCAGTTAACCCGTTGTCCGCCGGGGATGCAGATCTGCTGTTCTGGTACCCTGAGGGACTTGTGCTTTTTTCGGGGGGAAAAATGCCGGGTCGGTCCGGGTGTCACAGGGTTAGGCGCTATGGAGACCCTTTGTTGGGTACGTGTTGTACTCTGCACTATCGTAATGGCTTACGGCCATGCCAACCTGTACACGCCCGATCTCGTTCGATCTCGGACACTACGCAGGTTCGGTCCTGGTTAGTACTTGGTTGGGAGACCGCCTGGGAATACCAAGTGCGGTGTGCTTAGGGCTGGTTCTCCATTCTTTTCGCAGTAAAGGAATATATCTGTCGGCGATGTTGTATGCGGGAACGAATTGCAGAGAGGGAGGACTGACTGAAGTGGAGAGTGTGTTTACTTGTGTCTCAGAAAAGAAATGTCTCATCTGATTTCTTTAATAATAATAACCTGGACTTGCTGCAGCATATGCATCAGGATATTCTGGACTCACTGGACATTCATGTTGTCATGAAGGAGTTTATTTCCACCACTCCTGAACGCAAGACCACCTTCTGTGTATTACCGTCTTCGGAATAGGTAATGTGTGTTATTATCGCTCCTGCAGCGATTGTTGTTGCGACAGTGACACAGAGGGCGCAACAGCCAGGTGGGGTAAGCTGGGCTGTGATGTGTGCATCAGAACGCTCAGAGCGCGGAGTTGGGCAGCTGTTTTGATTGAAAAGTTTGATTGAAAAGTTTATTAACAGATTGCAGAATGGGTACAGTACAGTACAGCTCAATACATACAATTGTTAAGGGGATGCAGACCAGAGAAAGACTTTCGTCTTGTTTACATCAGGGACCGTCCCCCATTTTCAATTCATCATAGTATCCTAGTGAACGAGAGTGTTGGTTATGACTGACAGACAGTGGAGCTGTTTGCAGATAGCGAGCATTTTGACGTGTTGCGTGGTGGCGATGTCTCGCAGACAATACAACTACAAGTATAATTATATAATATATATATTTTATATTAAAAAAATTTATATAAAAAAAAAGAAAAAAAATCAAAAACGATCGATATCTCAGCACCCCCACTCCCCGCGGACTTCTCGCGTCCCTGTTGTAAGCTAGTTTGTATGTTATCCTGTAGCTTTTCTGCATTTACAATCAGCGTCCCGCTAGCTTGTTCTACCTGTTGCATCATTGCCTCGTGTTGAGTCTTTTCCATCAGTGTATTTACTTCATCTGGGGTTGCTTTTCTTTCATTTGTCCTCGTGTTCATTCTTTCTTCTTTCCTTTGTCCTCAAATCTTTGTTTTGAATTGTTTTACTTCCTTTTTTTATATTCATTGACTGGGAGCCCTTTCATGTGGCTGCTCACCTGAACGTCGCAAACCGGAAGTCCTATACTGCACCTTTCTAAAAGCTCTGTTGATGTTTTAAAAATTGTTACTCTACAGAGCAGAGAACTGAGAACAGAGCAGAGCAGAGCAGACTGAGAGCAGAGCAGACTGAAGGTGCTCCCATAGTCGAGCGGACTGTACACGGACTGGACTCTGCGGAGGTCCACTGGACGGGAGTCTGCTCCGTGTACAGTCCACTCGACTATGGGAGCACCTTGAGAGCAGAGCAGACTGAGAGCAGACCGTACACGGAGCAGACTCCCGCGGGCTCAAAGCTGACCCAAAGGGTACTCAAAGCAGACCCAACGCAGAGTCCAAGTGCGAAGCTCCTATTTTCTGACGCGCGGACGTCCACGGCGCCCACTTGGTGTCACACAAACTGGCGCGAGGTGTAAACTGGCGCAAGACATGTAGGAAATTGGTCCGCGGAGATCCGCTCGACTATGAAAGCTCAAAGAGTCCAGTGGACCTCCGCAGAGTCCAGTCCGTGTACAGTCCGCTCGACTATGGGAGCACCTTGAGAGCAGAGCAGAGCAGAGAAGACTGAGAACAGAGCAGACTGAGAGCAGAGCAGACTGAGAGCAGAGCAGAGCAGACTGAGAACAGAGCAGACTGAGAACAGAGCAGACTGAGAGCAGAGCAGACTGAGAACAGAGCAGACTGAGAGCAGAACAGAGCAGACTGAGAGCAGAGCAGACTGAGAGCAGAGCAGACTGAGAACAGAGCAGACTGAGAGCAGAACAGAGCAGACTGAGAGCAGAGCAGACTGAGAGCAGAGCAGACTGAGAACAGAGCAGAGCAGACTGAGAACAGAGCAGACTGAGAACAGGATCATGGAGACAGGAGCACGAGTCAGGTGGAGAACTACAGGTACAGTACAAACATGTTATTTGCATGTTAATTTGTGTGTGTGTGTGTCTGTGTGTGTGTGTGTGTGGCCCGTCAGTTTATTTTGAGAATATGATATTTATTTTACACGCAGGAAATATTCACTTGTGACGCCAGAGTGTCTTTGTGAAGCTGTATCTATCTATTCATCATATCTATGTCTGTCACTATAGCCAATTGAAATGCTAGAAATGGTCACGTGGACTGGGAGAACCAATGGAATAGTCCCACCGGGCCGCGTGTATATTTCCCCTAACGCACTTTCACTTCCGCGTTCGGGACGCAAGCGACTAACATTAGCAAAAATGTGTAAAAAAAATAATAAAAACGTCTTTGGATAGCTTCTTTGCAACGGGGAAATACCAACCGAGGAGCCAGAAGAGGAGCCTACGACCTCCAAGACACATAAAGCTTCTAAACAGGAGTCATACTTAAAATACGGGTTTATCGCAACAGCCTGGTGACTCTTGCGTGCCGAGTTCCTCTCTGCATAATATGTGGCGACAAGATAGCAAACGAGGCAATGATGACAACTGTGTTCAAGTTGGCAGATAAAGTAGCTGCATTCAACGCAGTGGAGGCTGCTGACCAAATTTTTATGTGAAGCACAAATTATTATATTATATATTAAATTATATTTTTTAAACATCCCCAACGCTGCAACACCCCCATTTCTCCCAGGTGTCAGGCTCCTCATTCGCTTCCATTCATTTTGGGGACCATGTTTAAATATCATCCTTCTGAAGTATAAACAAACTATACTGCTGTGACGATTTCAATAAAACAGACCTTTCTGAGTCAATGGTATGCAGTGGTGTTGCGCAATATGTCGGGCCCCCCCCGCAGGGCAGACCACTCCCCTAAATCAAACCAAGCAGACCATGGCTCGGCGGCCCGATCAAACCAAGCAGACCATGGCTCGGCGGCCCGATCAAACCAAGCAGACCATGGCTTGGCGGCCCGATCAAACCAAGCAGTATACAGTGGCTAATATACTATCAATATACTATTGAATATACATACACTATTCATTTAATTTACACTATACATTTCATCAAACCAGCATGTCATGTCTCCCTTAACTGTCGGTGAAAAGAGGGAGAACTACAATGACCAGAATGCCTGGCAATGTGCACTGCAGATTTACCCTATTCTTGGAATTCATTGCCAGATCCATAGGGGCGCTGTCTCGATAATGCAGTGTTATTAAAACAGTGTGTAGCCGACTCATGAACCGGTTGGGATTCGAATAGACGCGGCCTGGAAGCGTCGACGCGGAACTGGAAATCCGTTGGTAAAATAAATAGCGGCCTGGAATAGTTTTTGTTTTGGGACAATTCGCAGTAAAGGAATATATCTGTTGGCGATGTTGTATGCGGGAACAAATTGCAGAGAGGGAGGACTGACTGAAGTGGAGAGTGTGTTTACTTGTGTCTCAGAAAAGAAATGTCTCATCTGATTTCTTTAATAATAATAACCTGGACTTGCTGCAGCATATGCATCAGGATATTCTGGACTCACTGGACATTCATGTTGTCATGAAGGAGTTTATTTCCACCACTCCTGAACGCAAGACCACCTTCTGTGTATTACCGTCTTCGGAATAGGTAATGTGTGTTATTATCGCTCCTGCAGCGATTGTTGTTGCGACAGTGACACAGAGGGCGCAACAGCCAGGTGGGGTAAGCTGGGCTGTGATGTGTGCATCAGAACACTCAGAGCGCGGAGTTGGGCAGCTGTTTTGATTGAAAAGTTTGATTGAAAAGTTTATTAACAGATTGCAGAATGGGTACAGTACAGTACAGCTCAATACATACAATTGTTAAGGGGATGCAGACCAGAGAAAGACTTTCGTCTTGTTTACATCAGGGACCGTCCCCCATTTTCAATTCATCATAGTATCCTAGTGAACGAGAGTGTTGGTTATGACTGACAGACAGTGGAGCTGTTTGCAGATAGCGAGCATTTTGACGTGTTGCGTGGTGGCGATGTCTCGCAGACAATACAACTACAAGTATAATTATATAATATATATATTTTATATTAAAAAAATTATATAAAAAAAAAGAAAAAAAATCAAAAACGATCGATATCTCAGCACCCCCACTCCCCGCGGACTTCTCGCGTCCCTGTTGTAAGCTAGTTCGTATGTTATCCTGTAGCTTTTCTGCATTTACAATCAGCGTCCCGCTAGCTTGTTCTACCTGTTGCATCATTGCCTCGTGTTGAGTCTTTTCCATCAGTGTATTTACTTCATCTGGGGTTGCTTTTCTTTCATTTGTCCTCGTGTTCATTCTTTCTTCTTTCCTTTGTCCTCAAATCTTTGTTTTGAATTGTTTTACTTCCTTTTTTTATATTCATTGACTGGGAGCCCTTTCATGTGGCTGCTCACCTGAACGTCGCAAACCGGAAGTCCTATACTGCACCTTTCTAAAAGCTCTGTTGATGTTTTAAAAATTGTTACTCTACAGAGCAGAGAACTGAGAACAGAGCAGAGCAGAGCAGACTGAGAGCAGAGCAGACTGAAGGTGCTCCCATAGTCGAGCGGACTGTACACGGACTGGACTCTGCGGAGGTCCACTGGACGGGAGTCTGCTCCGTGTACAGTCCACTCGACTATGGGAGCACCTTGAGAGCAGAGCAGACTGAGAGCAGACCGTACACGGAGCAGACTCCCGTGGGCTCAAAGCTGACCCAAAGGGTACTCAAAGCAGACCCAACGCAGAGTCCAAGTGCGAAGCTCCTATTTTCTGACGCGCGGACGTCCACGGCGCCCACTTGGTGTCACACAAACTGGCGCGAGGTGTAAACTGGCGTAAACTGGCGCAAGACATGTAGGAAATTGGTCCGCGGAGATCCGCTCGACTATGAAAGCTCAAAGAGTCCAGTGGACCTCCGCAGAGTCCAGTCCGTGTACAGTCCGCTCGACTATGGGAGCACCTTGAGAGCAGAGCAGAGCAGAGAAGACTGAGAACAGAGCAGACTGAGAGCAGAGCAGACTGAGAGCAGAGCAGACTGAGAGCAGAGCAGACTGAGAACAGAGCAGACTGAGAGCAGAGCAGACTGAGAACAGAGCAGACTGAGAGCAGAACAGAGCAGACTGAGAGCAGAGCAGACTGAGAGCAGAGCAGACTGAGAGCAGAGCAGACTGAGAACAGAGCAGAGCAGACTGAGAACAGAGCAGACTGAGAACAGAGCAGACTGAGAACAGGATCATGGAGACAGGAGCACGAGTCAGGTGGAGAACTACAGGTACAGTACAAACATGTTATTTGCATGTTAATTTGTATGTGTGTGTGTCTGTGTGTGTGTGTGTGTGGCCCGTCAGTTTATTTTGAGAATATGATATTTATTTTACACGCAGGAAATATTCACTTGTGACGCCAGAGTGTCTTTGTGAAGCTGTATCTATCTATTCATCATATCTATGTCTGTCACTATAGCCAATTGAAATGCTAGAAATGGTCACGTGGACTGGGAGAACCAATGGAATAGTCCCACCGGGCCGCGTGTATATTTCCCCTAACGCACTTTCACTTCCGCGTTCGGGACGCAAGCGACTAACATTAGCAAAAATGTGTAAAAAAAATTATAAAAACGTCTTTGGATAGCTTCTTTGCAACGGGGAAATACCAACCGAGGAGCCAGAAGAGGAGCCTACGACCTCCAAGACACATAAAGCTTCTAAACAGGAGTCATACTTAAAATACGGGTTTATCGCAACAGCCTGGTGACTCTTGCGTGCCGAGTTCCTCTCTGCATAATATGTGGCGACAAGATAGCAAACGAGGCAATGATGACAACTGTGTTCAAGTTGGCAGATAAAGTAGCTGCGTTCAACGCAGTGGAGGCTGCTGACCAAATTTTTATGTGAAGCACAAATTATTATATTATATATTAAATTATATTTTTTAAACATCCCCAACGCTGCAACACCCCCATTTCTCCCAGGTGTCAGGCTCCTCATTCGCTTCCATTCATTTTGGGGACCATGTTTAAATATCATCCTTCTGAAGTATAAACAAACTATACTGCTGTGACGATTTCAATAAAACAGACCTTTCTGAGTCAATGGTATGCAGTGGTGTTGCGCAATATGTCGGGGCCCCCCCGCAGGGCAGACCACTCCCCTAAATCAAACCAAGCAGACCATGGCTCGGCGGCCCGATCAAACCAAGCAGACCATGGCTCGGCGGCCCGATCAAACCAAGCAGACCATGGCTTGGCGGCCCGATCAAACCAAGCAGTATACAGTGGCTAATATACTATCAATATACTATTGAATATACATACACTATTCATTTAATTTACACTATACATTTCATCAAACCAGCATGTCATGTCTCCCTTAACTGTCGGTGAAAGGAGGGAGAACTACAATGACCAGAATGCCTGGCAATGTTTACTTCCTCCTCCACAGAGGCACTAGTCACTAGATCAGTGCAACGTACGCTAGCCTAGCCACAAGCTAGCGGCAAACATTAATTAATTTAGGCAGCACCACTAACACAGTGCACATGCAAATATTATCTGCAGGCTGCATTAGCAGCCAGCAGCCAACGTGATACATTACACTGTGTTTATATGTGACATAGCCAAGTTAACAACGTTTCATTCCCTTATTCAAGTCTCTAAACAATTCGACTAGCTAACGTTAGCCATTAGCAAAGAACGCTAGCCTAGCCACAAGCTAGCGGCAACATTCATTAATTTACACTAACACAGTGCACATGCAAATATTATCTGCAGGCTGCATTAGCAGCCAGCAGCCAACATGATACATTACATTGTGTTTATATGTGACATAGCCAAGTTAACAACGTTGCAATCCCTTAATTAAGTCTAAACAATTCGGCTAGCTAACGTTAGCCATTAGCAAAGAACGCTAGCCTAGCCACAAGCTAGCGGCAACATTCATTAATTTACACTAACACAGTGCACATGCAAATATTATCTGCAGGCTGCATTAGCAGCCAGCAGCCAACATGATACATTACATTGTGTTTATGTGTGACATAGCCAAGTTAACAACGTTGCAATCCCTTAATCAAGTCTACTACAAGTATGTATTGTTCTCTAAACAGTTAGCTAATGTTAGCATCCAGGCTAATCAGGCTTTCGTTTTACAAACACTACAACTTACTTTTCTCTGATCCAGGTGCATAAGTCCACTTCTTCATGTTGCTCAGTTGCTGGTTTATACTTCGGTCCTAATGTTGGTGCAAAGTTTAATTTAGCCTACTGTGTGTTGTTACAGCTGTACTGTAAACTACTAGCTACAAGTTAGCTTGCCTTCACTGTCCAAGATGGCACGTTCACGTCAACTACAACTACACTAGTTTTCAACTGAGATAAAAAAATATATATATCATCCAGTGCACAACAATAAGTGAACAAGTGAATAAAGATCTTAAAATATGAATGATTATATTAGGCAAATTAATGTTCTTCTTCAGGCAAAATGCACACATATGATGGAACACAACTTTGACTACAACACTGACGCCAGCCCAGCTGCAGTTCTGCATGTATTTTACCAGGCAGACTCTGATTGGATTTGCAAGGCTGCCAATCATTCAACCTCCGTGTATTGGATCTCAAGGGCTGTCAATCATTAAATCCTCCATTCAATGGCAAGAGTTTAACTGCATAGTCTGTAATTAGATGAAGCCTATTTTGATAGTTGTTAGCTGTTATTTATTATTTATTTAACAATGGGTCAACCTGTGCAGATATTCTGCATGAATAATTACTGCAGGCAATACTGCAGTGCAGGCCTGCTCAGAGCTGTCAATTTTGGCCATTTTTGAAGAAGAAAAAATTCACTGGGATTTTTTTTACAGAGGAAAACATTTATAATAAAAAAATAATAATAATAATTACAAAAAGAAATATATATATATATATATATTTACAGGTATATGTAAATTAATAATAATTATGAATTATGAGTGAATTTGTATTTCACATGTTGTCATAGAGAAACCTCCACTGATTCAACGTCAATCTGGAATTGGAGGTCGGCGAGTGGATATTTGACATGTTTCAAACATTAGCAGGAATTTTGGAGGACTGAACAAGCCCAGGGCAGTTATGGTGAGTCGTGTTTACTTTTCATGCATTCTGATCTGCTGTTCATGTGTATGCACTCGCCGCGGTGCTGTATGAACATCAAATGCCCATCCTACTGATCTGCTGTTCATGAATGAATGAATGAATGAAAACTTTATTTTAGATAGATTGCAGAATGGGTACAATACAGTACGGCTCAATACAGACAATTGTTAAGGGGATGCAGACCAGAGAAAGACGTTTGTCTTGTTTACATCAGGGTCCCCCATTTGCGAGTGCATCATGTGTATGCACTCGCCGCGGTGCTGCATTTTTCACTATCATTATATTAAATTAGCCATTGTTTTTGGTCCTGGCCCACCATTCAATGGCTTGGGGAAAATTTGGCCCGTGGCCAGACCTAATTGCAGACCCCTGCACTAAGTTATGCAACAATAAAGGCCTTGTATCTGTTCATCTGTTAACAAGCATTGTTGTCATACGTGAGGCCCAATGGTAGCTTTTCATTATAATACAGTAAGAGATATGTATAATTCTGTGCTATAGGGCAGTGGCTCTAAATGGGGGGTTCAGGGACCCCCAGGGGTCTTTGATGAGGTTCCAGAGGGTCCCCAGAAGAATTGCACTATTTCATTCAGTAGAAGTTGAGTCCCAATGAGAGGGTGATTGATTGATTGATTGAAAAGTTTATTAACAGATTGCAGAATGGGTACAGTACAGTACAGCTCAATACATACAATTGTTAAGAGGATGCAGACCTGAGAAAGACTTTCGTCTTGAAATGCTAGAAATGGTCACGTGGACTGGGAGAACCAATGGAATAGTCCCACCGGGCCGCGTGTATATTTCCCCTAACGCACTTTCACTTCCGCGTTCGGGACGCAAGCGACTAACATTAGCAAAAATGTGTAAAAAAAATAATAAAAACGTCTTTGGATAGCTTCTTTGCAACGGGGAAATACCAACCGAGGAGCCAGAAGAGGAGCCTACGACCTCCAAGACACATAAAGCTTCTAAACAGGAGTCATACTTAAAATACGGGTTTATCGCAACAGCCTGGTGACTCTTGCGTGCCGAGTTCCTCTCTGCATAATATGTGGCGACAAGATAGCAAACGAGGCAATGATGACAACTGTGTTCAAGTTGGCAGATAAAGTAGCTGCGTTCAACGCAGTGGAGGCTGCTGACCAAATTTTTATGTGAAGCACAAATTATTATATTATATATTAAATTATATTTTTTAAACATCCCCAACGCTGCAACACCCCCATTTCTCCCAGGTGTCAGGCTCCTCATTCGCTTCCATTCATTTTGGGGACCATGTTTAAATATCATCCTTCTGAAGTATAAACAAACTATACTGCTGTGACGATTTCAATAAAACAGACCTTTCTGAGTCAATGGTATGCAGTGGTGTTGCGCAATATGTCGGGGCCCCCCCGCAGGGCAGACCACTCCCCTAAATCAAACCAAGCAGACCATGGCTCGGCGGCCCGATCAAACCAAGCAGACCATGGCTCGGCGGCCCGATCAAACCAAGCAGACCATGGCTTGGCGGCCCGATCAAACCAAGCAGTATACAGTGGCTAATATACTATCAATATACTATTGAATATACATACACTATTCATTTAATTTACACTATACATTTCATCAAACCAGCATGTCATGTCTCCCTTAACTGTCGGTGAAAGGAGGGAGAACTACAATGACCAGAATGCCTGGCAATGTTTACTTCCTCCTCCACAGAGGCACTAGTCACTAGATCAGTGCAACGTACGCTAGCCTAGCCACAAGCTAGCGGCAAACATTCATTAATTTAGGCAGCACCACTAACACAGTGCACATGCAAATATTATCTGCAGGCTGCATTAGCAGCCAGCAGCCAACGTGATACATTACACTGTGTTTATATGTGACATAGCCAAGTTAACAACGTTTCATTCCCTTATTCAAGTCTCTAAACAATTCGACTAGCTAACGTTAGCCATTAGCAAAGAACGCTAGCCTAGCCACAAGCTAGCGGCAACATTCATTAATTTACACTAACACAGTGCACATGCAAATATTATCTGCAGGCTGCATTAGCAGCCAGCAGCCAACATGATACATTACATTGTGTTTATATGTGACATAGCCAAGTTAACAACGTTGCAATCCCTTAATTAAGTCTAAACAATTCGGCTAGCTAACGTTAGCCATTAGCAAAGAACGCTAGCCTAGCCACAAGCTAGCGGCAACATTCATTAATTTACACTAACACAGTGCACATGCAAATATTATCTGCAGGCTGCATTAGCAGCCAGCAGCCAACATGATACATTACATTGTGTTTATGTGTGACATAGCCAAGTTAACAACGTTGCAATCCCTTAATCAAGTCTACTACAAGTATGTATTGTTCTCTAAACAGTTAGCTAATGTTAGCATCCAGGCTAATCAGGCTTTCGTTTTACAAACACTACAACTTACTTTTCTCTGATCCAGGTGCATAAGTCCACTTCTTCATGTTGCTCAGTTGCTGGTTTATACTTCGGTCCTAATGTTGGTGCAAAGTTTAATTTAGCCTACTGTGTGTTGTTACAGCTGTACTGTAAACTACTAGCTACAAGTTAGCTTGCCTTCACTGTCCAAGATGGCACGTTCACGTCAACTACAACTACACTAGTTTTCAACTGAGATAAAAAAAAATATATATCATCCAGTGCACAACAATAAGTGAACAAGTGAATAAAGATCTTAAAATATGAATGATTATATTAGGCAAATTAATGTTCTTCTTCAGGCAAAATGCACACATATGATGGAACACAACTTTGACTACAACACTGACGCCAGCCCAGCTGCAGTTCTGCATGTATTTTACCAGGCAGACTCTGATTGGATTTGCAAGGCTGCCAATCATTCAACCTCCGTGTATTGGATCTCAAGGGCTGTCAATCATTAAATCCTCCATTCAATGGCAAGAGTTTAACTGCACAGTCTGTAATTAGATGAAGCCTATTTTGATAGTTGTTAGCTGTTATTTATTATTTATTTAACAATGGGTCAACCTGTGCAGATATTCTGCATGAATAATTACTGCAGGCAATACTGCAGTGCAGGCCTGCTCAGAGCTGTCAATTTTGGCCATTTTTGAAGAAGAAAAAATTCACTGGGATTTTTTTTACAGAGGAAAACATTTATAATAAAAAAATAATAATAATAATTACAAAAAGAAATATATATATATATATATATATATTTACAGGTATATGTAAATTAATAATAATTATGAATTATGAGTGAATTTGTATTTCACATGTTGTCATAGAGAAACCTCCACTGATTCAACGTCAATCTGGAATTGGAGGTCGGCGAGTGGATATTTGACATGTTTCAAACATTAGCAGGAATTTTGGAGGACTGAACAAGCCCAGGGCAGTTATGGTGAGTCGTGTTTACTTTTCATGCATTCTGATCTGCTGTTCATGTGTATGCACTCGCCGCGGTGCTGTATGAACATCAAATGCCCATCCTACTGATCTGCTGTTCATGAATGAATGAATGAATGAAAACTTTATTTTAGATAGATTGCAGAATGGGTACAATACAGTACGGCTCAATACAGACAATTGTTAAGGGGATGCAGACCAGAGAAAGACGTTTGTCTTGTTTACATCAGGGTCCCCCATTTGCGAGTGCATCATGTGTATGCACTCGCCGCGGTGCTGCATTTTTCACTATCATTATATTAAATTAGCCATTGTTTTTGGTCCTGGCCCGCCATTCAATGGCTTGGGGAAAATTTGGCCCGTGGCCAGACCTAATTGCAGACCCCTGCACTAAGTTATGCAACAATAAAGGCCTTGTATCTGTTCATCTGTTAACAAGCATTGTTGTCATACGTGAGGCCCAATGGTAGCTTTTCATTATAATACAGTAAGAGATATGTATAATTCTGTGCTATAGGGCAGTGGCTCTAAATGGGGGGTTCAGGGACCCCCAGGGGTCTTTGATGAGGTTCCAGAGGGTCCCCAGAAGAATTGCACTATTTCATTCAGTAGAAGTTGAGTCCCAATGAGAGGGTGATTGATTGATTGATTGAAAAGTGTATTAACAGATTGCAGAATGGGTACAGTACAGTACAGCTCAATACATACAATTGTTAAGAGGATGCAGACCTGAGAAAGACTTTCGTCTTGTTTCCATCAGGGTCCCCCATTTTCAATTCATCATATGACACACACGACATACAGATAGACAGTACTGCTGCATCTATACATTTATGACATACCAGATTTTCAAATACAGTACTGTTTGTGATACTAAAAAAATCCAGAAAAAGAGTGTATATACATTTGACATAGACACTGTGCATTGGAGGAGGTTGGGTAGGTGGGGTGGGGCTGTACATTGGAGGTGGGGGGGGGGGGGGGGGTTGGGTAGGGGGACACACACTGTACATTGGAATACTGACATACATTTGACATAGAAACTGTACATTGGAGGAGGTTGGGTAGGTGGGGTGGGGTTGGGTGGGGCTGTACATTGGAGGTGGGGGGGGGGGGGGTTGGGTACGTTGGAATACTGACAAAGCCATGCTTGGTCTTTATTGTACAACTGGGTTAGGACATTTGTAGGGGCCAGTTTTGAATTGCAGTCTCCCGTAGGTGTTCTTTGAGAGTGTTTTTGAAGGTGGGTAGTGATTCACATTCCTTTACAGCTTTGGGTAGGGTGTTCCACATTGTTGTGGCATAATTGCGAAACGTGTTTAGTCCCTTGTTTGAGCCGAATCTGGGTTTTACATGATTTGTGGAGCTCCCTCTGGTGTTGTGATCGTGGTATTCACTGACCTTTGGGAAGTATTTTGACATGTACATGGGTACCTTGGTCGTGTAGTGTATCTTGTAGACCAGGCCCATTGCAAGTTGCTGTACTCTGTCGTCTACTCTAAGCCATCCTAGGTTGGCAAAGTGTGCAGGGGTGAGGTGGGTTCTAGGAGTCAGGTCAAGCAGTAGTCTGACTAGTTTGTTTTGAGATGTTTGTAATTTGGTTTTTAGTGCCTTTGAGGTGCTTTGGTACCATGAGGTGCAAGCATAGTCGTAGTACCCTTGAATGAGTGCTCCTGCCAGAGTCTTCAAGGTATTCTTGTTTACCAGAGAGGAGATCCGGTACAAGAATCGAGTTCGTTGATTGACTTTTTTTATTACATTGGATGCCATTTTGTCACAGGAAAGATTAGCCTCTAGGATGGAACCCAGGTAGGTAATTTCATCTTTCCTTGTGACAATATTGTCACCCACTGTAACTGAGAAGCCGTCGGTCTTGCTGAGTTTGTTATTTGAACCGAAGAGAATGGACTCTGTTTTGCCCATGTGTAATGATAGTTTGTTGTCGGCGAGCCATATGCAGATTTTGCCTAGTTCCGAGCTGTTTTTTTTTTCAACCTGTAACTTGTTCTTGTCAGAGACCAGCAGGGCTGAGTCGTCCGCAAACAGGACATGTCATTTGCATAAATTAGGAACAGTAGTGGTCCTTGTATGCTTCCTTGTGGAACACCACAGTTCACTGTGAGGGGGGGGGATAGGGTACCGTTTGCCTCCACCATCTGTTCTCTCCCCTCCAGGTAGGATTGTATCCAGCTCACTGATAAACTATCAAAACCAATTGCTTTTAGCTTGTCAATCAGAATGGTGTGATTGACAGTGTCGAAGGCCTTTTGTAGGTCTAGCATGACCATGCCGCAGTATTTGCCCGCGTCCACCTCTTGCTTGATGTGGTGGTTCAAATAGAGAAGGCATGTGTCAGTGGAGTGGGATGTTCTGAAGCCATATTGGAATTTGTAGATTAGATTTTTATCCGCAAGGTACTATTCGACCTGTTCGTATACTATTTTTTCCATGACTTTCGAGATGGATGTAAGGATAGAAACAGGGCGGTAGTTGCCTGGGTCTAATTTGCTGCCCTTTTTGTGCAGGGGTGTTACTCTCGCTATTTTGAAGTCCTTGGGGACGTGTCCCTGTTTTATGGAGAGGTTTATTATGTGTGTGATGACTGGGGTGATGGCGGCTGCTGAGTCTCTGAGGAATTTGGAGGGGATGTTGTCATGGCCAGTGGCCTTGTTCGGTTAGAGGGCGCTCAGTTTATTGAGTACCTCATCTGTAGTTACCATTTCCAGTTTGAAATCGACAGTTCTGATTGCACTCTCCTCGCTGTGATCGCAACTACAGTATAGATAGTTATGGAATTCTGGACGTATTCTACCAACAAAGGTCTTCTCTAATATGGGAGTTCCTCAATTTGGGGTCTCTCTAACGTTAAAACGGTTGAGAACCACTGCGGCAGATCTGCTCAGAGCCACAGTCATATTATTGAGCCATTAAACATATCCAACATGTCCTGACGTATGATTACATTCTAATGTTCACCTAAATAGATGGAGTTTGTATTGTTGTTCCCAAATCTACTATGGTAGAATTATTTTTAATCTAAAAAAAAACTTTTGTAGACATATCCCACGTGAAGGTAAGGACAAACTCACTAAAACCTAGCAATAGGAAAAAATGCACAACAGGCAATGTGGAGGAGAGAAACCTTAGACGGGCCGTTCAAGGGGGGATCTCCCTTCTTAGATGTTGGTGATAGTAGCAGTGGCGGCTCGCCACTAGGGGCGCTCGGGCGCCGCCCCCCCCTGGTTAAAAGAGAGAAGAACAAGACATTTTTTGTTTGTTTTTTGTTTTATAGCCCTATAAATAATATAAACATGTTTAAAATGAATCATATTTACTCATATTAAGTATGTTTGTGTTTCCAATGCACAATATAACGTTAATATATCAAATAAAAATAATCGTTTTCCTCGGCCCGGGCTAGACGCAATAGTGCTCTGAGTGCGCGTCACTGTTTCATCGCTGTATCCGTCGCAGCCAATCAGTGCGTAATGCGTTGTGCGTTGAAATATGATGTTTATGATGGAAGCCGGGCGCGATTTGAAGTGGTCTAGGCAAGCAGCCTTAGCAGCTCTCTGATTGGCCGACCCAGTTTTTTTTTCGTAGCCGCATTTCGCGGAGACGCTCTCTGATTGGCCGACGCCAGATTCTGTTGTAGCTATTGTGTAACTTGTGTTGTTGTGATCATGCAGCTATTTGTCTTAGACAGTCTGGGACAGTGGATTATACACTTTATCAAGCCCTCCTGCCCTGTACGTTTCGACTAAACAGTGAGTCTCTCTCTCTCTCTCTCGCTCTCTCTCTCTCTCGCTCTCTCTCTCTCTCGCTCTCGCTCTCTCAACACAGCGATGCTTCCTGTGTCTCAGAGAAA